>NC_073745.1:145580544-145928551 GCF_029784135.1 Toxorhynchites rutilus septentrionalis | reverse complement strand
ACCGTAATCCCCTTCTCATTGAAGTGATGATGTTGCTTCACCTGTTATACATTTATACAAGCGCCTTGGTCCAGACATGGCTGCTTGGGTTGGTTTGTTGATGTGTTGTGATGCGAACCGATGTGGTGTACGGTTTGGATGAGAATGAACGTTACGGCAGCGGAGCGGGGATTTTTAAGCTGACTGGCTGGCTCGAGAATTACTCATGTGTGAGACTGCGACTAATGTTTCGTTCATTTTTTTTTGACGTAGAACTACGTCTTTCATTAAGGGTGCCAAATCAGAAAACAGGTCACGTTTTTATGAAATAAAGTTAACGTTGATAACTATTTTTGCCGCGAACGGATTTTGGCGATTTACATACTAAACGAATCGGAAATTCCGTAAGATTTGTTTAATATGCTATACATTAGAATCCCCTGGTTTTTAAATGGTTAAAATTCATGAAAACTTTAAGCGTTTCCATTTTCCCATACATTTGTTCTGTCCATGGGTGCTTTCCCGAACAGAGATGCCAATAACGAGCAACCTATCGACGACCAACGGAGGGGAAATCGTAGGATTTAAAGTCTCCGTGAACAAAGGAAAAGTATAAGAATGAAGGGGAATACTTGCCAAGCGTATAAACAGTGGATCTCCCTGAGGCAAACTTTCATTCGGTATCGGACTGTTGAGCAATCCAGTTCACTTTGCTTTTGCTTCAATCTAAGATTGGACCCCACCAGTGGTAATCCAACTTGGATATCGTCGTTTGGTTTTTCTGTTCGTTTTTCGCGTTATTCGTATCGTGTGTTTTTCTTTCCGCGTCATAAATTGGACGCTTCACGTAGTGTGTGATGAGCAAGAAGAAGAGGAAGGCAGGCTTGAGCCCTGCAAAAAACGAACGCATTGCCAGGGGCAATAAAATTTCGAGGCAAGCGTCATCCAATGATGCACGCGATGTTGATGCAGTAAAAAGCGCTCGCACTGAACCGAGCCTTCGTGAGTGTGACACCGCATCGAACAACAGCGAAGTAGGCGATTTCGGCGCGTCGGTCGAAAATGTAAACGCTGTTACCCAGGCAGCAACCAAAATCAAACTCCACCCGCAGGTGGTGAAGGCGGTCGCTTTTGAAAAACTCATCAGCGAATTCGCATTGATGGGTGCTACAGCAGAGTACAAGCTGTGTGGCATAATGCAGTTTTTTTCCAAGCAGTTAACATTGTCTGTTTTCCGTCATCATAAGGGCTTCGTTGGTGCCTTTGAGAATGCATCAATTCATTAAACTGACGTTATGGCGAAGCAGGCGTTAATATTGTGCGCCAAAAAATTATTTGGGGAATACCGAGTATCTTGAATGTCTTACTGGAATGTTATAAGTTATTTGGGTTCGCGTGCCAGTCGCAAAACTGCCTTCAACTAGGATTGCATTTGCGCTAATATTGATCATAATGAAGCATTTCTACTGTTTTCGAGGTTGTTTATTCACCAAGAAAGTGAATGTCGTTCTGGAATTTTGTATGTGATTACGTTGCGCTTGCCAGTAGCAAAACTTTCTTCACTAAGGGTGACAGCTGCGCTTCTCTCGAGCATGAGGAAGTAATGCAACTTTTTTTTCGAGGCCAGTAATATTAACAGAAGCATTTCTTTTGAGAATAGTGCAAAATTATGAGAAGTGTTTATATTCCTAGTAGTTTCAAGCCACCAACGTAGGGCTCTGTATGCACGCTATGGCGAACGCTTCTTTGGAGCTTGGTTTACGTTGTACGAACGATGCCTAGAGGTGCGATTCCTTTGAGGCGATACTAAAAAACATGTAACATATTTTTTTTTTAATAAATCGTTTATTTTTACAGGCTCAGTTACATAAGTTTAAAGGAGCCAAACTCCTATCTGTATTGTTACAAGTATATATAAACATTTTTCATTAATTCTATAACATGATATTTGATACTTGCAAGTGTTGTCATTGTTGTTATTTCCATGCGGTGCCAAAGATATATTGATGTAGTTATGAGATGTGGAATAATGGTGCTGGTGCAACATGTATATAATCGACTGTAGCCGAGTTTATGACAATTGCGAAAAAGGCCACCGGAATAGCGTTCGAGTTAAATTTTTAATGCATTGACATGAAATAAATTGCGACATGCGATCAGCTAGTGTATTGTTTTGCGAGGGCAAGAATGAATCATCAATCAATTATCGTCAACCATTTCAAACCATTTCAGAGATTATTCTACTAAGCAGTTGTTTCTAAAACTTCACAGCATTGTATAATAATATCCGAAGGTATAAACAAGCGACTTATAAAAAATAACAACGTAGTTCTACGTCAACAATGCGGTCGTATCTTGGACACAACCTCCTATAATTTTTTTCTTTTTCCTTTCCAATCGTATTTCATTCTACTTCGCTGCTGCTCTGGTTGCCCGTTTTGGTCGGTACGATTTGAGGAGCACAAAATGGACCAATCAAAAATGGGCACATAGTGCATTTGGACAATGCTTGATATTTCACAATTATTCAATTATTTATCTCAAGAAAAATGAAATGTTATTCGTTATGATAGATGCGTAGATATATTTCCTATCAATTGATGCAAAAACCTTTGCGATCTATTGAGAAATGCTCGAGTTATAAGCGTTCCAAATCTTGCATTTTTTCCTACTTGTTCAGTGCCTAGATTTCCATTTCACCCCCTATATCTTCCGGTTAGACGTAGTCCTACGTCAAAAAACAGGGAGTGGGTTATATCCATGGTATAACCGCAATGGTGACGTAGGACTATCGTTGATTTAGTGTTGTTGAATCTGAATCCATTCTGAATGAATGAATAAATGAATATTTGGGGGACTTCGAAAACGAGAGCGTTACGTTGAAGGTACAAGGTTTTATGCATCCAATATTGGATACGAAAATATCCTACTGATGGGGAAGAATAATCTTCAGAAGCTTCGCTGCTAACTACACTTGATTGAAAAATCACAGAACCAAATGTATTTGGTCGCAGTGTTATATGGTTAGAAAACATTAAAATGAACTCTTTCGCTTGCATGTTATTTTCAATGCCAAGGGGAACTGGCAAATTATTTTGCAGCAGCGGTATCTTACCGGATTCTTGCCGAAGTCCACCACCAGTGGGTAATGCTAACTTGATAACTACCTGTTAATTGCACTCAATTGAAAAATCATAAAACCAAATGTATTTGGTTGCAGTATCGCAGAAAACGTTAAAATAAACTCTTTCGCTTGAATGTAATTTTCAATTCCAAGGGGAACTGGCAGATTATTTTGCAGCAACGATCACTTCTTTCCGGATTCTTCTCGATAACCAGCAAACGTAAAGAGTTGCGCGCGTGTATGTGTGTGTGTGTGGCGGTTGCCCCGATGTCTCAAGCGGAACCAATTTTTGATGCTGGTGTTCTCTCGGTCGTCTTGTCTTCTTCTGATGGATCGACTTTTCTGCGCTCCGTCACAGTCCCAAACAAACTGAATGCGTTTCAGGTTAGGTCAGGCCATCCAGCTCGTCCCAGCTCGTTCAACTCGTTCAGTAACGATGTTGTCTTGTCGATGTCCTCACGAAAAATAAATGCGTTTCATGGATAGAATGGTTTTGAATTATAGAGACTTTAAACTTTTCAGTTCATTCGTCTCTAGCCTTGAGAAAGGCCCTTGGAACTCTACTCTAACTCCTGCATTACACCTCCACCCTCATTGCCTTGAGAAAGGCACTCGATCTCTCGCCGTCCAGCTCGTCCAGCAACGATGTTGTCCAGTCGGTGTTCACACAAAGAATGGTGCGTTTCACCACCAGAATATCGCTTAAGTATGCTTTTTGTCCGTGACTGAATCGAAAGAAGTTGTGGTTTACGATGGCAATTTGGAAGGCAAACTAGAGGCGAATGAACTCTCTGAGTTTGAAACTTTCGACGACTGAGCAATAATCGATTGAGAATTATGTTTTTCGCGATGTGAAAAATTTTCCGTTGCGCGCGCATCCAATATTGGAAACGAACATATCCTACTGATGGGGAAGAATAATGTTCAGAAGCTTTCCTGCTGATTGCATTTGATTGAAAAATCACAAAACCAAAAGTATTTGGTCGCTGCGTTATATGTTAGAAAACATTAAAAAAAAAACTCTTTCGCATGAATGTATTTTTCAATTCCCAGGGGAACTGGCAATTATTTTTCAGCAACGATAATATCTTTGCTGATACTCTCTTGGTCACCTTCTCTTCTTCTTCTGATGGCTCGGCTTTTCTGCCCTCCCTCACAGTTCCAAACAAACTGCATGTCTTTCAGGACAGATCAGGCTAGGTAACGAATCCCTCGATCCCTCGCCGTCCAGCTCGTCCAGGCACGTTCACCTCGTTCAATTACGATGTTGTCTTGTCGATATCTTCATGAAAAATGAATGCGTTTCACCACCAGAATATCGCTTAAGTATGCTTTTTGTGCGTGATTGAATCAAGAGAAGGTGTGGTTTACGATGGCAATTTGGAAGGCAAACTAGAGGGGAATGAACTCTCTGAGTTTGAAACTTTCGGCAACTGAGCAATAATCGATTGAAAATTATATAATTTTCACGATGCGAAACATTTTCCGTTTGGCGCGCATACAATATTGGATACGAAAATTTTCTACTGATGGGGAAGAATAATTTTCAGAAGCTTTCCTGTTAATTGCGATTGATTGAAAAATCACAAAACCAAATGTATTTGGTTGCAGTGTTGTATGGATAGAAAACATTAGAATAAAATCTTTCGCATCAATGTATTTTTCAATTCCCAGGGGAACTGGCAGAGTATTTTTCGACAACGATTAGTTCTTTCCAGATTTTCCTCGATACTCGAAGCCCACCAGTGGTTAATGCTAACTCGATAACCACCTGTTAATAGCACTTTATTGAAAAATCACAAAACCAATTGTATTTGGTCGCATCTTTCCGGAATATTCTCGATGCTGAATGGCACCCAACCGAAGAGTTCCACGCGTGTATGTGTGTGTGTGTGGCGGCTGCTCCGATCTCTTCCCGGGGAATCGTTTGTGGCATCACTCTCCTCCTGATGGATTCTCTTCTGGCCTAAGGTGCACAAACAGGCTCTTGGTGACACCGTTCATCCGCGCTTTCATGATTAACGAAGAGCTTCACCACAACAGCGACAACATGCTCCAATCGCTGTTCAATTGTAACTGAGTGGGTTTACGAGCGGCGCTCGCTTATATACCGATTGGTGATTTCAATAGCCTGTTTTGAAAGCAATTTTAAGGCTATTGAAACAAGTTTTTGGATGAAAAAGTAACAAGTATATAACGCGTAGACGTTTTATCTTTCGAATGAAGTGTGTATCATACCATTTCGTTCAGTTGTTTAAAAGCTATTAACGCCCAAAATCTCGGTGTCCGGCGTAACGCTTTCGTTTTCGAAACTTTGATTTTACACCCCGGTATAGAAATGAAAGACGTAGTCCTACGTCAAAAAAGAGTGTCGGCCATGATTATTCGTGAGACTAAAATAAACGTGGGAGGAAGGTGATTTCGTTGGCCATGAGAGACGTGGGATAAGTTAACACTTATCGGCCATACAGAGAAAAATAAAATATTGGTCATGTGACAACCCGAGAGACATAGGGGAATGTGTTTTCGTTGGCGTAGAATTCTTGAGATATAGGCTTAGGCTTAGGTCATGCAAAGAGGAAAAAAAGAAATGTCGACTATGTAGCGTACGTGAGGCAGATGGTAGGATAATGAATATTATTTTTATCGTTTTATGAGATGATATAATTTTCGTTGGCTGTAATATTTATGGGATAGTTTTTGATCTCACAATTATGTGGAGGGAAATGTCTACCATATATGGGACAAACAGGTATCTGATGAACATAGAAACGGAATAATTTGATTTTGTGGCTAAAAAATCTAGATATTGATTGGTAATAACGAAAGTCACATGATTTGTTTTTCTAAATAGCATTTCAGAATTTGTGGAACGTTTTTATGTTGTTAGAGATAAAAGATAAAAAATGTATTGAAATATGATTCTACTGGGAAAAGCGACACGGTTAATATGTATTTTACTCGAAGCCTAATTTCTTCTATTCTTCGAACGAATTTGTTTGTCAGTCATTGTATTTGTTGAATAAAAATGACGTAACGATACCTATGGCAAATTATCGTGAATATATGATTTCAAGAATCAGTATGAAAATGTTATTTTGCCTTCAAAATGGTAAATAGCCAAAACATACATCATGGAAAGCGTATTAAGAATAGACTTCTTTGGAAAATATTGTTTTCTGTTTTAATTGAGACGTTTTTCTTTTTTGGCAATGGATGTTGATAATGCGTAGTTTTTCCAATATATTGGTGATCAATTGGACTATTCTTAGTGGAAGTTGGAGTATATAAATAAGGTGGATGTGATACCAATAATAGATTTGAATATTTAATTGCCTGAATATGTGGATATAATTTGAAGGTTTTAGTCTAAAACAGATAATTTACGAATAAAATTGTTGGGAAAACGTTGATTAATGAAAATGGGGTAGTAGTTGGATTTGTAGATCGAGAATACAGCGAAGAGATTGACCATGGAGCGTGGATTATAACAGGTTCGATCGGAACGAACCATCTTCGTCGACCATAATGGTTGTTACGAAAGCATAAATTGTGTGTTAATAGCGATTCTGTTTTCGGATGTTATGGCTCAGATAATTCGTTGGAATTCGTGGGCCAATTTATTACAACGGTCTTGACAGTTACTAGATAGAAAGATGTTTCTTATATCTGAACACAAGAGTCTATGACATATTTCCAAGAATATTATTGGTTCGAGTTCTTAGAAAGCATTTGTTCAACGACCCTTGGCAGATACTAGAAAGCGAAGCTTGAGCGCTGTTCATGATAAAGTTTTGAAACTTCAGTGACACAATTCTCTTTATGATTTATTTGGAAGGATAGAGAAGGGGAGTAATGTGGGAGATAGCATTAATTATATATTTTGGATGAATATAAAATACATTGGAAATTCTAATGTTTTAAGGTGAAGGTGGAAGCCAGCCACAAATGGCTGCCACAATGGCGCTCATTTCTTTCATCTCCCTCCCTCACCACTCACCCGAAAATCAATAATTTTGCGAAACAGTGTGAAGAAAATGATCGTTTTCGCACACTTCCCATCAAGTAATATCAACCAAACTCTAATCGATTACTCACAAGATATTAAATTTTCATCTGCTTTCGCACCGTATAGTGAAGAACGTCGGAAAACTCGAGCAAGTGCTCTGAAAGTTAAATTTTCGTTTTTCAATCTTCTGCAATGGTTTTGTTTGTATTGGTGGAAGCATCGTTATTTTTTCGACACTGATGCCAAACAATATCATCGAAACAGCTATAAAAACCACTCAATAAAATGTTATTCCGGAGTCATAGCGTCCCATGTCATGAAAATCAAAAGAATAAAATTGTGTTGATATCAATACAATTATTATTTTTACGTTTAATGGGTCTATAATGTAAGTTTTAGCAACTTTAACATTGGGTAAGAAAATTGTATTGCAGAGCTCGGAACACTGCCACGGCTGCCTATGCTTTCAAAACCAGTAAACGGAAAAGTATTAAATTCAATCTAAATGCCTCGGCCAACGAAGAGAAGGGTTAAGGCTTTCCAACGTGAATATGTGAAAACAATACGACCAACGAAGGAAAATATTAAGGAATTATCAACATCGAGTTACTATGCGGAAGAACTTGTTAATACCAAAAGTGCCCCAATTCGCATGTGTTATAAATTTGCTCATGTTACGCTCGCGTATAATCAGAATCATATGCAAATGCACCTTCTATATATATTTATATTTGCAATTGTTCATCGGAACATATCGTTCATACATTTTACTTTAGTATTGAATTGTTATTTGTTTTTTTTTTCAAATGTATTCAAAGACTCGTGTCAATGAAGCGCCACACAGTCTGATAAGTGAATTGATCTATTTACGTGTGCTTTGCTCTTCTCTCACAAACACTATTACCCCATTTTTACACGAGGGTTTACCTATACTACTACAATGGCTAGCTTCCACCTTCACCTTAAATCAATTGGATTTTCGTTGAATCAATTCATCTGTTACATAGCTTTGACTCAACTGCTGACAAGCTTTGTATTCCCTCTCTTCGATTGGAAGGAAAACCGAGAGAGAGCAGTTATACTGAGAGCGTATCTTGCATGTTTTGGGCACCTTACACGATCAAACTGATTGACAATAAGTGTCTTCAATATCGTGACAGCTAGGCTTTCGACATCCGATCTAACCTCAATCAATATTTTGCCACCTTACACGGTCAATATCGCCCTCAACCCGAGACAACGAAAATATCCGCGATGGCTAGTGGCGACATTCGTGTTTGGGATCCAAACTATTCTCCATCAGATTAGAAGGCTAAAAGGCAATTTTCAATTGGTAAAATTTGAATGAAAATATCTACTTGGTATTATTTAATTAGTTGAAGCGCGTAGTCCTAACTCTAACTTAACCTATTTTCTATGAATTTTCAGATATTCTTAAATTTATTATTATTATATAACGTCAGTTTCAGATACAATTTTTGTATGGGATTTTCTCACCACTTGCAGAAAAAAAAGTGATTTGCATTCACATAGAATACTAATTTGATTTGGAAAAGTTAATTTTCATTAATAATTTACACTTTAAAACACGTTTTTCCTTCTCAAAAACACATCATAATACTCGCTTCACAAATACAGACTGATCCTTTCAGTTTCAGGGATGCCAGATTATTTTAGATTGCGAAAATATAAAATATATTATCTGCAAGCAAATGTTTTTATTCGATAAATAAGACTATGACAGTAGAACCCTGATTATCTGTATCTGTATCTGTACCTCGATTATTTGTATCTGTATCTATTTCTGTATTGATAAAATATAGTTTCTATGTTTAAACATCATCCCGACTATTCGTGGATAATCGGGATTCTACTGTAACTTCAATTAACACGTGATTTTTTTTCACCTGTGATTTTCCCAGATCTTCTCATTCTCCAAATTTTATAGCGGAGTGTGAAGAAACACACAACTTAGACCCCGCTCGCTAGCGCAAAAAATGACATTCACTCTCTCACCATCACATTGTCAGTTTACTTTGAAGTTTCGATTTGTATCGCGAAAAGTACTGTATTTTGCTATTTTAGGTACAGTAATTTACATTTAATGCGACATTTTTCTAATTGGGCAGACCTTTATGCGACACGTTTAGTTAGACATTTTTGTAAACATCGAGTTCGGGCCCAAATTATGGCCCCACATTGAAATTCGCCGCCAGACGTCGACGCTGTACCACTCTCATCTTCAATGTCCAATTACAGGTCAAATCGCCTCCAATGCGACACTGAGTGGTTCCTCGGCATGTCGCATTAAATGTAAATTACTGTATCAGTTTTCCAAACCAAAAGCTTTCATTTATGATTCCTACAATTTCAGAAGTTTATGAATTTTAATTGCAATCGCAAAAAAGACTAACAAACATTAAATGTCCGCTTGCAAATCTGGCAACTCAGTCTGGAAGTCCGTGAGGTAAAACGTCATCATCATGCATCCACATGAAATGTCACGATATTGATGCCCGAAAATCAGAAAATCCGGATTTCTGCGTTGTCGGCCATGTTCAGCTGTCATTATGCTCTCAAATGTCATCATATTGTCAATAAATTTGACCGTGTAAGGTCCGCTTTTGATACGTGAGCCGCAAACTAGATTCATTCTATCGATTATTGTTGGTTCGAGTGGTTGGTTTTCCGAAGAAAGAAAATTTTTGGATACGACATTCTCCTTAACGGATGAAGCTATGTTTGTTGTCAACCAACACTCCAAGGATCATCAGTGTTTTTCGGCGAGGGATGTAGTTTTTGTATAGTCAGACCCTGGAGTCCTGCATATCACTATATGTCCGCTCTTCTGCACTGGAAGTCTAAATCCTCTTCCGGCAGCGCATCGGCTGATGGCATTGGTAGCTGCCTGTATCCTGATGCGTGGAATTATGTGGGTGTTACCCACTGTCATCAGTAGAATGTCGTCCGCGTAGACGAACACGAAGACCTGTTACAGATCCATGGCGACGAGAAAGAGAGTAACAGAACCTTGGGTTACTCATTTCTTTTCGTGGAAAACTCGGGGGCTGATGTTACCAATTTTGACCTCAAAGGTTTGGCGTGCGGCGAAGTTCTTGATGAAATTAAGTAGTTTACCGCCAGCGCCCAAACTCCCAGAGTTTTCAACATTAACGAAGCCATGTGTACCTTTTCTAAGTCCAGAGCTAGAGTTAGCTAGTGCTGACGATTTCTGTTTTCTTCGGCTATCACGTCTCTAGGGGTCGCGAAGTAGTTGTTAGTGCCCATACTCGGTCGGAAGGCGAACTGCGATAGTTCGATTTTCTGTTTTCGGACAGAAAGGTTCCATTATTTTGAATGAGCACGAGGCCAACGAAATTGGGCAGTAATCTTTCACATTGTTTGCAGCTTCGGCTGACATTAGGTATGAGCAGTGGCGTCGAATGTGGGGTTGCGATGTTTGCGGATTCGGGGAAGTCGTGTGTGCTCCACAGATCGTTAAAGATGCTGAGAATGACGTTCTGTCCGAGCAGGGATAACTGTTTCAGCATCTTATAGCCAGTACTGTCAGGGCCTGTTGACTCACCTTTGGGATAACGTAGGGCGACGGAAAGATAATCGATGGTGAAGTTCCGTGTGAGAGGATTATTGGGCCGACTCACCGAGACCATTAAGTTGCTGGCCGAAGTGGTATCCGCTCCCTGTCGACGAATGAAATCCCCGAGCGTGTTCGAACTGTCTGCCAGATCGCTGAGGATTATACTGTCCACTGGGGTTGTGTTCCTTCCATTTAGCGTGTTTGTGTGCCAAAAGTCCGTAGAGAATTGGTTCTTTGATAGATAGGTTTGTACCGCGGGACCCTGGACTTGCACTGGGACAATATCACGACAGGGTTAATGAAACGCGCACGGTACAATAAATAAAAACAAACTTTATTCACGACATGACTAAACGATACATTTCACTATGGACGATAAACAATGACTCTCCACAACAATAACAATGTAAACAACAACAAGTGACAACCACATTAAAAACACATATATGCGCATCTCCAGCATCGCTCAGTGACAGTCATGCTGTCGCACGCGAGCCCTGCGGTCTGAGCTGCGTCGGATGAATAACGTATCCGAGCGCGGCAAAATAGGGTTGTCCACAACATCTCCCCTCTTAATAGAGGTGGTACGGATCAAACCTTACTGGCGGTCTTCGTAGTCGTGAAGAGCGCCTAGGGATGTCTACAGCTAGTTCTACTTCGACAGCGGACTCGAACTCTGTCGATGTTGGCGTTGTTGTTGTTGATGATGACGATGCTGATGACGGGACGAACGCCGAGACCTCATGACGTAGCGTAGACGTTGCAAGAGTCGGCCCGGAATCTACCATGGTTCTCTCAGCACTGGAGACAGGCTCTGGTGAAGATGGACCTGGTGATTGGCTTGGGAGATCCCAGGCATCCAGCAAAATGTCCAGCGGCAGCGAATGTTGGTTTAAGGTGGCATGTACAGTGGGTTGCTTCGGTATCGCGCCAGCAGCAAGGCGACTCCGAAGTTGGTTGATATGCGAGCGTAGCATTCGGCGATCTTCGACCCACACGTTGTACATAACGTCTCCGATCTTCTCGACGACGACACCAGGAGCCCACTTCCAACCGGTACGACCATATAGTTTGGCGTACACGGTCTCGTTTCGGTTGAAGGACCTCGGTTGCTTGCGGTCATCGTCGGTTGGTACTGGGACACGTACCGGTGGTGGACGCAGAAGCTCGAGACACGTTCGGATTTTGCGACCAAACATGATCTCAGATGGCGACTTCTGATCCGGCAGAGCACGACTGGGCGTGCTTCGGTACGTCAGCAAGAAGACATCCAGTGCTTCTTCAATGGATCCTCTCCCCTCTCGAATTTTCTTGACGGCTCGCTTGAAGGTATCCACAAATCGTTCCGCCTGGCCATTTGATTGTGGATGAAACGGTGCTGTCGTAAGGTGCTCGATGCCATTGGAAGCGCAGAAATCGGCGAATTCGGCGCTGGTAAACTGGGTACCGTTGTCACTGACCAAGGTTACGGGCATACCCAGCCGCGCGAACAACCCACGCAAGATGCTGATGGTCGCAGCAGAGGTGATGCGGGTCGTTCGGATGATCTCGGGCCACTTAGAGAACGAATCGATAGCGAGCAGGTAGTAGTCGCCTTCGATTGGACCGGCGAAGTCGACGTGGACGCGTTGCCACGGAGCGGTCGATTTGGGCCACGGCACCGGTGGAGAGTGAGGAGGTGATCGAGCTACATACGCACACTGCTGGCATGCCTTGACGAAGCTGACGATGTCGGCATCCAACGTAGGCCAGTACACGTAGCTCCTAGCGATGGCTTTCATTCGCTGCATGCCCGGATGGCCACGGTGCAGCTGTTCGAGGCACCGTTTCCGATGCAGCGACGGAATGACGAGTCGTTCGGCAAACAAAATACACCCATCCACCACAGAGAGCGATTCCTGCCTTGATTGGAACCGGCGAAGTTCTGACCCATCGAGTGTTGACTGGGGCCAGCCGTTCTGAACGTAGCGGTGGACTTGACGGAGCAGCGGATCTGCTTGGGTGCTTTGCGCAACGACTCTGAAATTGAGAGGCAACACTTTAACCGTATTGATTACTACTGACCTAATATCCTCTTCCAGATTGAGACTCGCGATGACGTAGTCCTCTTCAGGCTTGATGTGCTGGTCGATCAACCGGGAGAGCAGGTCTGCGTTGCCGAACTTCTCAGTGGACACGTACTCGATCTCAAAGTCGTAGAGCAGCAAGTTGAGGGCGAAGCGTTGCAGGCGGTTCGCAGTGTACACTGGAATTCCCTTCTTAGAGCCGAAGATACGAAGCAGCGGGCGATGATCGGTTTGCAAACGGAAGTGCCGTCCGAAGAGCATTTTGTGGAACTTCGTGACGGCGAAGATGATGGCCAGACCTTCGCGATCGGGCTGACTGTAGCCCTGTTCTGCCTTCGTGAGCGCCCTGGATGCATGTTGGACCACCTTGATGGTTCCATCTGGGAACCTATGGCTAATGGTAGCCCCAAGTCCAACGGATGAAGCGTCAGCAGAAACGATGATTTCCCGCTTCGGATCGTAGTGTGTGAGGAGATGATCCGACGAGAGAATCTGCTTGAACCGGTCGAACGCTTTCTGGCACTCCGGACTCCAGCTGAACTTCGTCTCCACCTTGAGGAGATTGTCGAGCGGGTAGCGTAGCATGCGCATGTTGGGGACGAACTTGCCGTAGTAGTTGATGGCTCCCAAAAACGATCGCACACCGGATACATCGGCTGGAGGCGGCAGCTTGGTGATCGCCTCGATTTTCGCCGGATCTGGTCGCAACCCGCGACTGTCGACGATGTGCCCCAAGTATCGGATTTGTTGCTTGCGAAACGAACACTTGTCAACACGAATCGTGAATCCGAAATCTTGGATTCGCTTCAGGACACCCCGTAGATTGAGGTCGTGCTCCTCTTCAGTTTCTCCGCCGACGATGACGTCATCGAGGTAGCCAGAAGTGCCCTTCAGTCCGGCTAACATTGTGTCGATGAGCTGCTGAAATGCGCCAGGCGCGATCTTCAAACCCGGCGGCAGGCGGTTGTAGAGGTAGAGACCACGATGCGTATTGATCGTCAGCAAACTACGGTACTGCTCGTCAACTTCCACCTGTAAGAAGGCGTCGGACAAATCTATCTGGCTGAAGATTTTACACTTAGCCAGCTTGGCGAAGATGTCATCCGGAAGTGGAAGTGGATACTGCTGTGATTGGAGAGCTGCATTCAGACCCGTTGAGTAGTCTCCGCAAATCCTGATGGAGCCATTGGACTTGCGGACTACGACGATCGGAGCGGCCCACTCCGAATAATCGACCGGGGTGATGATGTCCAATTTCTCTAGCCGGTCGAGCTCGCGATCAACGGTATCATACATAGCGTAAGCTACCGGACGCTTCGGACAGAAGACGGGTCGAACGTTTTCTTTCAACTCCAACTTCACTTTTGTTCTGGTGCACAAGCCGAGCTTCTCGCTGAAGACCTCTGGAAAAGACGACTTGAGTGCACCTGTCGACACTGGCGTTCCAGACACGTGGCAACAGAAGGTGTCCATAGGGACGGCCCAAAGGTTGAAACTGTCGACCAAATCGGATCCGAGTAACTGCAGCTGCTTCTCGGTTACACGGATGAGCTCACGTCGTGTACTGCTTCCGATGGTGACGTCGCACTCGAACTCCCCATCGAGCGATAGTATGCTGCCAGATGCCGTCTTCGCCTTCACCGTTGCTGACGATAACGCAGGACTGCCAATGCTCCGCCAAATCTCCCTGCTAATGACGGTGATGTCTGAGGCGGTGTCGAGTTGCAGGCGAATTTTTGTTCCGGAAAAGCCCACGGAGACATATCTGCGTCGTTGCTGCACACTGCACACATCGACGACCACCACCTTGGCGGACACTGGTTGCTTCCTGCGCCTCCTTCCAGTTTTTCGGGGTTTGGCACTGGCACAGTACCCCTCACGATGCCCGAACTGGCCACATTCGGAACACTTGTGGCTCTTGTATCTACAGTCCCGAACGTAGTGGAATCCACCGCAAAACCAACATGGCGAATTTGGTTTCCTGTCGGTGTCACTGGAAGGATGTTTCGGTGACTCACGGTCACGCTTTTCGTACCGCTTCCCACCAAATTTTCTTATCGCTTGTACTTGGTCATACGTGGACGGAGATTCGATCATGGCGCTGTCGTGCTTCAGGTTGTACAGTCGCTGACACTCCTCCGAAAGCTGCTCCAACGTCACGTCATTTCTCTCTTCTATTTTCGTGAGGAGGCGGGTGCGAATCTCGACGTCGTTCTCCGATTTTAAACCACACACGTAGACCAAGCACTTGAATTGCTCCTCCGAGAGCTTACCTAGCTCAAACTCCACGCAAGCCTTGTTTACGCGGCAAGCGAATGCCACATGGTCCTCTGCAGGATTTTTCGCTATCTGCAGGCATCGGTAGCGACGGCTGATCACCGATTCTTTTGCTCCGAACAGGCTCTTGAGCTTGGCCACTGTTTCCAGGAAGCTAAAATTTTTCGGAAGTTTAGGCAGAATGTAACTCACATACCGTTCGTGCTCCGATGCACCCAGCTTTCGCAAAAGAAGACGAACTTTTGCTTCACCGTCCAATCTAGCAGCATCCTTCTCGAAGAGATCGTCGTATCTCGAGTACCAAGCCGCAAACGTCACGTTGGAGTCGGCCTCGAACCGGAATTCCTTGATGTTGCCGGCCAAAGAGTCAAGAATCTGTTCCGGATTCGGTGGTACCTGCACGTTGATTGACGATGCGATCGTACGGAGAAAGCGTTCATGCTTCTCATCACTTTGCTGCTGCTGTTGAATCAGCTGGGTCATCATCTCTCGGTGCTGCTGCTGCATCATTTGCAAAATTTGCACGAACACATCGCTACCGACCTGTGCTTGCGGTTGGTGGGGCGGGAAGGGCGCGTACTGCTGTTGCTGGGCGGCAGAGACGGGAATAAACTGCTGCTGATAGTGGACCGCCGGCACGGGGATAATCGGCTGGTTTTGTTGCCGTTGATTGTTTATCACACCCGTGGGGTCAACACTATTCTGTCCGTCGTCGTTGCTCGCCATCGCACTTTCACTCCACTTTCTTTTCTTACGCGCGGGGGGCGAAATGTTCAGTGTGTTTTTCCGACGGTGAAAAACAACACACACTCGCGATTACTCGTCGCCACTTTTGTACCGCGGGACCCTGGACTTGCACTGGGACAATATCACGACAGGGTTAATGAAACGCGCACGGTACAATAAATAAAAACAAACTTTATTCACGACATGACTAAACGATACATTTCACTATGGACGATAAACAATGACTCTCCACAACAATAACAATGTAAACAACAACAAGTGACAACCACATTAAAAACACATATATGCGCATCTCCAGCATCGCTCAGTGACAGTCATGCTGTCGCACGCGAGCCCTGCGGTCTGAGCTGCGTCGGATGAATAACGTATCCGAGCGCGGCAAAATAGGGTTGTCCACAACAGATAGGATTGATAGGATTTAGGATTGATAGACTCCAGAAAAAAAAATCCGAAGTTGATGGTTATCGGTTAGTGGTCGTTGCCAAGAAAATCGGCTTTGTTCCATTCTAGCCTACCCACCAAAACTGGGTGCTGAAATATACCGACGTTCTGTCGATTCTCTCGATTCGATTAAATTGCCTGTTGAGCTTCGGATCAGTTTTTGCTCGATTCATCGGAAAATAAAAATTCTATGGCACAAAACAACTACAACAGCATGTCTCGGCCAAAAGGCATCCGCGGAAGCCGGCAGTTTAGTCATTCCATGACGATGACCAAGTTCCATGATTGACTGTATAACGAAGCGGTAGCGACGAGTGCGATAACATTGGCGCAGTTTTCAAGTCTCGTCATAGGCTGAAGGATTCTTACGAAGCCAAAGATAAACAGGCGATCATTTCAAATAACGACGATCATAAACAAGAACTTTTTGCACACATCGGAGAGGAAACAAACATGCCTTGTTTCAGAACGGAACTACGGAATTATATAATTCAATCCGCTTGTTTTTCACTTCGGATATTCACTCTCATTCTTGTTTTCGAACTGGACTTTCTTCAACTAAACTTATCGATGAAATTTGGGTTGATTTTCCGGCCAACTAACGAACGATCACTGTATGGGTGACACTTTTCTCGTTGCTTTAATGAAATCTAGCATGAATTTTAAATGATGCATGAAATCTTGCATCTGATAGCTTACACTTTTTACGTTCGAAAAAGGTCTGGCTCGAACGTATTCGTACGAAAACAAGAATATATTTTTCGAAATTGTTCTAGTCGACCCGTTCGAACGAAAGTCAGATACTGCCACACGACGAACGCTGTATTTAATTCGTGTATCACGTATACGTTTGCATCTTTCGAATCTTCTACAACAAATTACTGATGAGGAGAATCTTCGAAAGCTATCAGCGCTTTCATTCATTTGGTTCCTCACTGTGCTGGCAACTCGCACCAGTCTTTCTCCTTCTCACTCAGATTTCGATCACGCTTGAGGTGTGATCGAACCCCAGAACATGCAACAGCAAGGTTTTTAAGTAAGGTAGGTATCTAAATGAATGCAGCGCGGGCCAATATCCCAACATTCTGGGTACTCTACCATATCCGCACTGGTATGAAGATTTGCCATATATTGCAGGCATCTTCTTAGTCGTAGCACACTTTGATACAGAGGGTTCCTCTTCTTCCGGGGTGTATATGTGTAGTGAATGTGTTTCGCATTATTTTCCATTCATTCTATTGTTGTATCGAGCTGTGTGTATATGTGTATTAAATCAACATTAGGTATGGATAATATCCGCTCGTTATGTTGCTATCACGCTCGCAAATGTGGTTTCATTTAATTCGATATTTGGGTATAAATTCTTCAGTCGCCTCTAGCCCTGAGAAGGGCCCTTGGGGAAAGAAACTCTACTCCATACTCCCCCTTTACTTGTCTTGAGAAAAACAATCCACTCCGGATCGACGCTCACGGGCAATGATGCTGCATCGAAGCCACCACCAAACAAGAAGCGGTATGAATTCAGGTCAGGACAGGTAATGAATTATAAAGACTTTAAACTTTTTCAGGAAAACATTACTCTTCCAGCACGACACCTCCACCCTCATTGCCTGTACTCGATCCCTCGCCGTCCAACTCGTCCAGCAACGATTTTGTCCAGTCGGTGTTCTCACGAAGAATGTGTGAATTCAAACTTATTTATACAGAAAAGAATGTATTAGTTACTCGTTATTAATGGTACGGGTATGGTTAGCACACAAATCGACAGAACAAATGTATGGGAAAAAGGGAATTCGTCCAGTTTTTATTCATTTAAACCGTATAGGGAACATGGAATCGTAATGTAGAACATATCAAACAAATCTTAGAGAATTTCCGATTCGATTGGTAAGCAAATCATCAGAATTCGTTCGCTGTGAAAATAGTTATTAACGTTAACTTCATTTCATAAAAACGTGGCATGTTTTCTGATTGGGCACCTGAAAGACGTAGTTGTACGTCAAATGATGCCGTGATTGTGTCTATTATCCGGCACACATAGTAATGATATTAAACACAGTCTGTCGGTGGTCTACAGTGTTAAGGATCTGAAGCTTCCCTCACAATCTTTACAGAGTGTTCAATAAGTTCGAATACAACTTTTCGTCGCTGTGTAGGTGCTGCATGTGCATGTGCATTGGTAATGGTGTTAGCTTTAGCCTCATATATGGGCTAACGCACGCGCACGGTGTCGACTTGCTGTCATTTGTTGTTTGTTTACCACGCACGATAAAGGAGTACCGTGAAGTCGTAGCAAAGTTGCTTGCGAGAGATGGGCAACCCAGCGATTGAAATCCCACGGGGTGAAGCGGAATTCCATCTATACCACCATCCGTCGGTACCGGGAGATGGGCTCGGCCATGGACCGTGCGAGATCCGAGCGGGCGCGTTCGGCGAGGACACAAACAGCCATCAAGGTGACGAGGGAGCAGGTTCGTCGAAAAATGAACCGCTCGATCCGGAATACCGTAGCTGACCTGGATGTGTCGATCGGGATTTCATCATGACGAAGGACTTGGGATACATGGGGTAACGAAGGCCAAAACGCAGAAAAGGCTGGACATAGTCAAGCTGATACTTTCGCGGCACGCAGGTCAGAAGTTGGTGTTTTCTGATGAGAAACTCTTTGTCTTGCAATAGCCGTACAACGTGTAAAAAAAATTCGGTACCGGGAGATGGGCTCGGCCATGGCCATGTTATACAATCCCAATAAATCAGGGAAAAATTCTGTTAGATAAAAATGTCTGTTGTAAATATTTCTTCAAATATCAATTCAGTTGAATAATGCTTTTTTGTAACACTTTTCTCCCTTAAAATCATTCGTTGAAAAATGATTCGATCGCGGAACCCAAGCTTGGGCCTCTAAACAGAGCTGTGTATGATGGTCCTCCAGGGAGACGGAGGCTAGTGCAGGTTCTGTAAGCTATCCGTAAACATGAAACACACTAAAAAATCACAAGATAGGACAATCGAACTGAACCCTAGCAATGAACACGGAATAGAGATTGGAAACTCGGGACATGAAATTGTGAATCTTTCAACTTTCTTGCTAATATCCGAATCTTTCGGAAATATTGAGATCCCATCATTTCAACATGGTATCGCCGCAGGAGGTGTGCTGGAGAGGCTCGATACTGCGATCGTGTCAAGGTGGTTATTTACCAGAGTTACGGCAACACACACGAGCTGGGTACGGCTTTCATCGTGATGGGAGGGCTTCAGAAACGGGTAATTGGGTGGTGGCCTATCAACGAAAGAATGTGCAGATTGAGGATGCGAGGTCACATCTTCAACATCAGCATCATCAACGGCCACAACCCCCATCTAGGTAGCACTGATCACAATAAAGAAGAAATCTACGCGCAGCTAGAGCTAGATCGTCATCGGTGCTTTGAACGCTCAGGTCGACCAAGAGGGGGAGTTCAGAACGGCAAATTCATTTGCAGCGCCCATCTGCGGACCAACGAAAATGTCCTAAAACTTGTCGACTTCGCTGCCTTAAGAACATGGACATACGTAGCAGTATTTTTCCAGCTTAGCGGCCAATACCGTTACACCTAGAGATCACCTCAGCAAACGAAAACACAAATTGACTGAAATTGCGGACTCTCAATGTTTCCGAATGAATTCGGATACTCGCAAGAAAGTAGAGAGACTTGCAGTTTCAAGTCTCAGGTTTCCATCTCTAGTTCGTGTTCTTCACCTGGGTCTAGTCCGATTGTCCTGTCCCAAATTTTTTGTGAATTTTCCTTTGCGCTTCATTTTTACGAATGGCTTCCAATGCCTGCCTGTGTGGCCCGAAGACCACCGTGCACAGTTCTGTTCAGAGTCCCCCGCTGGCACGAGGACAATGATCAGAACTGTTTGAGCCGCATCACCAAGTAAACAGACGCTCAGATAGGCCCCCTTCCCTGTTAGCATACGACCAAGATCCCACCGGGATTGGTGGGGTTCATCACGGTTAGTCGTACCCCAGTCGGCACCGCGAGGAGGTAGGGACAGGAGTTACTGGACAAGAAGTTAAAGGACCACGCATGGGATCTACCTTATGCCTGCGGGTACACGAAGTACCGATGGCACACTTTGTCCAGTCGTTTACCAACCAAAACAATCGTAAAACAGTTGAATATCGCCAAAACTATCATGTTTGATGCGATTCATACGATTCCGTGAGCGGAACAGCGTAGCCCGAGTGGCTCAAACGAAAAGTCGTAGGTGAACTTACAAACGTCAGCTTAATTGGAAAGCGTTGAGAAACATCAAAGCCCGATGCCGGTACCGCTCGTAGTACTATTCGAAGGATCCGTTTGCGAGCAGGCTTTCGTTCTTACCGAGCAAGCAAGCAACTAATCAGAACGTTGAAGCATAGCCTAGAGTCCAAAACTGGCGCTCGTAGATTGTATGAGCAGGTTCTGTTGAGGTTCCATGGATACCTACTAGGAATGCATTTCGGACAGCTTCCTGGTCAAACATTGAACTTAGCCACGGTACTAGAAAATGTTCCTGACTTTGAACTCTCTAAATCCTATTCTCTATTCTTTACTCTTTACTTTCTACTCTACTCTTTACATTCTACTCCCTACTCTATATTCCTCACCCTCTACTCTCAAGAACGATAAAAAAAAATCACTTAAAAACTCAATAAATGTGTGGTACACCTCTTCTTTAATGGCATGGTTCTCAGACGAACTTTTACCGTCTCAATGTAGTACTATTTGCTCATTTTATGTAGTACTTTGTAGAGATTCCTTATGCCAAATAACACGCCTTGAATGTATTCTAAGTGGCAAGCTCTGGAATACGCGTGATCACAGTGCAAATCGGAAGAAATTTCTTTGGCGAACTGGAAACGAACACAAACCACCGGCGAGATATATTTGAGGCTAACCACTCGACCACGGGAACACGATGTCTTAAGGCTGATTTAGACGATGCCAGTCAGCGCTCTAGTTAAAATTTGAATTTAAAAAAAAATTGTAGAGCGCTGACTGGCATCGTCTAAATCAGCCTTTACTCCTACTCTCAGAAAATTCAGAAAAAAAATGGAGGTGGATTATGCTGTACTGTCCACGTTCAAAGAAAAACACTGTCCATGTATATTTTGAAACATTTTATTTGTAATCATCTAAATTTATTTCATTCAACAAATATTGTAGCAGCATAGAATATATCTTGAAAAAAAACATTTAGCATCCAGGTTTGTCCATGTCCATACGTCCCTTGTTGTAGTCTTGCATCTATATGAAATAGTTTTGTTACAATTTTGTAAATAATATACATGAAATGAATACTTACATCAAATATCAATTGTGTTGCTTCATCCTACGCTCCTCAGGATTCGCTGTTTTGCAGGCATCAACTTGCTGGATCAGGAACTCAAAACATTTCATGAAAAATAAATAAATTAAACAAAAATCAATAAACAATAACAACAAAACAAACAAAAAACAATAAACAGATAAATTAAACAACAATCTTCAACGAAGAAATTCTATAAATGAATTGTATGCGATTTACTATCTAAACTAAATATAACAACCTAACAAACAATTGATAAAGCATAAAAAGTCTGACATGAAAATATAACATTAAACACAACAACAAAAATTGCAACGAAAAACCAAATAGTATACAAATAGCATAATACAACAACAATAAAAATAACAACTAAATATTGAAGAGAAACAAAGCATGAAACTAAACGGAAATGAAAACAATAAAATATTTAAAATATCAACTAAACTCATGACAAAAGCAAAGTACAATTTACAACGTGGAATATATAACAAAAAACAGGATCAAACAACAACTCGCAACAACAACAAAAAATACACAAAACAATGCAACACAACAAACATTCACCACCTCATTTAGTTGATACAATTAATTTAAAATGAGTTAAAAACCGATTCCGCCACCTCGCCCACCATGAATAGCATGAATCGGAAACATAATCGGTTTATTAGGCTAACGCCTTTTTTAGCCTTCAATCGCTGGTTCTCTTGCCGAAGTTTCTCGTTCTCTGCCTTTATTTTCAAGAGATTTCTTTCAGCTTTTATCTTCAGCTTTTCCGAAATATTTCCTGGTTCCCAGTCAAATACATCTTCGTCATCATCCTCCAGATGCGCGTCACTGGGAACCAACTCCGGAGGAGTTATATCCTCGATCCTCTCTATATTAGAATCAATGAAGTTCGCATACGATACCTTGATATCACTTGGGACAAGCTGCGGCGATGATTCTTCTTCTATCCACATCCACCATCCACTGTAGTTGAAAAACCATATTTGATGTTTTTTCTCCATTTGTTGATCGCCTACATTTTCAACACCCTAGAAAAAAAAATATTTGTTAGAACAGCTACACTTTCTGAAATGATTTTCCTTACCTTCTTCGAAGAACGATCCTTTTCCTTCCTAGCTCCAGTCTCCTGACTGGCCCAAGAGCATATGGGAATCCTTGATATTGACGGAATTTTTGAAGTAACTGGTCCTCGCTCCATTTTGGCTTCTGGTGAGAATTATAGTTGCTTCTCTCATGTAACTATAATCCTCAGTGAGCAAAATCGTCGCATCAACAAAATGCTTGCTTCGATTGAAAATTAGAATTCGGATAAAGGATCCCGGCCTACTTTTGCATCGATTTTCATTATAACATTGTGTCTTGTTTTATTGTTGTGTTTCGCGATATGATTTTCCACGCAGCTCGAGAATAACTTTCTCCCAGAAATTGTAAGTGAATTCTCATCGAAATATTGAACAGACATTGAACAGAAATACATAGGGCGTACAGTTACTTTCCCAGGTTTGCGACCAACCTTGTTTTTTAAGAGAACAAATGAATCCAATACATACGACGCTTAACATTTTTCAGGTACACATGAAACTGCTCACCAAAGCCAACGGGTTCTTCAAGTGTGACAAGCAGCAATACGTTCGAAATGACGGATCAGCTCAAATCCAACTTGCTGGAACACCAGATCGATGTGGAGAAGATTTTCAACTGTGAGTTCTGTTCGAATACCTTCAAATCGAATGAAGATCTGAAGCGCCATCGCAGATCGCACACTGGTAAGCTAGGATTGGTCGACGCCCGCAAGGACACCTCGGGTAACTTCAAAACGTTTTTGTTTCAGGTGAACGCCCGTTCAAGTGTGACACCTGTCCAAAACCGTTTACCCAGCTTTCGAATCTACGTGCCCATACAAAGATTCACGAGAAGAAGTGAACCGCGTATGGGTGTAAAATTTGTCTGCTGGAGCTTGACTCGCTGGAAGCGCATAGTTTGCATCTCAAAACACATCAGTTCCAGCTTTTTGAGTTATGTAAAGAATTGAGACAATAGTTTGTGATTGGACGAAAGTGTCTCGATAAGAATCTTTGTTAACCCGTATCCGTACTATATACATATGCCAATATACACAAGTGTTATTAGATGTTTGAAACATGTACTATTGTGATCGTATTAGGGAAATAATTGTTGTTGTATATAACAACGATAATACATGAAACAAGTTTTCTTCAATCGATCTTCAAAATTATAACATAATTTTATTAACGAAAAAAACACATAATAAATACATATTCGGCTAACCACTGTTGCATACATTTTTTTGTACGGCAAGCCATCGTAACGTTCTTTTCTCTATCGATATCGAACGGTTAGGACTAAAGGAGGATTCATATATTCAAAACATTTGGAAGGGTTACCAAGTTGTTCAACTTATCACAATCATTTATAGTTTCTCAAACAAAAAAGATTAGCATTGAAATCCCACCTAAGAACGCTATCGTAACATACCATATAACAGCATCTTTCGACAGCAAAACGATTGAATTATTGTTCTAACTTTTCATCATTATGTGATCAAACTCGAAATCCAATATCTGATTAAAATATGATGTACCGCAAAGTTGTTGAAAAAAACTACATTTTAAATACACTGTTGAAAAATCTCTTTCAAAAATTCTATTTCATATCAAAAACTTTTATCTCTCTTTTGCCTTTAAAATATTTTTAATACATTTTTATTGTAATACCTCTCCAAATTTAAAAAAATTGCCGTGTAGAAGTCAACAAAATGGGGATTTGCTTTTAGGAATTGAAGAAATTTCGATACTTTGCGAAATTGTAATCATTTATGAAAAGTGGAATCTACTTGCGATGTTCGATTTTCGTACAAACATGAAAAACTAATAATAAGGATTTATCGTAGGAACTATGCCATTCCACAATCGTTTCCCAAATTCATTGCGACCGATCCCACTTCCTCGTAGTTCACGTGCATAGGTAGTGCAACTCGTTATTCTGTCAAATAACAACCAACGTTTTGCTAGCTCTGACCATCTAATTTTTTTATCTCTATTTGAGAGGCTTTCAGACTCCTGACTGGTTTGCCTACGTATCGATGGCAGTAGACAGGCTTGGTTAGAAAAAAATCATTTCACATAAAATGGTTACATCAAAGTTGAACTTCAAAAGACAAGAAAATTAAACACATATAAAAACATTTTAGAAAATATTTTAACAAAATAAATTGCTGGACTAGAAGGCAATGATGTCCTCGGGCCATGGCTCCAGGCTATTGGAGAGGGAGCCGTGCCGCTAAAGATACCAAAATGGTGTTATTCCCCCTTTATCGTGGATGGGTAGGAACAAGGATCTTCTTGGCTGATCCATTGATCAGAGTCTGAACTTCAGACGTTAGATCCTGAAGAATAGTTCGGCACTTCTAAGTAGCAGAAAAGCACTGCTAGTCTCGTTGAATCGTCGTTCATTTCGTACATTCTCGCTGTGTCCATAGAGATTTCGTAGATCATCGTATTTCGGACAACCACACAAGAAGTGTTAGACGAAGTTGTGAAAAAAAGGTTCTCTGTTGATTCCGTGTGAGACCGAGCTATGACCGGTGCTCAGTCTGAACAGGACTCGTTGTTCTCTCATTCTTTTTACATCATCGAACTTGACAATCGACACCTTGGTTGAGGAATTGCCATCTCTGCAAACCACCTCTCGATCTAAAAGGTGCGAAAAGAATTGATGATCCACAACTTCACGTCGTCAAGTGACACCTACCGAGTGAAAAATGGTCCACTGTGATACCACTCTGACAGGGGACCTACATGATCCTAGTGTCGGGCAATAGGTACTTCCTGATGGCATGTACCCATGATAGTTAGGACCTGGCCGCACCGATAGCATCAATGGCACTCGTCGAATTGGAGACGATCAACAGCGGCTTGGAAGATGAAATTGTGGTTGCCTCGAAGATGCAAACCACCTTGGCTGACAAGACCTAGCAGCGAGTTTCTTGCTGTAAATCAGATTGTTATTACCATCGCTTACCCCGAATCCAACTCCTGATGATCCTTTTGAGCCGTTGCAGGATCGTTTTGTAAGAGCAGTTAGGTCCGTCTCCTTCCTACCGCTGGTTTTCGACGAGAATCTGGCAGTCCTGGATACGATCGCTGAGCCGATGATGAGGTCGAAATGAGGCTCTCCAATTTCAGTGCAGACAGAGGTAGCTGGTGTTGACGGTAGTATGCCGGAGACAGTCCTTAGTGCCTTGTTGTAGATGGGTGCCAGAGTGTTTGGGAGTTTGTCTCCAGCCAATCACGTCAGCTCGAAGCCATAGATGAGGCGGCTGCTTTTCAACAGATTCAACCAGATGACACACTTCTCCTTAACGGATGAAGCTATGTTTGTTGTCAACCAACACTCCAAGGATCATTAGTGTTTTTCGGTGAGGGATGTAGTTTTTGTATAGTCAGACCCTGGAATCCTGCATATCACTATATGTCCGCTCTTCTGCACTGGAAGACTAAATCCTCTTCCGGCAGCGCATCGGCTGATGGCAATGGTAGCTGCCTGTATCCTGATGCGTGGAATTATGTGTGTGTTACCCACTGTCATCAGTAGAATGTCGTCTGCGTAGACGAACACGAAGACCTGGTACAGACAGGGCGATTCCTAATCGGTACACGTCTCGACGGGTAAGCGGATGCCAGCGAAGAGAACGTAAGCGCAGCGAACTGAAAAGCGAATAGAGAGGAAAAAATATTGAGAAAAAGGGAAGGACAACGCTAGTCAGCGTTGAAAACTCGAAGAGTGCATGAGCACAGCCACCCCCTGAAGTAGTCGCCTAGATGTGGTCCCAGGGGGAATAAGGCATCGAGTAGAGGGCTTGGTTTTTGTGGGTGCGATCCCCACTCGATGTCTGGGTTAACCCTTCCCAGATAAGGCTGGAAGAGCGTTCCTCACCTCTATAAAAACTATCCAGACAATCCATGGCGACGAGAAAGAGAGTAATGGAAGGAACAGAACCTTGGGTTACTCATTTCTTTTCGTGGAAAACTCGGGGGCTGATGTTACCAATTTTGACCTCAAAGGTTCGGCGTGCGGCGAAGTTCTTGATGAAATTAAGTAGTTTACCGCCAGCGCCCAAACTCTCAGAGTTTTCAACATTAACGAAGCCATGTGTACCTTTTCTAGGTCCAGAGCTAGGGCTAGCTAGTGCTGACGATTTCTGTTTTCTTCTGCTATCACGTCTCTAGGGGTCGCGAAGTAGTTGTTAGTGCCCATACTCGGTCGGAAGGCGAACTGCGATAGTTCGATTTTCTGTTTTCGGACAGAAAGGTTCCATTATCTTGAATGAGCACGAGGCCAACGAAATTGGGCAGTAACCTTTCACATTGTTTGCAGCTTCGGCTGAACTTAGGTATGAGCAGTGGCGTCGAATGTGGGGGGAGGGGTTGCGATGTTTGCGGATTCGGGGAAGTCGTGTGTGCCCCACAGATCGTTGAAGATGCTGAGAACGACGTTTTGTCCGAGCAGGGATAACTGTTTCAGCATCTTATAGCCGGTACTGTCAGGGCCTGTTGACTCACCTTTGGGATAACGTAGGGCGACGGAAAGATAATCGATGGTGAAGTTCCGTGTGAGAGGATTATTGGGCCGACTCACCGAGACCATTAAGTTGCTGGCCGAAGTGGTATCCGCTCCCTGTCGACGAATGAAATCCCCGAGCGTGTTCGAACTGTCTGCCAGATCGCTGAGGATTATACTGTCCACTGGGGTTGTGTGGCCTTTTCCTTCCATTCAGCGTGTTTGTGTGCCAAAAGTCCGTAGAGAATTGGTTCTTTGATAGATAGGATTGATAGGATTTAGGATTGATAGACTCCAAAAAAAAAATCCGAAGTTGATGGTTATCGGTTAGTGGTCGTTGCCAAGAAAATCGGCTTTGTTCCATTCTAGCCTACCCACCAAAACTGGGTGCTGAAATATACCGACGTTCTGTCGATTCTCTCGATTCGATTAAATTGCCTGTTGAGCTTCGGATCAGTTTTTGCTCGATTCGGATTCGATTCGGAAAATAAAAATTCTATGGCACAAAACAACTACAACAGCATGTCTCGGCCAAAAGGCATCCGCGGAAGCCGGCAGTTTAGTCATTCCATGACGATGACCAAGTTCAATGATTGACTGTATAACGAAGCGGTAGCGACGAGTGCGATAACATTGGCGCAGTTTTCAAGTCTCGTCATAGGCTGAAGGATTCTTACGAAGCCAAAGACAAACAGGCGATCATTTCAAATAACGACGATCATAAACAAGAACTTTTTGCACACATCGGAGAGGAAACAAACATGCCTTGTTTCAGAACGGAACTACGGAATTATATTATTCAATCCGCTTGTTTTTCACTTCGGATATTCACTCTCATTCTTGTTTTCGAACTGGACTTTCTTCAACTGAACTTATCGATGAAATTTGGGTTGATTTTCCGGCCAACTAACGAACGATCACTGTATGGGTGACACTTTTCTCGTTGCTTTAATGAAATCTAGCATGAATTTTAAATGATGCATGAAATCTTGCATCTGATAGCTTACACTTTTTACGTTCGAAAAAGGTCTGGCTCGAACGTATTCGTACGAAAACAAGAATATATTTTTCGAAATTGTTCTAGTCGACCCGTTCGAACGAAAGTCAGATACTGCCGCACGACGAACGCTGTATTTAATTCGTGTATCACGTATACGTTTGCATCTTTCGAATCTTCTACAACAAATTACTGATGAGGAGAATCTTCGAAAGCTATCAGCGCTTTCATTCATTTGGTTCCTCACTGTGCTGGCAACTCGCACCAGTCTTTCTCCTTCTCACTCAGATTTCGATCACGCTTGAGGTGTGATCGAACCCCAGAACATGCAACAGCAAGGTTTTTAAGTAAGGTAGGTATCTAAATGAATGCAGCGCGGGCCAATATCCCAACATTCTGGGTACTCTACCATATCCGCACTGGTATGAAGACTTGCCATATATTGCAGGCATCTTCTTAGTCGTAGCACACTTTGATACAGAGGGTTCCTCTTCTTCCGGGGTGTATATGTGTAGTGAATGTGTTTCGCATTATTTTCCATTCATTCTATTGTTGTATCGAGCTGTGTGTATATGTGTATTAAATCAACATTAGGTATGGATAATATCCGCTCGTTATGTTGCTATCACGCTCGCAAATGTGGTTTCATTTAATTCGATATTTGGGTATAAATTCTTCAGTCGCCTCTAGCCCTGAGAAGGGCCCTTGGGGAAAGAAACTCTACTCCATACTCCCCCTTTACTTGTCTTGAGAAAAACAATCCACTCCGGATCGACGCTCACGGGCAATGATGCTGCATCGAAGCCACCACCAAACAAGAAGCGGTATGAATTCAGGTCAGGACAGGTAATGAATTATAAAGACTTTAAACTTTTTCAGTTCATTCGTCTCTAGCCTTGAAAAAGACCCTTGGAAAACATTACTCTTCCAGCACGACACCTCCACCCTCATTGCCTGTACTCGATCCCTCGCCGTCCAACTCGTCCAGCAACGATTTTGTCCAGTCGGTATTCTCACGAAGAATGTGTGAATTCAAACTTATTTATACAGAAAAGAATGTATTAGTTACTCGTTATTGATGGTACGGGTAGGGTTAGCACACAAATCGACAGAACAAATGTATGGGAAAAAGGGAATTCATCCAGTTTTTATTCATTTAAACCGTATAGGGAACATGGAATCGTAATGTAGAACATATCAAACAAATCTTAGAGAATTTCCGATTCGATTGGTAAGCAAATCATCAGAATTCGTTCGCTGTGAAAATAGTTATTAACGTTAACTTCATTTCATAAAAACGTGGCATGTTTTCTGATTGAGCACCTGAAAGACGTAGTTGTACGTCAAATGATGCCGTGATTGTGTCTATTATCCGGCACACATAGTAATGATATTAAACACAGTCTGTCGGTGGTCTACAGTGTTAAGGATCTGAAGCTTCCCTCACAATCTTTACAGAGTGTTCAATAAGTTCGAATACAACTTTTCGTCGCTGTGTAGGTGCTGCATGTGCATGTGCATTGGTAATGGTGTTAGCTTTAGCCTCATATATAGGCTAACGCACGCGCACGGTGTCCACTTGCTGTCATTTGTTGTTTGTTTACCACGCACGATAAAGGAGTACCGTGAAGTCGTAGCAAAGTTGCTTGCGAGAGATGGGCAACCCAGCGATTGAAATCCCACGGGGTGAAGCGGAATTCCATCTATACCACCATCCGTTGGTACCGGGAGATGGGCTCGGCCATGGACCGTGCGAGATCCGAGCGGGCGCGTTCGGCGAGGACACAAACAGCCATCAAGGTGACGAGGGAGCAGGTTCGTCGAAAAATGAACCGCTCGATCCGGAATACCGTAGCTGACCTGGATGTGTCGATCGGGATTTCATCATGACGAAGGACTTGGGATACATGGGGTAACGAAGGCCAAAACGCAGAAAAGGCTGGACATAGCCAAGCTGATACTTTCGCGGCACGCAGGTCAGAAGTTGGTGTTTTCTGATGAGAAACTCTTTGTCTTGCAACAGCCGTACAATGTGTAAAAAAATTTCAAAAGTGTATTCGAACTTATTGAAAACCCTGTATATGCACGTAGGCTAACTAAAGGCATTATCAATAGAACCGCACAACAATGATCGACCAAAACTGTTGACAATTTTTCAGGGTTTTGAGCACGCTACGGAAAATCTACGATGTACGTTTGCCAAACAACTGTTTCATAGAATTGAAACGTCGTTACTTCTTAGTCAAGAGGATGGAACGTAAGCTAGAGTTATAAGACGCTGTACGGACAAAGATAGATCATAACAAGCGCAAGTTGTATATTCGCTAGTCTACCCCCGAAAAGAGCAAGAACAATGGAGCTTGAACCTGGTACCTACTGCTCTTTTCGTTATACAATCCCAATAAATCAGGGAAAAATTCGTATTGCCTCCGATGCGGCTGCTTCTTTCGGAGGTTCGTTCATCCTCTCGTTGTTTTCTTTCCTCCATCATTCTGTCGGTCGTACCATCTGTGCACTGCGGTGAGCAGAGGACTGAACACAACGATTGTCTCATAGCACTCCAGCGATCTTGCAAACCATGGGATACAATCTTGCTCGATTCTTGTTCATAGCGCTAGTCAACTGAACTAAATAGGTCAAACATAACTGTTAGATAAAAATGTCTGTTGTAAATATTTCTTCAAATATCAATTCAGTTGAATAATGCTTTTTTGTAACACTTTTCTCCCTTAAAATCATTCGTTGAAAAATGATTCGATCGCGGAACCCAAGCTTGGGCCTCTAAACAGAGCTGTGTATGATGGTCCTCCAGGGAGACGGAGGCTAGTGCAGGTCCTGTAAGCTACCCGTAAACATGAAACACACTAAAAAATCACAAGATAGGACAATCGAACTGAACCCTAGCAATGAACACGGAATAGAGATTGGAAACTCGGGACATGAAATTGTGAATCTTTCAACTTTCTTGCTAATATCCGAATCTTTCGGAAATATTGAGATCCCATAATTTCAACATGGTATCGCCGCAGGAGGTGTGCTGGAGAGGCTCGATACTGCGATCGTGTCAAGGTGGTTATTTACCAGAGTTACGGCAACACACACGAGCTGGGTACGGCTTTCATCGTGATGGGAGGGATTCAGAAACGGGTAATTGAGTGGTGGCCTATCAACGAAAGAATGTGCAGATTGAGGATGCGAGGTCACATCTTCAACATCAGCATCATCAACGGCCACAACCCCCATCTAGGTAGCACTGATCACAATCAAGAAGAAATCTACGCGCAGCTGGAGCTAGAACGTCATCGGTGATTTGAACGCTCAGGTCGACCAAGAGGGGGAGTTCAGAACGGCAAATTCATTTGCAGCGCCCATCTGCGGACCAACGAAAATGTCCTAAAACTTGTCGACTTCGCTGCCTTAAGAAAATGGACATACGTAGCAGTATTTTTCCAGCTTAGCGTCCAATACCGTTACACCTAGAGATCACCTCAGCAAACGAAAACACAAATTGACTGAAATTGCGGACTCTCAATGTTTCCGAATGAATTCGGATACTCGCAAGAAAGTAGAGAGACTTGCAGTTTCAAGTCTCAGGTTTCCATCTCTAGTTCGTGTTCTTCACCTGGGTCTAGTCCGATTGTCCTGTCCCAAATTTTTTGTGAATTTTCCTTTGCGCTTCATTTTTACGAATGGCTTCCAATGCCTGCCTGTGTGGCCCGAGGACCACCGTGCACAGTTCTGTTCAGAGTCCCCCGCTGGCACGAGGACAATGATCAGAACTGTTTGAGCCGCATCACCAAGTAAACAGACGCTCAGATAGGCCCCCTTCCCTGTTAGCATACGACCAAGATCCCACTGAGATTGGTGGGGTTCATCACGGTTAGTCGTACCCCAGTCGGCACCGCGAGGAGGTAGGGACAGGAGTTACTGAACAAGAAGTTAAAGGACCACGCATGGGATCTACCTTATGCCTGCGGGTACACGAAGTACCGATGGCACACTTTGTCCAGTCGTTTACCAACCAAAACAATCGTAAAACAGTTGAATATCGCCAAAACTATCATGTTTGATGCGATTCATACGATTCCGTGAGCGGAACAGCGTAGCCCGAGTGGCTCAAACGAAAAGTCGTAGGTGAACTTACAAACGTCAGCTTAATTGGAAAGCGTTGAGAAACATCAAAGCCCGATGCCGGTACCGCTCGTAGTACTATTCGAAGGATCCGTTTGCGAGCAGGCTTTCGTTCTTACCGAGCAAGCAAGCAACTAATCAGAACGTTGAAGCATAGTCTAGAGTCCAAAACTGGCGCTCGTAGATTGTATGAGCAGGTTCTGTTGAGGTTCCATGGATACCTACTAGGAATGCATTTCGGACAGCTTCCTGGTCAAACATTGAACTTAGCTACGGTACTAGAAAATGTTCCTGACTTTGAACTCTCTAAATCCTATTCTCTATTCTTTACTCTTTACTTTCTACTCTACTCTTTACATTCTACTCCCTACTCTATATTCCTCACCCTCTACTCTCAAGAACGATAGAAAAAAATCACTTAAAAACTCAATAAATGTGTGGTACACCTCTTCTTTAATGGCATGGTTCTCAGACGAACTTTTACCGTCTCAATGTAGTACTATTTGCTCATTTTATGTAGTACTTTGTAGAGATTCCTTATGCCAAATAACACGCCTTGAATGTATTCTAAGTGGCAAGCTCTGGAATACGCGTGATCACAGTGCAAATCGGAAGAAATTTCTTTGGCGAACTGGAAACGAACATAAACCACCGGCGAGATATATTTGAGGCTAACCACTCGACCACGGGAACACGATGTCTTAAGGCTGATTTAGACGATGCCAGTCAGTGCTCTAGTTGAAGTCTCCAGTGAACAGAGAACAGACACTCTGTTCAAGTTACTTGTACAAGTATCAAACAAGTAATTGGCCTCTAACTTAAACAGAGTGTTTGTTCTCTATTCACTGGATACTTCAACTAGAGCGCTGACTGGCATCGTCTAAATCAGCCTTTACTCCTACTCTCAGAAAATTCAGAAAAAAAATGGAGGTGGATTATGCTGTACTGTCCACGTTCAAAGAAAAACACTGTCCATGTATATTTTGAAACATTTTATTTGTAATCATCTAAATTTATTTCATTCAACAAATATTGTAGCAGCATAGAATATATCTTGAAAAAAAACATTTAGCATCCAGGTTTGTCCATGTCCATACGTCCCTTGTTGTAGTCTTGCATCTATATGAAATAGTTTTGTTACAATTCTGTAAATAATATACATGAAATGAATACTTACATCAAATATCAATTGTGTTGCTTCATCCTACGCTCCTCAGGATTCGCTGTTTTGCAGGCATCAACTTGCTGGATCAGGAACTCAAAACATTTCATGAAAAATAAATAAATTAAACAAAAATCAATAAACAATAACAACAAAACAAACAAAAAACAATAAACAGATAAATTAAACAACAATCTTCAACGAAGAAGTTCTATAAATGAATTGTATGCGATTTACTATCTAAACTAAATATAACAACCTAACAAACAATTGATAAAGCATAAAAAGTCTGACATGAAAATATAACATTAAACACAACAACAAAAATTGCAACGAAAAACCAAATAGTATACAAATAGCATAATACAACAACAATGAAAATAACAACTAAATATTGAAGAGAAACAAAGCATGAAACTAAACGGAAATGAAAACAATAAAATATTTAAAATATCAACTAAACTCATGACAAAAGCAAAGTACAATTTGCAACGTGGAATATATAACAAAAAACAGGATCAAACAACAACTCGCAACAACAACAAAAAATACACAAAACAATGCAACACAACAAACATTCACCACCTCATTTAGTTGATACAATTAATTTAAAATGAGTTAAAAACCGATTCCGCCACCTCGCCCACCATGAATAGCATGAATCGGAAACATAATCGGTTTATTAGGCTAACGCCTTTTTTAGCCTTCAATCGCTGGTTCTCTTGCCGAAGTTTCTCGTTCTCTGCCTTTATTTTCAAGAGATTTCTTTCAGCTTTTATCTTCAGCTTTTCCGAAATATTTCCTGGTTCCCAGTCAAATACATCTTCGTCATCATCCTCCAGATGCGCGTCACTGGGAACCAACTCCGGAGGAGTTATATCCTCGATCCTCTCTATATTAGAATCAATGAAGTTCGCATACGATACCTTGATATCACTTGGGACAAGCTGCGGCGATGATTCTTCTTCTATCCACATCCACCATCCACTGTAGTTGAAAAACCATATTTGATGTTTTTTCTCCATTTGTTGATCGCCTACATTTTCAACACCCTAGAAAAAAAATATTTGTTAGAACAGCTACACTTTCTGAAATGATTTTCCTTACCTTCTTCGAAGAACGATCCTTTTCCTTCCTAACTCCAGTCTCCTGACTGGCCCAAGAGCATATGGGAATCCTTGATATTGACGGAATTTTTGAAGTAACTGGTCCTCGCTCCATTTTGGCTTCTGGTGAGAATTATAGTTGCTTCTCTCATGTAACTATAATCCTCAGTGAGCAAAATCGTCGCATCAACAAAATGCTTGCTTCGATTGAAAATTAGAATTCGGATAAAGGATCCCGGCCTACTTTTGCATCGATTTTCATTATAACATTGTGTCGGTGACCGGAATAAATCGCCACAGTAAACAACTGCAACAGAAACAACCGCTTAGAAAAAGTGTAGTAGGCTAGAAATATTTGGCGCGGGAAAAACATCATGTGCCTCACATTTCTATTATAAATTTATTCTCTTGTTCTCGTTTTTCGAAATTTATTCTGAGGACAATGTAATGGGGACGAAGTCCCCATTTGGCGAGGATAAGGAATCGAGGCGGCCCATGCCGCCAAGATGACGCAATCCGAGTCCACCGCCGACCCGCCGTCGGAAGCGGCGGTGTCTCGCACGCAAACCTGGGATCCACTGATTGCCCGGTTAGTTTGAAACATAGGATACGATCCTTTAGCAATGTCCGACCGAGCTCTAGCGAGCGTCGGACGGTATACGTCTGCCCGGGGCGTTACGTTTGCCTGGGGCGATACGTTTGCCCGGTTAATTCTTGTTTTGAAATACAATACCGCGCCACAATATTTATAGCCTACTACACATTTTATAAGCGGTGGTTTCTGTTGCAGTCGTTTTCTGTGGCGATTTATTCCGGGAACCCATTGTGTCTTGTTTTATTGTTGTGTTTCGCGATATGATTTTCCACGCAGCTCGAGAATAACTTTCTCCCAGAAATTGTAAGTGAATTCTCATCGAAATATTGTTCAAACTGTTTTCAAACGTAGGACTACATTGAACAGAAATACATAGGGCGTACAGTTACTTTCCCAGGTTTGCGACCAACCTTGTTTTTTAAGAGAACAAATGAATCCAATACATACGACGCTTTACATTTTTCAGGTACACATGAAACTGCTCACCAAAGCCAACGGGTTCTTCAAGTGTGACAAGCAGCAATACGTTCGAAATGACGGATCAGCTCAAATCCAACTTGCTGGAACACCAGATCGATGTGGAGAAGATTTTCAACTGTGAGTTCTGTTCGAATACCTTCAAATCGAATGAAGATCTGAAGCGCCATCGCAGATCGCACACTGGTAAGCTAGGATTGGTCGACGCCCGCAAGGACACCTCGGGTAACTTCAAAACGTTTTTGTTTCAGGTGAACGCCCGTTCAAGTGTGACACCTGTCCAAAACCGTTTACCCAGCTTTCGAATCTACGTGCCCATACAAAGATTCACGAGAAGAAGTGAACCGCGTATGGGTGTAAAATTTGTCTGCTGGAGCTTGACTCGCTGGAAGCGCATAGTTTGCATCTCAAAACACATCAGTTCCAGCTTTTTGAGTTATGTAAAGAATTGAGACAATAGTTTGTGATTGGACGAAAGTGTCTCGATAAGAATCTTTGTTAACCCGTATCCGTACTATATACATATGCCAATATACACAAGTGTTATTAGATGTTTGAAACATGTACTATTGTGATCGTATTAGGGAAATAATTGTTGTTGTATATAACAACGCTAATACATGAAACAAGTTTTCTTCAATCGATCTTCAAAATTATAACATAATTTTATTAACGAAAAAAAAACACATAATAAATACATATTCGGCTAACCACTGTTGCATACATTTTTTTGTATTGGCAATCCATCGTAACGTTCTTTTCTCTATCGATATCGAACGGTTAAGACTAAAGGAGGATTCATATATTCAAAACATTTGGAAGGGTTACCAAGTTGTTCAACTTATCACAATCATTTATAGTTTCTCAAACAAAAAAGATTAGCACTGAGAACGCTATCGTAACATACCATATAACAGCATCTTTCGACAGCAAAACGATTGAATTATTGTTCTAACTTTTCATCATTATGTGATCAAACTCGAAATCCAATATCTGATTAAAATATGATGTACCGCAAAGTTGTTGAAAAAAACTACATTTTAAATACACTGTTGAAAAATCTCTTTCAAAAATTCTATTTCATATCAAAAACTTTTATCTCTCTTTTGCCTTTAAAATATTTTTAATACATTTTTATTGTAATACCTCTCCAAATTTAAAAAAAATTGCCGTGTAGAAGTCAACAAAATGGGGATTTGCTTTTAGGAATTGAAGAAATTTCGATACTTTGCGAAATTGTAATCATTTATGAAAAGTGGAATCTACTTGCGATGTTCGATTTTCGTACAAACATGAAAAACTAATAATAAGGATTTATCGTAGGAACTATGCCATTCCACAATCGTTTCCCAAATTCATTGCGACCGATCCCACTTCCTCGTAATTCACGTGCATAGGTAGTGCAACTCGTTATTCTGTCAAATAACAACCAACGTTTTGCTAGCTCTGACCATCTAATTTTTTTATCTCTATTTGAGAGGCTTTCAGACTCCTGACTGGTTTGCCTACGTATCGATGGCAGTAGACAGGCTTGGTTAGAAAAAAATCATTTCACATAAAATGGTTACATCAAAGTTGAACTTCAAAAGACAAGAAAATTAAACACATATAAAAACATTTTAGAAAATATTTTAACAAAATAAATTGCTGGACTAGAAGGCAATGATGTCCTCGGGCCATGGCTCCAGGCTATTGGAGAGGGAGCCGTGCCGCTAAAGATACCAAAATGGTGTTATTCCCCCTTTATCGTGGATGGGTAGGAACAAGGATCTTCTTGGCTGATCCATTGATCAGAGTCTGAACTTCAGACGTTAGATCCTGAAGAATAGTTCGGCACTTCTAAGTAGCAGAAAAGCACTGCTAGTCTCGTTGAATCGTCGTTCATTTCGTACATTCTCGCTGTGTCCATAGAGATTTCGTAGATCATCGTATTTCGGACAACCACACAAGAAGTGTTAGACGAAGTTGTGAAAAAAAGGTTCTCTGTTGATTCCGTGTGAGACCGAGCTATGACCGGTGCTCAGTCTGAACAGGACTCGTTGTTCTCTCATTCTTTTTACATCATCGAACTCGACAATCGACACCTTGGTTGAGGAATTGCCATCTCTGCAAACCACCTCTCGATCTAAAAGGTGCGAAAAGAATTGATGATCCACAACTTCACGTCGTCAAGTGACACCTACCGAGTGAAAAATGGTCCACTGTGATACCACTCTGACAGGGGACCTACATGATCCTAGTGTCGGGCAATAGGTACTTCCTGATGGCATGTACCCATGATAGTTAGGACCTGGCCGCACCGATAGCATCAATGGCACTCGTCGAATTGGAGACGATCAACAGCGGCTTGGAAGATGAAATTGTGGTTGCCTCGAAGATGCAAACCACCTTGGCTGACAAGACCTAGCAGCGAGTTTCTTGCTGTAAATCAGATTGTTATTACCATCGCTTACCCCGAATCCAACTCCTGATGATCCTTTTGAGCCGTTGCAGGATCGTTTTGTAAGAGCAGTTAGGTCCGTCTCCTTCCTACCGCTGGTTTTCGACGAGAATCTGGCAGTCCTGGATACGATCGCTGAGCCGATGATGAGGTCGAAATGAGGTTCTCCAATTTCAGTGCAGACAGAGGTAGCTGGTGTTGACGGTAGTATGCCGGAGACAGTCCTTAGTGCCTTGTTGTAGATGGGTGCCAGAGTGTTTGGGAGTTTGTCTCCAGCCAATCACGTCAGCTCGAAGCCATAGATGAGGCGGCTGCTTTTCAACAGATTCAACCAGATGACACACTTCTCCTTAACGGATGAAGCTATGTTTGTTGTCAAACAACACTCCAAGGATCATTAGTGTTTTTCGGTGAGGGATGTAGTTTTTGTATAGTCAGACCCTGGAGTCCTGCATATCACTATATGTCCGCTCTTCTGCACTGGAAGTCTAAATCCTCTTCCGGCAGCGCATCGGCTGATGGCAATGGTAGCTGCCTGTATCCTGATGCGTGGAATTATGTGGGTGTTACCCACTGTCATCAGTAGAATGTCGTCTGCGTAGACGAACACGAAGACCTGGTACAGACAGGGCGATTCCTAATCGGTACACGTCTCGACGGGTAAGCGGATGCCAGCGAAGAGAACGTAAGCGCAGCGAACTGAAAAGCGAATAGAGAGGAAAAAATATTGAGAAAAAGGGAAGGACAACGCTAGTCAGCGTTGAAAACTCGAAGAGTGCATGAGCACAGCCACCCCCTGAAGTAGTCGCCTAGATGTGGTCCCAGGGGGAATAAGGCATCGAGTAGAGGGCTTGGTTTTTGTGGGTGCGATCCCCACTCGACGTCTGGGTTAACCCTTCCCAGATAAGGCTGGAAGAGCGTTCCTCACCTCTATAAAAACTATCCAGACAATCCATGGCGACGAGAAGGAGAGTAATGGAAGGAACAGAACCTTGGGTTACTCATTTCTTTTCGTGGAAAACTCGGGGGCTGATGTTACCAATTTTGACCTCAAAGGTTCGGCGTGCGGCGAAGTTCTTGATGAAATTAAGTAGTTTACCGCCAGCGCCCAAACTCTCAGAGTTTTCAACATTAACGAAGCCATGTGTACCTTTTCTAGGTCCAGAGCTAGGGCTAGCTAGTGCTGACGATTTCTGTTTTCTTCTGCTATCACGTCTCTAGGGGTCACGAAGTAGTTGTTAGTGCCCATACTCGGTCGGAAGGCGAACTGCGATAGTTCGATTTTCTGTTTTCGGACAGAAAGGTTCCATTATCTTGAATGAGCACGAGGCCAACGAAATTGGGCAGTAACCTTTCACATTGTTTGCAGCTTCGGCTGAACTTAGGTATGAGCAGTGGCGTCGAATGTGGGGGGAGGGGTTGCGATGTTTGCGGATTCGGGGAAGTCGTGTGTGCCCCACAGATCGTTGAAGATGCTGAGAACGACGTTTTGTCCGAGCAGGGATAACTGTTTCAGCATCTTATAGCCGGTACTGTCAGGGCCTGTTGACTCACCTCTGGGATAACGTAAGGCGACGGAAAGATAATCGATGGTGAAGTTCCGTGTGAGAGGATTATTGGGCCGACTCACCGAGACCATTAAGTTGCTGGCCGAAGTGGTATCCGCTCCCTGTCGACGAATGAAATCCCCGAGCGTGTTCGAACTGTCTGCCAGATCGCTGAGGATTATACTGTCCACTGGGGTTGTGTGGCCTTTTCCTTCCATTCAGCGTGTTTGTGTGCCAAAAGTCCGTAGAGAATTGGTTCTTTGATAGATAGGATTGATAGGGTTTAGGATTGATAGACTCCAGAAAAAAAAATCCGAAGTTGATGGTTATCGGTTAGTGGTCGTTGCCAAGAAAATCGGCTTTGTTCCATTCTAGCCTACCCACCAAAACTGGGTGCTGAAATATACCGACGTTCTGTCGATTCTCTCGATTCGATTGAATTGCCTGTTGAGCTTCGGATCAGTTTTTGCTCGATTCATCGGAAAATAAAAATTCTATGGCACAAAACAACTACAACAGCATGTCTCGGCCAAAAGGCATCCGCGGAAGCCGGCAGTTTAGTCATTCCATGACGATGACCAAGTTCAATGATTGACTGTATAACGAAGCGGTAGCGACGAGTGCGATAACATTGGCGCAGTTTTCAAGTCTCGTCATAGGCTGAAGGATTCTTACGAAGCCAAAGACAAACAGGCGATCATTTCAAATAACGACGATCATAAACAAGAACTTTTTGCACACATCGGAGAGGAAACAAACATGCCTTGTTTCAGAACGGAACTACGGAATTATATTATTCAATCCGCTTGTTTTTCACTTCGGATATTCACTCTCATTCTTGTTTTCGAACTGGACTTTCTTCAACTGAACTTATCGATGAAATTTGGGTTGATTTTCCGGCCAACTAACGAACGATCACTGTATGGGTGACACTTTTCTCGTTGCTTTAATGAAATCTAGCATGAATTTTAAATGATGCATGAAATCTTGCATCTGATAGCTTACACTTTTTACGTTCGAAAAAGGTCTGGCTCGAACGTATTCGTACGAAAACAAGAATATATTTTTCGAAATTGTTCTAGTCGACCCGTTCGAACGAAAGTCAGATACTGCCGCACGACGAACGCTGTATTTAATTCGTGTATCACGTATACGTTTGCATCTTTCGAATCTTCTACAACAATTTACTGATGAGGAGAATCTTCGAAAGCTATCAGCGCTTTCATTCATTTGGTTCCTCACTGTGCTGGCAACTCGCACCAGTCTTTCTCCTTCTCACTCAGATTTCGATCACGCTTGAGGTGTGATCGAACCCCAGAACATGCAACAGCAAGGTTTTTAAGTAAGGTATGTATCTAAATGAATGCAGCGCGGGCCAATATCCCAACATTCTGGGTACTCTACCATATCCGCACTGGTATGAAGACTTGCCATATATTGCAGGCATCTTCTTAGTCGTAGCACACTTTGATACAGAGGGTTCCTCTTCTTCCGGGGTGTATATGTGTAGTGAATGTGTTTCGCATTATTTTCCATTCATTCTATTGTTGTATCGAGCTGTGTGTATATGTGTATTAAATCAACATTAGGTATGGATAATATCCGCTCGTTATGTTGCTATCACGCTCGCAAATGTGGTTTCATTTAATTCGATATTTGGGTATAAATTCTTCAGTCGCCTCTAGCCCTGAGAAGGGCCCTTGGGGAAAGAAACTCTACTCCATACTCCCCCTTTACTTGTCTTGAGAAAAACAATCCACTCCGGATCGACGCTCACGGGCAATGATGCTGCATCGAAGCCACCACCAAACAAGAAGCGGTATGAATTCAGGTCAGGACAGGTAATGAATTATAAAGACTTTAAACTTTTTCAGTTCATTCGTCTCTAGCCTTGAAAAAGACCCTTGGAAAACATTACTCTTCCAGCACGACACCTCCACCCTCATTGCCTGTACTCGATCCCTCGCCGTCCAACTCGTCCAGCAACGATTTTGTCCAGTCGGTATTCTCACGAAGAATGTGTGAATTCAAACTTATTTATACAGAAAAGAATGTATTAGTTACTCGTTATTGATGGTACGGGTAGGGTTAGCACACAAATCGACAGAACAAATGTATGGGAAAAAGGGAATTCGTCCAATTTTTATTCATTTAAACCGTATAGGGAACATGGAATCGTAATGTAGAACATATCAAACAAATCTTAGAGAATTTCCGATTCGATTGGTAAGCAAATCATCAGAATTCGTTCGCTGTGAAAATAGTTATTAACGTTAACTTCATTTCATAAAAACGTGGCATGTTTTCTGATTGGGCACCTGAAAGACGTAGTTGTACGTCAAATGATGCCGTAATTGTGTCTATTATCCGGCACACATCTTCTTCTTCTTCTTCTTCAATGGCACTAACGTTCCTAAGAGGAACTTCGCCGTCTCAACGTAGTATTACTTGCGTCATTTTTATTAGTACTTAGTTGAGATTTCTATGCCAAATAACACGCCTTGAATGCATTCTGAGTGGCAAGCTCTAGAATACGCGTGATCTCAGTGCAAGTCGGAGGAAATTTCTTTGACGAAAAATTCCCCCGACCAGAACGGGAATCGAACCCGAACACCCGGCATGTTAGTTATGACGCTAACCACTCGGCCACGGGACACATAGTAATGATATTAAACACAGTCTGTCGGTGGTCTACAGTGTTAAGGATCTGAAGCTTCCCTCACAATCTTTACAGAGTGTTCAATAAGTTCGAATACAACTTTTCGTCGCTGTGTAGGTGCTGCATGTGCATGTGCATTGGTAATGGTGTTAGCTTTTGCCTCATATATAGGCTAACGCACGCGCACGGTGTCGACTTGCTGTCATTTGTTATTTGTTTACCACGCACGATAAAGGAGTACCGTGAAGTCGTAGCAAAGTTGCTTGCGAGAGATGGGCAACCCAGCGATTGAAATCCCACGGGGTGAAGCGGAATTCCATCTATACCACCATCCGTCGGTAGCGGGAGATGGGCTCGGCCATGGACATTGCGAGATCCGAGCGGGCGCTTTCGTCGAGGGCACAAACAGCCATCAAGGTGACGAGGGAGCAGGTTCGTCGAAAAATGAACCGCTAGATCCGGAATACCGTAGCTGACCTGGATGTGTCGATCGGGATTTCATCATGACGAAGGACTTGGGATACATGGGGTAACGAAGGCCAAAACGCAGAAAAGGCTGGACATAGCCAAGCTGATACTTTCGCGGCACGCAGGTCAGAAGTTGGTGTTTTCTGATGAGAAACTCTTTGTCTTGCAACAGCCGTACAACGTGTAAAAAAAATTCGGTACCGGGAGATGGGCTCGGCCATGGCCATGTTATACAATCCCAATAAATCAGGAAAAAATTCGTATTGCCTCCGATGCGGCTGCTTCTTTCGGAGGTTCGTTCATCCTCTCGTTGTTTTCTTTCCTCCATCATTCTGTCGGTCGTACCATCTGTGCACTGCGGTGAGCAGAGGACTGAACACAACGATTGTCTCATAGCACTCCAGCGATCTTGCAAACCATGGGATACAATTCTGCTCGATTCTTGTTCATAGCGCTAGTCAACTGAACTAAATAGGTCAAAAATAACTGTTAGATAAAAATGTCTGTTGTAAATATTTCTTCAAATATCAATTCAGTTGAATAATGCTTTTTTGTAACACTGTTCTCCCTTAAAATCCTTCGTTGAAAAATGATTCGATCGCGGAACCCAAACTTGGGCCTCTAAACAGAGCTGTGTATGATGGTCCTCCAGGGAGACGGAGGCTAGTGAAGGTCCTGTAAGCTATCCGTAAACATGAAACACACTAAAAAATCACAAGATAGGACAATCGAACTAAACCCTAGCAATGAACACGGAATAGAGATTGGAAACTCGGGACATGAAATTGTGAATCTTTCAACTTTCTTGCTAATATCCGAATCTTTCGGAAATATTGAGATCCCATCATTTCAACATGGTATCGCCGCAGGAGGTGTGCTGGAGAGGCTCGATACTGCGATCGTGTCAAGGTGGTTATTTACCAGAGTTACGGCAACACACACGAGCTGGGTACGGCTTTCATCGTGATGGGAGGGATTCAGAAACGGGTAATTGAGTGGTGGCCTATCAACGAAAGAATGTGCAGATTGAGGATGCGAGGTCACATCTTCAACATCAGCATCATCAACGGCCACAACCCCCATCTAGGTAGCACTGATCACAATCAAGAAGAAATCTACGCGCAGCTGGAGCTAGAACGTCATCGGTGATTTGAACGCTCAGGTCGACCAAGAGGGGGAGTTCAGAACGGCAAATTCATTTGCAGCGCCCATCTGCGGACCAACGAAAATGTCCTAAAACTTGTCGACTTCGCTGCCTTAAGAACATGGACATACGTAGCAGTATTTTTCCAGCTTAGCGTCCAATACCGTTACACCTAGAGATCACCTCAGCAAACGAAAACACAAATTGACTGAAATTGCGGGCTCTCAATGTTTCCGAATGAATTCGGATACTCGCAAGAAAGTAGAGTGCAGTTTCAAGTCTCAGGTTTCCAATCTCTAGTTCGTGTTCTTCACCTGGGTCTAGTCCGATTGTCCTGTCCCAAATTTTTTGTGAATTTTCCTTTGCGCTTCATTTTTACGAATGGCTTCCAATGCCTGCCTGTGTGGCCCGAGGACCATCGTGCACAGTTCTGTTCATAGTCCCCCGCTGGCACGAGGACAATGATCAGAACCAGAGTTGCAAAATCTCACACTCACTTTACTGACAGCGCAAGATATTGAGACAACATCAAAATCAACCACCAATTCCCCTGCAGTTCATGACAAATGAACCAAACTTAATTCCATGCAACCGACACTCCTTCACGTGGAACATTTGGTTTTTGCATTATTCCCCACACTCATTCGTTCCACTGTCTCACTGAGAATTTACGCCCGAAATTTTCATACGCATCTTCGATCAGCTGACAGTGGAAGGGAACAAAATTCCATACAAGGAAATATCATCTCACTGACACCGCGTCAGACGTTTAAACGCGTGTTCGTGTGTGTTTTCCTAGTATGTTTCTAGCCCCGGTCCCATTTTTGTACCGCTTATTGCACACACATGGATGGGCAACGGCATATTCGAGTGCTGTGTTTATGGGTGTATGACCAACGAAAATTTCACCAGGACGCAATGAAAGGTGATATTTTCGGCTTGAGCATTCACTGACATCGAGAATGAACTGATATTTCTGTTGATGGAACGAAAACTATATCAAAACAAACGAGATGGTGAGCCAGCGGTCATAGGCACAGCGGCACCGCGATAGAAAGAAGTGAAGAATGTCGGTGGAGATATTTTGCACTGATAAAAATTGCTTTTCGATTTCAACATGTTCTTTCGAAATTTTGCATCCTTGATCAGAACTGTTTGAGCCGCATCACCAAGTAAACAGACGCTCAGATAGGCCCCCATCCCTGTTAGCATACGACCAAGATCCCACTGAGATTGGTGGGGTTCATCACGGTTAGTCGTACCCCAGTCGGCACCGCGAGGAGGTAGGGACATGAGTTACTGAACAAGAAGTTAAAGGACCACGCATGGGATCTACCTTATGCCTGCGGGTACACGAAGTACCGATGGCACACTTTGTCCAGTCGTTTACCAACCAAAACAATCGTAAAACAGTTGAATATCGCCAAAACTATCATGTTTGATGCGATTCATACGATTCCGTGAGCGGAACAGCGTAGCCCGAGTGGCTCAAACGAAAAGTCGTAGGTGAACTTACAAACGTCAGCTTAATTGGAAAGCGTTGAGAAACATCAAAGCCCGATGCCGGTACCGCTCGTAGTACTATTCGAAGGATCCGTTTGCAAGCAGGCTTTCGTTCTTACCGAGCAAGCAAGCAACTAATCAGAACGTTGAAGCATAGTCTAGAGTCCAAAACTGGCGCTCGTAGATTGTATGAGCAGGTTCTGTTGAGGTTCCATGGATACCTACTAGGAACATTTCGGACAGCTTCCTGGTCAAACATTGAACTTAGCCACGGTACTAGAAAATGTTCCTGACTTTGAACTCTCTAAATCCTATTCTCTATTCTCTACTCTTTACTTTCTACTCTACTCTTTACATTCTACTCCCTACTCTATATTCCTCACCCTCTACTCTCAAGAACGATAGAAAAAAATCACTTAAAAACTCAATAAATGTGTGGTACACCTCTTCTTTAATGGCATGGTTCTCAGAGGAACTTTTACCGTCTCAACGTAGTACTATTTGCCTCATTTTATGTAGTACTTTGTTGAGATTCCTTATGCCAAATAACACGCCTTGAATGTATTCAAAGTGGCAAGCTCTGGAATACGCGTGATCACAGTGCAAATCGGAAGAAATTTCTTTGACGAACTGGAAACGAACACGAACCACCGGCAAGATATATTTGAGACTAACCCCTCGGCCACGGGAACACGATGTCTTACTCCTACTCTCAGAAAATTCAGAAAAAAGTTGGAGGTGGATTATGCTGTACTGTCTACGTTCAAAGAAAAACACTGTCCATGTATATTTTGAAACATTTTATTTGTAATCATCTAAATTTATTTCATTCAACAAATATTGAAGCAGCATAGAATATATCTTGAGAAAAACATTTAGCATCCAGGTTTGTGCATGTCCATACGTCCCTTGTTGTAGTCTTGCATCTATATGAAATAGTTTTGTTACAATTTTGCAAATAGTATACATGAAATGAATACTTACATCAAATATCAATTGTGTTGCTTCATCCTACGCTCCTCAGTATTCGCTGTTTTGCAGGCATCAACTTGCTGGATCAGGAACTCAAAACATTTCATGAAAAAAATAAATTAAACAATAATCAATAAACAATAACAACAAAATAAACAAAAAACAATAAACAGATAAATTAAACAACAATCTTCAACGAAGAAGTTCTATAAGTGAATTGTATGCGATTTACTATCTAAACTAAATATAACAACCTAACAAACAATTGATAAAGCATAAAAAGTCTGACATGAAAATATAACATTAAACACAACAACAAAAATTGCTACGAAAACCCAATAGTATACAAATAGCATAACAATAAAAATAACAACTAAATATTGAAGAGAAACAAAGAATGAAACAAAACGGAAATGAGAACAATAAAATATTTAAAATATCAACTAAACTCATGACAAAAACAAAGTACAATTTGCAACGTGGAATATATAACAAAAAAACAGGATCAAACAACAACTCGCAACAACAAAAAAACAAACAAAAAATACACAAAACAATGCAACACAACAAACATTCACCACCTCATTTAGTTGATACAATTAAATTAAAATGAGTTAAAAACCGATTCCGCCACCTCGCCCACCATGAATAGCATGAATCGGAAACATAATCGGTTTATTAGGCTAACGCCTTTTTTAGCCTTCAATCGCTGGTTCTCTTGCCGAAGTTTCTCGTTCTCTGCCTTCGTTTTCAAGAGATCTCTTTCCGCTTTTATCTTCATAAAAATTGGATAGTCGATCTCCGAAATATTTCCTGGTTCCCAGTCACATACATCTTCGTCATCATCCTCCAGATGCGCGTCACTGGGAACCAACTCCGGAGAAGTTATATCCTCGATCCTCTCTATATTAGAATCAATGAAGTTCGCATACGATACCTTGATATCACTTGGGACAAGCTGCGGCGATGTTTCTTCTTCAATCCACATCCACCATCCACTGTAGTTGAAAAACCATATTTGGTGTTTTTTCTCCATTTGTTGATCGCCTACATTTTCAACACCCTAGAAAAAAAGATTTGTTAGAACAGCTACACTTTCTGAAATGATTTTCCTTACCTTCTTCGAGGTACGATCCTTTTCCTTCTTAACTCCAGTCTCCTGACTGGCCCAAGAGCATATGGGAATCCTTGATATTGATGGAATTCTTGAAATAAGTGGTCCTCGCTCCATTTTGGCTTCTGGTGAGAATTATAATTGCTTCTCTCATGTAACTATAATCCTCAGTGAGAAAAATCGTCGCATCAACAAAATGCCTGCTTCGATTGGAAGTTAAAATTCGGAAAACGGATCCCGGCCTACTTTTGCAACGATTTTCATTCTGACATTGTGTCTTGTTTTATTGTTGTGTTTCGCGATATGATTTTTCACGCAGCTCGAGAATAACTTTCTCCCAGAAATTGTAAGTGAATTCTCATCGAAATATTATTCAAACTGTTTTCAAACGTAGGACTAAATTGAACAGAAATACATAGGGCGTACAGTTACTTTCCTAGGTTTGCAACCAACCTTGTTTTTAAGGAGAACAAATGAATCCAATACATATGACGCTCAACATTTTTCAGGTACACATGAAACTGCACACCAAAGCCAACGGGTTCTTCAAGTGTGACAAGTGCAGCAATACGTTCGAAATGACGGATCAGCTCAAATCCCACTTGCTGGAACACCCGATCGATGTGGAGAAGGTTTTCAACTGCGAGTTCTGCTCGAACACCTTCAAATCGAAGGAAGCAGATCGCACACTGGTAAGCTAGGATAGCTCGGGTAACTTCCAAACGTTTTTGTTTCAGGTGAACGCCTGAAACGCCGTTCAAGTGTGACACCTGTCCGTAAGCGTTCAACCAGCTTTCGAATCTACATGCCCATACAAAGATTCACCAGTTATGTAAAGAAATGAGACAATAGTTAATGATTGGTCGAAATTGTCTCGATAAGAATCTGTGTTAACACGTATCCGTACTATATACATATACCAATACGCACAAGTGTTTTTAGATGTTCGAAACATGTACTATTGTGATCGTATTAGCGAAATAAATGTTGTACATAATAACGATAATACATAAAACAAGTTTTCTTCCAACGATTTAATTATAACAAAATTTTATTATCGAAAAAAAACTCATATTAAATACATATTCGGCTAACCACTATTGCATACAAAAGTTCAACTTTTTGTATGTACAACATTTTTTGGTATCGGCTAGCCAGCGTAACGTTCTTTTCTCTATCGATATCGAACGGTTAAGACTAGATGATTCATAGATTCAAAACATTTGGCTGGTCAACCTTTTCCAACTTATCACAATTATTTATAGTTTGTCAAACAAAATAGATTAGCATTGAAATCCCACCTGAGAACGCTATCGTAACACACCACATAACAGCATTTTTCGATAGGAAAACGCACGATTAAATTGTTGTTCAAAAATGACCGATGGCTGACTGGATTCAGTTCGACTAATCGAGCTTACTGCTGCCAGCAGCAGCAGCACATTCCAACACCGTATTGGAAGCAGAATGGTCTGCATCGTTGGGTTGAACGCTGGGATCGCCTGCACTAATCGAGGTATTAAATCGTTGTAAGTTGACGTTTCTTATGCACTGCATTTTGAATTGGTAGTGTTCGTCTATTTTCGCCTTACACTCATCGCATATGAACGCCTTGCACTGGGGTGTTGAAATAATCTATACATGCAAGGAATTTGATTGATAAGAAATTATAATATGACCCTATTCGGAATTGTTTTACCTTTAACGTAGTGCACTCATAAATCTTAGCCGATATTTGTTGGTCAATCTTGTTCAACTGATTCCCTCGAATTTTGCACAGCCTGCATGCATTGTAGATTCGTGGACAGCTGTAATTATCGAGGGTTCATTTGTTTTGAATTCTGTTTTAATTTGTTCTGCAGTTTTACGAAAATTAGACAGTCCTTGTGAAATTCACATAACCTGGAAGTGTTGGGATGCAGACACAATTCTCGCCAAGCAAACTTTATCAAAACTTTGATAGATAAAAAAGGTTTATTTCAAAGTATAACTCATAATTGACTCAGATAATTAATTGGATTATTAGAATACGTTTCGTTTTGCTGAAACATTTATCCGAATTCTTCACTTATCTATTGCGATGTTGTATCTTGCCAGATTATTTTTGTGAATATGAATGCCAGAAATTATGTTTTATTTACTTCCGATACCTACATGGAATTTGTATCCTGCACCATATTTGGCCGTGAATATTCCTTTTATCTATTAATTATGTAAATTTTATGTTCTTTGTTTCAGAAAACCACTTCTTGCACAAACACTCGCTAGTGATATGATTTTCCTAGGTACTGATTTGACACTCCGTGTTGTTTACATTCCGTTACGAGTTCTGATTGTATTTTGACATATACTCGTGAATTATTTGGTCCCGTATTCGCGTTGACGGCGGAATGGTGTCGACATCTGGATACAATATTAGTTTGTATGAGGTCAACTATTCTCTATCAGATTAGTCGACCCTAAGGCAGTTTTAAATTGCTAAAATTTGAATGAAATTTTTTTCTTTGCGTTATTTGCCTTCTATAAGTACGCTGTTCTGACCCCAATTTAAACTATTTTCTATCAATTTTCAGATATTCTCACCAAAACTTGCCATTATAATACAAAATTATCTTTAAACACAATTTGTGTATGATATTTTTTTACTACTTTTTTTTTTTTTTTTTTTTTATCTTCGCTTATTTTTCGTCGGCCTATTTCCGCCACTTTAGTGCCAATCACCGACATCAGGGAGGCGACTCCACCTGTTCCTACCTATCAGACTCAACAACTCATGAGCCGGGCCAACTTCTTTTACTTCCGCTCCGAAGGAAGATTTTTTTACTACTTGCAAGCAAAAGTGATTTTAGTTTACCTAGAGTACTAATTTGGTTTGGTAAAAATAATTTTCATTCATAATTTTTATTTTAAAAGCACGTTCATTTTTTTTGCAAACCCATATTGTCATGCCTGCTCCCCCATTTCGTAATACGAAGCTCAATGCCGTCAACGCGGATTAGTTCATGAATGAACAGCTGGGACATATTGCTTTAGCACGGTTGTCCATTTTATGGTTAAATTCAGAAATCGATTTTTTCCCGGTTCATTGTTTGGATTGTGCTATGAAATTTGGTAGAAATAAAGAAAGTAGTAGAAATGGGCAAGACCTATGATGATGTTCTGTTTTTTGACGTAGAACTACGTCTTTCATTAAGGGTGCCAAATCAGAAAACAGGTCACGTTTTTATGAAGTAAAGTTAACGTTAATAACTATTTTTGCCGCGAACGAATTTTGGCGATTTACATACTAAAGGAATCGGAAATTCCGTAAGATTTGTTTAATGTGCCAAACATTAGAATCCCTTGGTTTGTAAATGGTTAAAATTCATGAAAACTTTAAGCGTTTCCATTTTCCCATAAATATGTTCTATCCATTTGTGTGATTTCCCGAACAGGGGTGTCAATAACGAGCAACTTATCGACGACCAACAGAGGGGAAATCGTAGGATTCAAAGTCTCCGTGAGCAAAGGAAAAGTAGAAGAATGAAAGGGAATACAAACAACACACAGACAAACTTTCATTCGGCATCGGACTGTTGAGCAATCCAGTTCACTTTGCTTTTGCTGCGTTTCGATCTGAGATTGGACTCCACCAGTGGTAATCCAACTTGGATATCGTCGTTTGGTTTTTCTGTTTTTCGCGTTATTCGTATCGTGTTTTTTTCCGCGTAATAAATTGGACGCTTCGCGTAGTGTGTGATAAGTAAAAAGAAGAGGAATGCAGGCTCGAGCCCTGCAAAAAAAACGAACCCATTGCCAAGGGCAATAAAATTCCGAGGCAAGCGTCATTTAATGCACGCAATGTTGGTGCAGTGAAAAGCACTCGCACTGAACCCTCATCGAATAACAGCGGAGTAGGCGATTCGGCGCGTCGGTTGAAAATGTAAACGCCTTTACCCAGGCAGCAACCAAAATCAAGCTCCCCCCGCTGGTGGTAAAGGCGGTCGCTCTTGACAAACTCATCAGCGAATTCGCATTGATGGGTGTTACAGCAGAATACAAGCTGTGTAGCATAATTCAGTCTTTTTTTCCAAGCAGTTAACATAGTTTGTTTTCCGTCATCATAAGGGCTTCGTTGGTGCCTTTGAGAATGCATCAATGCATAAAACTGACGTTATGGCGAAGCAAGCGTTAAGGTTGTGCGCCAAAAAATTATTTGGGGAATACCAAGCATCTTGAATGTCTTACTGGAATGTTATAAGTTATTTGGGTTCACGTGCCAGTCGCAAAACAGCCTTCAGCTAGGATTGCATTTGCGCTAATATTGACCATAATGAAGCATTGCCACTGCTACTACTCGAAAAGGTTGTTATTAACAAAAAGAGTTCATTTCACTTGTTTAGTCACCAAGGAAGTGAATGACGTTCTGGAATTTTGCATGTGATTAGATTTCGCTCGCCAGTAGCAAAACTTCCTCCACTAAGGGTGACAGCTGCGCTTCTCTCGAGCATGAGAAAGTAATGCAACTTTTTTCGATGCCAGTAATATTAACAGAAGTGTTTCTTTTGAGAATAGCGTAAAATGATGAGAAGTATTTATATTCCTAGTAGTTTCAAACCACCAATGTATGGCTCTGTATGCATGCTATGGCGAACGCTTGTTTGGCGCTTGGTTTACGTTGTACGAACGATGCCTAGAGGTGCGATTGCATTGAGGCAATACTAAATAACATGTAGCATGATATTTGATACTTGCAAGTGTTGTCATTGTTGTTGTTTCCATGCGGTGCCAAAGATATATTGATGTAATTATGAGATGTGGAATAATGGTACGGGTGCAACATGTATATAATCGAGTCTATTTCAATTGCGAAAAAGGCCACCGGAATAGCGTTCGAGGTATGAAATAAATCGCGACATACGATCAGCTAGTATATTGTTTTGCGAGGGCATAAATGAATCATCAATCAATTATCGTCAACTGATTCTACAATGAAAAATTCATTTCAGAAATTATTCTACTAAGCAGTTATTTCTAAAATTTCACAACATTATAGAATAATATCCGAAGGTATGAACAAGCGACTTATATAAAATAACAGTGTAGTTCTACGTCAACAATGCGGTCGTATCTTGGACACAACCTCCTATAATTTTTTCACCAGGTGAATGATGTTAGCAATTGTTGCGCTTCAAATATTGCAGATCCTTCTCGTATCGGTCGAAAGGAAACCCCTGCATAATCAATGGTATCCACCAACTTGATATGATATCGATTGCATCGTCATTATTCACAGTTTGAGCACGTGAAAAATTTCCGGAAGTTAGTACTCATAACCTATATTCACTATCATTTCGAAGATTATCTATGACTTAGGTCCAATCGCGTGTTGAGACCATTGTGAATAGACAAACATATAATTTTCTTACCATTTACTGATGACATTTAATGGCTAAAATGATTTTAAATCGAAATTAATGAAAATAATCACGACCGAATCGCGCTGTTCAGTGCGTAAAATAAACAAACACCCTCACTTTTGTGGTTCTGAGCTCTAATGTAGATGTCGCTGATTCAGCTTTGCGTAAATTCGTCAATTGACGCTCAATTGACGTCAATTGTGCTATGTGTATTACGAGGAATGGGTTGTTGTAAGTATTGTAACTTTAACTTTTTTCAACTATGTAAACGATGAATAGGGTGTTTTGCGCTAAAAATACTTCAAATCCTTCTCGTATCGGCCCCTACATAATCAATGATATCAGCCAATTTGATATTAAATCGATTTCATCGCAATTAACCATAGTATGCATTATCAAACTTAAAATTTTCGAATCGCGTGTTGAAACCATCGTAAACAAAACAAATCACCAACTTTCTTACCATATACTGACGACATTCAATGGCTGGAATGAATCTAAATTGAAATAAAATGAATAATCACCACCGAATCTTGCTTTTCAGTGCGTAAAATAAACAAACACCCTCACTTTTGTGGTTCTGAGCTCTAATGTAGATTTCGCATGCGTAAATTCGTCAATTGGCGATCTAACGTACAAATCTACATCTAAGCGGCGCTGCGGTGAAAGTGATAATGGTTTTAAATTTTGCAATGTTTGTTTATGAGAGGTTTGTAGTTCTTTCCATAAATTACAATGTTATAATCATAAAAGATTATTTGACTGCGATGAGTTTGGAAGAAATTTAATTCTGCGCAATTGTATATATAACATGTTATTTTCTTACCTCTTTCAGTAGTGAAAACTGTATAAATATTCACAATGGTTGAATTAAAGAAGGAAATTCTAGAGCACAATCAAAAACAAGTAGAAAATGCATGGTTCCTGCATGTAGGAACTACCTTGGAAAGTCCGGAAGTAAAATATACGTGATTTGTTTTTGAGTTTTAGTTCTTAGTTCAAAAACAAAATCCAGCTGCCTCACCGATCGTTTACGTTTTGCGTTAGATCGCCCATTTTCACTACTGAAAGAGGTAAGAAAATAACATGTTATATATAAAATTGCGCAGAATTAAATTTCTTCCAAACTCATCGCAATCAAATAATATTTTATGACTATAAGAGCCCCCGCATACTACAGACTTTCTGTCAACCAACAGTTTGGTCTGGTCGGCCTTCTGGTGCAAAAACCGACCCAACTGAATCGGCGTAATGTGCGCACATGCATACCTCTCCGTACTGATAAAGAAGCCGACCAAACTATCGGCCAACAAATCAGTCTGCGGGGGCTCTAACATTGTGATTTATGGAAAGAACTACAAACCTTTCATAAACCCACATTGCAAAATTTAAAACCATCATCACTTTCACCGCAGCGCCGCCTAGGTGTAGACTTGTACGTTAGATCGCCAATAGATCTCCCCAAGATGTGTGGAATAAAGGTGTGACCGTGTCGTCAATAAGTGCGCGAGGGGAAACGGTATAGATATACAGAGGATTGTGGGAAGGGATTTGACTGCAAATAGAGATGTCTAAATTTTTCGTTTATTCGATTGTCGATCAATCGTGAGGTCATTTTTATATATTCGATTCATTCGAATAATTATCCGAATTCAGTATTCGATTAATCGAGCGAATATTTATTTCTTGTAACCAAAACGAACAAACATTTATAATAAAAAAATATGATGTCATAATTTTGAATGTGACATATAATATAATTTTGAAATAAACATGGCGCAACATAATGGTTTTTAAAAAAAAGTTGTATTTCAGTATATTGATAAATTTACCATTTGATTTTTTTTAGGACGATCGAAAAAAGAGCACACCATGAAAATGATACAGGGCGGACTCGATTATATACAATGTCTGATTTCTTTTAACCGTATATAATCGAGTCAAAAAAAGTTTTTGATCGTTTTATTGCATTTTTTTTTTTCATTTTTTGAATATGAAAGAGGAATTTGATTTTTGATTCATACCCTTAAAGTCAGAAAACACCTTTCTCGCATGAAATAAATTTATCCAGATTCTCTCAGTAGATAATAGACGATCATATTTGATGAAAAAAAAATCCTTCTACGCATATGTTCGAATTTCAACAATGAAATAGTTATAGAACTTTTTTTTTGTTTCGAACTTTGTTGCCTCTAACTTTCTCTACTTTAAATACTACGCTACGGAAGACGATTCTGTTGCTTTCATTTGAAAGATGAGAAAATTTTGTACAGGATATAGTAGTGGAACATGTAAATTAGTGGATTTTGATAACATTTTGGAAGTGGATAACTTGAAGGTTAACAGTTTTTAACGTGGTATTATTAATTTTAACCTGAAAATTTATATTGAACTAGATCATTTCTATCAATTAAATTAATGTTCTCTAACCGCATGAAAATTTGTTCTTTGACACCCAACTGCTTCTTCTTCTTCTTCTTCTTCTTCTTCAATGGCACTAACGTTCCTAGAGGAACTTCGCCGTCTCAACGTAGTATTACTTGCGTCATTTTCATTAGTACTTAGTTAAGATTTCTATGCCAAATAACACGCCTTGAATGCATTCTGAGTGGCAAACTCTAGAATACGCGTGATCACAGTGCAAGTCGGAGGAAATTTCTTTGACGAAAAATTCCCCCGACCAGAACGGGAATCGAACCCGAGCACCCGGCATGTTAGTTATGACGCTAACCACTCGGCCACGGGTGCACACACCCAACTTCTACCTTTTTGATTTGGCTGCAATAACGATATAACGATACAAATGGTGAAAACTCAAGTAAAATCCTCAAAAATGACAATTTTTATCCCACTGTACATGCAATACCCACTTAAATTTCACCTTAACGTTAAAAGGTTACCTTTCTTCCTGAAATAAGTCATACTTAAAATACAAAAAAAAATATTTTTTTCCAAACTGTATATAAACTAGTCCAAAATTGTATATAATCGAATCACATATTATCGAGTCTGTATATAATCGAGTCCTACATTTTTATTGCACCAACATAAAATTTTGCTGTTCGAAATTATCTGTTCTTCGAATGTTGTTGAAATAGCTGATTTGTTTGAATATTTCTACTTGGTCCCTATAACTACTAGTTCTAAAGAAGTATATTTATAGAATTATTGACCACTAGTATGATATATTTTCCTTAGCACTCTGAATTTGAATACTACTATTTTAGAATGGGAGCTGAGACCACCTTCTTCAAGTCCGCATTTTACTCCTGCAGACTCTGAACTCTTGTTCCCAGTTTCCCCCACCACCAAGGCATCATTTTCATGCTTCAACCGTAAATAATTTAGCATATTCGATGAATTTAGACGAAACACCATGACGGTTAAACAAATTTTGCACTGTGTTTTCTGAAAAAATGGTTCCCTTTTTCATTAATCGTGATTACTTTACGTGAGTATTCGATGTAATCATACCATGATTTTTTATTATTCGATATAAAATTACTGATGCAGATATTCGATTATATGAATTAATCGAACGATTAACCGACGTCTCTAGCTGCAAAACGCGGGAAAAATATCTCCATCACCAACCGACACCGAGAGTCGATTTATTCTCTTGATCTGAAACAAAAAATAAGATAGAGTATATTATAAACCTAACTTTAATCGTAAAAGACTTACCTTTCAACTTCTCAATGCTCTTATTGCCACCAAAACAATTCCACACACAAAGAGCAAAAAAAAGATATTGCAAAATAATGCAGATTGTTTACATACAAAATCCAAGATGGCTGAAAGGCCTTTTTCATAAAGGCTGATTTAGACCAAGATGTGTAGAATAAAGGTGTGACCGTGTCGTCAATAAGAGCGCGAGGGGAAACGGTACAAATATACAGAGGACTGTGGAAAGGGACATCTCTATTTGACTGCAAATAGAGATGTCTAAATTTTCCGTTTATTCAATTGTCGATTAATCGTGGGGTCATTTTTAAATATTCGATTCATTCGAATAATTGTTTTTCAGTATTCGATTAACCGAGCGAATATTTATTTCTTGTAATCAAATAGAACAGACATATTTGTAATAAAAAAGTATGATGTCATAATTTTAAAAGTTACATTAAATATAATTTTGAAATAAACATGGTGCAGAATAATTGTTTTTGAATGAAATGGTATTTTAGTATATTTATAAATTTACCATTTCATGATTTTTTGAGGACGATTGATAAAAAAAAGTACACAATGAGAATGATGCACAATATTATTTTTTTACCAACATAACATTTTTTCTGTTCAAAATTACGTTCAAAATTATGTTGAATGAAATAGCTGATTTGTTTGAATATTTCTGCTTGGTCCTTATAGCTACTAGTTCAAAAGAGGTACATTTATAGAATCATTGACCACTAGTATGGTATATTTTTCTCGGCACTCTGAATTTGAATACTACTATTTTAGAACGGGAGCTGAGACCACCTTCTTTAAGTCCGCATTTTACTCCTGCAGACCCTGAATTCTTCTTACCAATCTCCTCCACCACCAGGGAATCATTTTTATGGTTCACCCGTAAATGATTTAGCATATCCGAAGAATTTCGACGAAACACCATGACGGTTAACACTCCTATACTCGCGCATACTGTGCGTCTGAGAGACCAAGAAATCAATAATTCGTTCATTTCTCAGAAAACATCAACACTACGACATTGCGATTCTCTCTAGCTTCGTCATTCGTTGTTCATCATCGTTTAGCGTATCATATAAGTTGGTACGAAGGGGACGTATGTCACTTTTTCACCACCTTTGGTCTGAGACACCGACGCGCGTACAGGAGTAACTTTTTTGGACAAGTGACTTTTTTTCCTATTTTAGAATATTGTTCAATGAAATGTATAAATTAATGTGAGTGGCGTGGAATATTTATTAAATATAATGCATTATATCATTTTCGGACTATTCTTATTTGATTTTAGTCCTTTTGTCACCGGATTGAATGGATTCATATATTATTCGTCGATATTCTCGTCGTTAGATTCATACGTGCAAAAGTAAAGTACAAATGTTTGACATTCGTATAGTTGTTCACTAAATATAATGGTCACGCATATACACACTTGTGAAATAAATGCACTTGCGGAAGAATTGTGAACTGTAAATTATAAATTAATTGGTGGCTTATGGTTATTTTTACAGTTACAGCTTCGGTTTTTTTTCTATAATATATGAGCTGAACAATATCGACGATAAAACAAGTCGCAGGAAGTTCCTAGAAATCCTTTTATATCATCTTTTTATGCCCCATCAAAAACAGGCATTAAGTTTTTGTTAACCAGAAACAAAGAATATTAAATATAGGAAAACTTGAAATTCCAGAAACCTTACAATCGAATAATTAACCGACGTCTCTAACTGCAAAACGCGGGAAAAATACCTCCATCACCGACCGACACAGTCGGTCATTCTCTTTATCTGTTTATTCTCTTGATCTGAAACAAAAAATAAGATAGAGTATATTACAAACCTAAATTTAATCGTAAAAGACTTACCTTTCAACTTCTCAATGTTGAAAGGTAAGTCTTTTACGATTGCCATCAAAACAATTGCCACCAAAACAATTCCACACACAAAGAGCAAAAAAAAAGATATTGCAAAATATTGCAGATTGTTTATATATTTGTTTATATACTGTTTATATAAGATGGCTGAAAGGCTTTTTTCATAAGTTACGCTACCGTATTGTATCTATCGTGGTTGAAGTATCCAGTGAATAGAGAACTGTTTAAGTTAGAGGCCAATTACTTGTTCGATACTGGTACAAGTAACTTGAACAGAGTGTCTGTTCTCTGTTCACTGGATACTTCAACTAGAGCGCTGACTGGCATCGTCTAAATCAGCCTTAAGTTGCGCTACCGTATTGTATTTATCGTGGATCTCCCTAATGTAAAACTATGTAAACCTATGTAAACCCGCCATTAGGTTGGAGCCAAGATGCTGAAACGATAGGTATTTCGTTCTTCATACTTTCATGACAAGACATGAGACGAGTAGCGAGACGAGAGCGTTACGTTGGATGAACATGCTTTTATGCATCCAATATTGGATACGAAAATATTCTACTGATGGGCAAGAATATGTAATTTTCAATTCCAATGGGAACTTGCAGAATATTTTGCAACAACGATGACATCTTTCCGGATTTTTCTCGATAACCACCAAACGAAAAGAGTTGCGTGCGTGTATGTGTGGCGACTGCTTCGATACTTTCTTGGTCTTCTTTTCAGTAGCATCACTCTCCTCCTGATGAATTCCCTTTAGGCCTAAGGTGCACAAACAGGCTCTTGGTGACACCGTTCATCAGCCCTTTCATGATTAACGAAGTTAGTTTCACCACAACAGCGACAACATGCTCCTGTCGCTGTTCAATTATAACTGAGTGGATTTCCGAGCGGCGCTCGCTCATATACCGATTGGTGATTTTAATAGCCTGTTTTGAAAGCAATTTTTGTACGCTATTTTGTTTCAAATTTATTCATGTAACACAGAAGTCAAAAAAACGAAATTCAAGGCTCAGGATTTCCTTTGATTGAAACAACCAACGCAACTGGTTATGTTCCTATAATATATGGCAAATTAGCAACACAAAAGACAACTAATTTGAAAAGTAAACACGAACCTGTTGCAATCATTGTCAACCTTCTTTTGCTCTAGCATTTATGCAAAATCAATTACTTGTAACAGTTCTTTACGGATCTTCTGGATCTGGTAATCTCCTTCCCGGTATATGCACAGCATTCTCCTCCTCCCTGAGCGAAATTAGTGGAGCCACAATCCGCGTTATTTCTTGTCACCATCGCCGTAAGCTGATAGTACTCTTTTCCTCCTCCTTCCTCCTCTTTTTCCTTTTTTTCCGATGGGAGCCAAACAGAAGTACATATTGCTTGGAAAGAAATGCATTGATTCCGTGGCTAAGAGCGACAAGATATACTTAAAACAACCTTCTGCTCTGTTATAATTCGACCGCTAATTGTAGATATCTAAAAAAAAAAAAATAGAAGAAAATAGAAAAATAGAAGAAAAAAGAAGAATTATGAGAAATTGTTATAATATATATCCAGAATGTTACTTAGCTACAGTAAAGCGCGAGCAGCCATTTTGCCAACAAATGTTTTTGTCAACAATAGATACGATTTGACTCTGTAGTAAAAAAAAAACCTTTTAACGATTTTTTTTTCTCTATCAGATCAGAAGGACCAAGTGCAGTGTAAAAATATAAAAGTTTGAATGAAAATTTCTACTTCATATTGTTTGATTACCTAACACATGTAGTTCTGACACGCACTTAACCATTTGTCGGTGCATTTCCTGTTTATTCCACAACATAAAATCATCATCAGGCACAGTTTACGTTTAATATGTTTTTGCAATTTCGGAAAAAACCCTTATTTCATCACATAAAATAAGTATTCATACGTTAAAGTAAATTTTCATTCATAATTTTGATTTTGAAAGCATGTTTTTTCCACCTGAACATCCATCATTATTTTCGCCTCCCAATGAAAGTACACGAAGGATAATGCCGTCTACGCGAATATACTGTCCAAAATCAAAATCCGAATTGGAATACGATTCCAATAATACAAAAGCAAAAGCAGCAGTTTTCCATTTTCATAGTCTTTATTTTTAGATTTTTAGATTTAGTATTGTACACGGTACACGATTCACACCCCATTTTCAGTCAGTCCTTAATTGCGTTAGCCGCGGTCACTTTGCTACCCAATCGTGGATAATACGTTCTAAACTTATAAAAATTCACAGGGGAGTTGTGTCCGGGACACGACCGCATAGTTGACGTAGGATTCCGTTAGGCTATCTGTTGATTTTGGATATGTTTGGAGAATTACATCGTTAAACTCTTTGATAATGATTTGGTGACCCTGAAAAGGGCCGTTTTGTTTGGTTGTTGTTATGTATGGATGAAATAAAGAAAAAAACTCACCAATGCAATATAACCCAGCAAACATTAAGTCGCATAACAAGCGTATATATAACATCATATGCCCTAAAATTTGGTTGGCATATAATGCGCCTAACTGGCATATGCATGCAAAAGTGGAGGCCATATACATACATGGCAAATGCTTACCGGATTTGTTTGGATGAATATGCAACTTTGACCGGCTATAATAGCGATTATGTTGGAATTGAATTGCGATCTAATATGAATATATTCATGAATTGTCAAAGCATCAAATACGACTTATGCCATACTCATATATGATTTATGACAGACATAGAAACAAAACAAATGGCGCAAAATATTTTCGTTAAATGTTTATTATAACCTCACGAATCGCCATTTTTATATATGAGTATTTATGTTCGTAGAAATACTAATTGATTGATTGACTTATGTAGGGAGTGGAATATGAATGTTCAAAATGACACAGATTGATGTTTGGTGAAAACTGCTCCGATGTAGGTTCGAACTCCGGTCGTCTGGATTATCATCCACCAGCTATCTCGCGCGGCTATCTGAAATTTAATTCAACAGCGTTTAAAACTTCCGCGTGCATCAGCATTTCATTGACATTTCAATATGATGTAATATGTTCTTTATTAGGATTTAATATGATTTACTGTTTCATGATTTTCTACAGCATGCAATATGATTTACTACAGTACTGAATCGATTTAAATTATACGCTTATACGACACACAAACTGCATCAGCATAATATACGCATATGATGCGGATTAAATATATTTTACGACAATGTACATCATAAAATTGATGTTTATTATACCGAATTGCGACTTAATTTGATAATGATATATAAAATCGTGTTTTTACATTTTATGCGATTTCAAATATACACGATACATACTTTGATTGATATTATATGCGATTATGATTTATTCTGATTTCTTGTAAGACTTAGTACGTGCCAAATTATACGATTCAATGTTTGCTGGGAAAATAACAAGTCTTACAAGAAATCCGAATAAATCATAATCGCATATAATATCAATCAAGATATGTATCGTGTATATTTGAAATCGCATAAAATGTAAAAACTCGATTTTATATACCATTATCAAATTAAGTCGCAATTCGGTATAATAAACATCAGTTTTATGATGTACATTGTCGTAAAATATATTTAATCCGCATCATATGCGTATATTACGCTGATGCAGTTTGTGTGTCGTATAAGCGTATAATTGAAATCGATTCAGTACTGTAGTAAATCGTGTTGCATGCTGAAGAAAATCATGAAACAGTAAATCATATTAGATCGTAATAAAGAACATATTACATCATATTGAAATGTCAATGAAATTCTGATGCACTCAAAAGTTTCAACCGCTGTTGAATTAAATTTCAGATATCCGCGCGAGATAGCTGGTGGATGATAATCCAAACGACCGGAGTTCGAACCCACATCAGAGCAGTTTTCACCAAACATTAATCTGTTCCATTTTAAACATTCATATTCCACGCCCAACACAAATCAGTCAAACAAGTATTATTTCTACAAACATAAATACTCATATATAAAAATGGCGATTCGTGAGGCAATAATAAACATTTCACGAAAATATTTTGCGCCATTTGTTTTTTTTCTATGTCTATAATAAATCGTATATGAGTATGGCAAAAGCCGCTATTATAGCCGGTCAAAGTTGCATATTCATCCAAACAAATTCGGTAAGCATTTGTCATGTATGTATATGGCCTCCACTTTTGCATGCATATGCCAGTTAGGCGCATTATATGCCAACCAAATTTTAGGGCATATGATGTTATATATACGCTTGTTATGCGATTTAATGTTTGCTGGGAATTACCAATACCGAACACAATTATCAATTTTTCTCACCAGTAAAAACATGTTACTTTAATATAGAGAAAACATAATTGATTTGGAAAAGGTAATTTTCTTTTATGACTTTTACTTTCTGAGTGGTTATTCAACCCAATGCGAATTTTTATTGAACTAACAAAACCTAATACTACATGTAGAGCATATGGGTAATCACTTTTTCTAACATTGTGCTAAATTTTTCGCAATATACGATCGGTCATTGATATGAAATTTAATGAAACAACAAACACTAAAGTTCCAAATTTAAATTTTATTTACTAGAATAAGTCGTATCACTCACCTTACTTGCAATATTTAAATGCCCCTGTCTTGCATATATTTGCAATGCCGATTTCCCTGGGCATCTTGGTTTTGATGTCTCTGTTAGGGAATACATTTCGGTAGGAACAAAAGCTTCCCCTATTTTCATGTAATTGCAATGCCTATTTATCCCAGGCAGCTAGGTTTTGATGTCTCTGTTAGGGAATACATTTCGGTAGGAACTAAAGCTTCCCCTACTTTCATGTATTTGCAATGCCGATTTCCCCCAGGCAGCTTGGTTTTGATATCTCTGTTAGGGAACACATCTCGGTAGGAATAAGAGTTCCCCCTACTTTTATGTATTTGCAATGTCGATTTCTCCCAGGCAGCTTGGTTGGTTAGGGACCCGCCGCATGTGTCGTCAATATCGACCAATCAGAAGTGGGTATTTCCGTTATGGTAGGGGTTGAGATTTTTTAATTGTTCGATAGTTAGTTTCATCACATATATTATTTTCTTCAATATAAAAAATTGTTATGGAGTGCCGAAATCGATTGACGCAAAAATTTCATCAATCCATCATGAAATGACTGAGCAATAAGCGTTTGAAATTGGACAATTTTCACGATGTGCTCGATTTTCGATTTTCAATTTGTACCCCAATATGTTCCCGAAAGACGTAATCCTACGTCAAAAAACGACATCTTCATTATTTATTCTTTGAATGAAACAATTTATACGTTATTATCTTTCGGAAAAAAAATGAAATTTACCTATAGAAATGATCCTGTGGAGCACAGTATTTCGTAATTTCATATTTTTAATATTTTAATATAAATCTTACGTAATAGCACACCGAACACTTGTCACTGAATATGTTTCGTATGTCGCGGTGGCGCCCCGATGTATCAACGAAAGATGTTCACTAGTGTCTGTTTTGACGTTCGCCCAAGCGAACGCTGTTCTCGCAAATAGCAAAAGATTGTGGCCGATTATTTCGTGTCCAATATTGTTAACTCAATACTGCATGTATTGTTGGTACTGCTAGCGCGTCTGAATCGACTTGTGCCACTCCAGATGGGATTGGATGTGAAACTTTGCTGTAGATTGTGTTTAGCGGATTCCGCCAGCGAGAATGCAACTCAGATCGATGTGCAACAGCAGCGGGAAGTGGGCGAACTGGTGGAAGAATTATACGCTTTAAATGTATGTAGTTGAAATACGCAGACTGAATGGTCGACCGGTTTAATATAGCTGCAAGTTTTAAAATCGTCACAGGTTGGCGTATCGGACCGGGGTTCCAGGTTTGTCTGCGTGCCGTGTTACAGGAATGCTGCTAACTTGAAAAAGTATCTTGACCAACATCGCACAAAGGCGAAACTTGTTTCGGTGAATCAATCAATACTAGTGGCACAGGTCGAAGCCTACCTGGAGAAACAATTGGATGAGACAGGTATATTTTTTCGTTATTGTAATGCCGGAATGACGATGGTTGAGGATGTTTTTCTCTATGATTAACCTTCTAAAATGGTGGTGAGTCGGGACACAAACCTATATATTCATCGAAATTCAATGTTCGAATTCGAAAAAATGGTCATACAATACGAAAAATTGGCGACTCTTCAGGTACATTGCTAATCGTTCGAGATTTGCTATTGGTGGTTGATGGATGATCGGGGCGAATCGATTGTTTCTAGATCGTTCCAAGTCCAATAAGATTGAGTTCCGTAGTAACGTACTGGAATAGCATTTTATCCAAAAATACTAGATTTCGATGAGAGAAATGATTTTGTTCACAACTTTTTACCAAGAAACTAGATTTCGTCCTTACATTCTCGTGCATCTCGTTTGCTAAACAGCGTTCCATATTTCAATCGGATTCCAAACGAACATCGTCCTCTTTTGATCTTCGATCCACCTCGAACGTTGCTTTATCGTGAGCAGATATTACCCACACCTTTCTTCACCGTCCCCAAATTTTATCTGCCAAATGCAGCGTCCGTTTATATGCGTCTCGTACTGCTCCCACTTCGTTCATTCGACCAGCGAGCCAGACGTCTACGCCCCAAACTGTTCCAGGCAAGAAGTTTCTGAGCCCTCCGTCTATACTGACACATGTGGCAAATATCTCATCGGCATGTTTTCTCCTATCGCACAGAGCCGCAATTGTCTCCTTGACAGATCGGAAAATGCGTTCTCAGATGCCGCATTGTAGTGGCACTACCCATTTACCCATTTAGCAAACTCGTTCTCCAACTACTTTAACAACACCTCCGAATGTCTACAATGTTTTCCCACAATTGTCCATCGCCGTGCTTCGAAGCAGTGACGTTCCTCGAGAGATCCTTTTATGCCCTCCATTGGTGCTACATCGGCGTGCAGTATGAAGATTCGTGCCTCTCCTTCTCGACAGAGTTCACTTGAGCCAGCAACGCTTCCTCATGCTGGTGCAGAAAATCGAGATTGGTGAACCAGGAGCCATTACTGTCGAACGGAGGACTTTGTCCCCACTTCTTTAGAACATCTGATGCTTTCATCTTTGTCGGAACCCAGCGCCAATAAGGTAAGCTCCAATTCCTCTCGATGATGAGCTCGTTGTTCCGTCGGAAGCGAAAATGTATCCTGGTCCGTGGTCCTGAGTTGCCTAGGATTCTCTCGTTGCCGGCTCTCTTGTCCCGACAAAAGTGGATCGTTTGAGCAGCTTCCTCCTCTCCCATCCACCGAAGGATTTCATGTGAATTATGATCTTATTTCACATTCTGGTTTTTTACGTATTGAACCGAGGTCGGAAAGCAGACATTGTAGACATTCAGAGAGTCTGCTTTAATTGCTCGGAAGAGAAAGCGCAGTGTTTGCCTGTCAACCTCGATAACCCGCGAATTCAGGAACACATATTCAACTTTGCAGCGGTATCCCAAAACCAGACGGTTTTTTCCGGGCTTGTAAGAAGTTAGGACCACGATAAATGGCAGTTATCAAGTCATGCAGGGATCAGTTCCGGAATGCTCCTTTGGAGTAGCTAGGTAAGTGTATCTCTTTCGTTGGTAGTCCACTATCTGTGTACGCTTTCGGAGGACCTTTCCAGATTTTGCTTCGATTGCTTCAATCGTTTGACAACCATCGAACTGATCCGTCGATCTTCCACAAGAGGCCGATTTCAAAGCGATTCGTTGTGCCTTGTAGAATACTCCTCATTTGTCTTCTTGACAGCCACAACCGGGACAACCGAGCATAGTGCGATTCAGACAAATCGTTAAAAATTTCGTTATTGACGATGTCGTTGAAACCCATAAGTTCTCTGCGTTACCCTGCGAACACTTTCTTTACTCCGCGGGATATGTTGGCCGCGGAACATCCGCGATACCTAGATGATTTATTAACTCATTCTCGATCAGCGTAACCGACGCAAGTTCGTCCAAACCTAGCGTGGTGACTGGTTCCGAAATAGTGCCGTACTGGAATCATTCGGAAGAAGGTTGCGTTCGCTAATCGGATGTGCGTACTCGTCCGGATGACGTCCAGCTAACTCCTTCCGAGTGGAGTGAAGGGTTATGTATTCTGCTAGCAATCTCCGACGTTACAATGATTCTTGAACTTGAATGAAGCGTTTCCGTAGTCATTCGAGCAGATGTAACACAGTTTCTACTCCATTACGAGAGCCACTCGTTAACCATAGGCCATCAAATAGGAGTTGAACAGCAAAGTGGCTTCCATAATAAAGCGAGAAACTTTGGTATCCCACGTCATTTACCGCGCCGAATAAGGAAGATTGTGATGCGTTCAAGAATGCTTCATCGCATTTCGTAAAACCGGTCGCGCATTAGTTCTCGCGGTATTTTCTCATGTAACTGTCTCGAAGTGACATTTGGTGTTGTTGAGCGTCGTGCACAAATTACGTAACCCAAGAAGGGGGAGGGAGAGGCGACTCGAAGTTACGTTACTTGATGTGGGGGGAGGGGGGTTGCCGTGATTGTTACGTCACAATCACCGAACCACTCAGGGAATAAGTGATAGACGCACTAGGACTTTTGCATATCCCCCCACGAAAGTATGACTTCATAAAATTTAATATAATCCTTCATAAAATTTCTTACCTTTTTTGAATTCAGCAGACCAAATTTAGTTAGACATAAGAATGCCCTTTCCAAGAATCCGCAGTCTTCGCTGAATTAGTATACTGCATTGACACAGTAAGTGCTTCGAAATTACAGAAACGATAATTATCATCTGTCAGTTTTCCGATATTTTAAGATGATACCTGCTCGGACAGTGTCCGGTCAATAGACCGGTTAATGTACTGAAATCTGCCTCATTCAAGCTGAGTAGCTGCGTGTTATTTTGTTACAAGGTGTAGTGAATAATTTTGATTGTCTTGGTGTTGATAGAGCCCTCCAGCTGGCTTCAATAATCGATTTTTCTCAGGTTTTCAGTTCTAATCTAATGCATGATGTAGATAATCCACAAAATGAATCAGGTCCGACGAATTTAGTTGAAGACTCAAATCTTGCTAAGAGAACGGCTTTTTCGATAACTTCGTTAGTAGCAGCTAGTTGCTTCAAGGATAGAATACATTCCCAAACTAACTTTGACTGACACGTGTATACTTTTAATGCATTAAAAGCTGCTTGGCTGTCTGAGAAGATACATATATTGATATATAGCTTGTATTTCTCTTGTGAACTGTAGGCCAATTGAATTGACATTACGATTCCTGGTCCAGTGATCCCAGCTTCTGTAGATTTACCAATTTCAGACCCATCGGTATAAAACACGAGTGATCTTGGACGAGCTTTAGGACCAACTTCGCTGCGATTCAATTAAATCACTTTGAATCACACTCACACTGAAGTTAGTCTTTGTTTTCTTCCAAACATCATTAATGCTTATTATAGTGTTCAGTTGAAAATCTTTCAGGATTTTTTGTCTAGTTTACGGCCGCCACACTAGCAAAGCTAGGTCACCTTGGTCATGCTGAAGCGATTCAGTACAATGGTCCACGTTGCTGTTCGTTCCGGAAGATACTGTTGTTCGAACGTATTTTCTCATGGACTCAATTTTAAAAGGGTGTGCGAGCTGCCTGAATTCGAGGTTATTCGGTATCAAGGAATAATCAGGCCAGTAATCATAATTAATTTGGATGGACGACCAGACGAGAACATTCGTTTCAAAAAGGTCATAGATATGGTCGGGGTTCTGCCAAAGCGAACCAAGTGCCAAAAACTTTATTTTGAGATATTTCAGTTTGAAGTTTGGGCTCCCACAAATTGACTGTGCCTGATCAAATCTATCATTTTATCGCTCACGTGTTACAAACAGGGTGTCAAACAAAATACTCCCTTTCATGCTGTAAGCACACATCTTCGCCAATTTCTAATTCAGAACCTACATGAAAATGAAAAAATTGTAAGGGGTTGTATCTAGAACACGAACGCATATTTTCGACGTAGAACTACGCAATTACATTATGCAATCCACTTATTTACCCCTTCGAATATTATTTTAGAATGCATCGAAATGTTCTTGTTCATGTTCTTCGTTACAAATAAATTCGATGAAAGTCCTTTCACGTTTTATATGATGCCTAGGACTACCAAAATATGTGAACGGAAGAATTGGCAAACGATCATTGTATTTTACATTTCCCCTTAAAATCATTGCACATCTCATATTTACGTAGTTCTCGAACCGTGAAAGTTAATTCACCTCTAGTATCTGAAATGACGATTTTCCCAGGCTTCTCAGTTTAAAAGTTCGTTTTAGGTTTGCACAACGACAAGCGAGTATAAAAGTACTCAACACCCCCGACTTGAATGTATTCACAAAGCGGATTCCCCCAGGTACATCGATTTTGAAGTCTGTGTTGGGGAAACCGTGAATCGGGCCAATCAAAACTTGGCAGTTAGGGCGTTTAAATAACGCTTGACATTTTACAGTTATTCAATTGATTGTGATAGACGCGTAGAAATATTTCCTATCAATTGATGCAAACATCTTTCCGATCTGTTAAGAAATGTTCGAGTTATAAGCATTCGAAATACGGGTAGGGTTAGGAAGTTCTTCCAGTTTTCATGAATTTGAACCTGTACGAACTATTTGGTCCGGTCTCGGTGTAAGATAAGAAACTGTTTTATTGGCTTTCTTCGATACAATAACTTGACCGAAGCTTGAGTAAATACTTTTAGAATAGCTGTTTAATTGCAACTGAGAGTGATCTGGCTTCTGTATATTGTATATATATATAGGATGTCCACGATCTAACTACTGATCAAAAGGCTATCGACGGTCATTCGTGTGATCGTTCGGTTAACTGATAAGAGAGGCAAGATAAATTAAGCTAGCTATTTTAGTACCACAATAGAGTGGGTCAACTTCATTTGGTTACATAATTTGTTTCTTAACAGAACCGTTTAGATATTAGCGAATTGTGATGTATAGCATATCAAACAAATCTTAGAGAATTTCCGATTCGATTGATATGCAAATCATGAGAATTCGTTCACAGTGAAAATAGTTATTAACTTTAACTTTATTTCATGAAAATGTGACCTGTTTTCTGATTTGGCACCCTTCCTGAAAGACGTAGTTCTACGTCAAAAAACTAAGTTTCGTTGCTGCCATACACGCTAAACTTCGTTCTCTTTGCAGCCAGAACGGACCAAGTACATGCTAACTATTAACATAATATCATTACACAACACATTAGTATTTTGTAACGGCTCTGGACTAATTTCATGAATGGTATATATATTGACTCACTTTTACTGTTTTTGATAAAATAATATTTTAATAAACGAAAATAAATTGATTTAAGAATGCATTACACTTGGTGTGGTTGAATGCAATTTTGGAAAATGCACACCATCCTTTTAACACGCTTCTACACTTCATGGCAGCCCTTTTGCTGTCTTAAGGTCCATTTATACGTTGCTAGTAGCTGACTTCACAATGAGCAGCTACTGACCCGGTGAACTCGCTTGACAAATGGTTGACTCGCCTTGTCCGTTCACACAATGTGAGCTGCTGGCAAGAAACTAGATACTACGGCACGGGTTTACCAGAGATGCCAGACGATTTTTCAAATGTTCATCAAATAGTCAGAAACAGCAATCAGGTCCGAATTTGTCAGATGAGGAAAATGAAAATGATAGTAGATTTGCAGAAGGAACAAATACGCCTCGAAAACTAAAATAATGAAGGAAAATCTACTTTTTTATATCGATTATGTATTCTGTTTCTTAGAACAATACTTTTTTTTGCAAGTTGTGAGTGAATTCTGAATGAAAATTGTGCCCGATAATGATTTTATATTCAGATTCCCAATAAAGTTATCTCAAAAAGAAAACGTATTAGTTTTCCAATAATTTTCAAATCTATAAATATCTTCGCACATTTTCAAATATCTTAAAAATAGAGACATGTCAAGACAATGTAAAGATTTGGCATCCCTGATTCGAGCGCTAAATTCTGTTTTTGACGTTTTGAGGGATGCGAGTGCGAGTAAATTCAAAAAACTTTGAAGTAGCTCGCACGCCGAATCACACATGACACTAACTGGAATGATGTGTTCACACGGTGTGAGTAGCTGCACTGCAGTAACTGACTAGATCGACTCGTATGCTTACTCGCACCGTCTGAACCCGGCTTTACTTACCAGATCCCGACGACATCTGATTCCAGGAGCTGTCCGAAACAGAAAAATGTGGACCCCACCAGTGGTAATCCAACTTGGATATCGTCGTTTGGTTGTTCTGTTCGTTTTTCGCGTTATTCGTATCTTGTGTTTTTCTTCCCGCGTCATAAATTGGACGCTTCGCTTAGTGTGTGATGAGCAAGAAGAAGAGGCAGGCTCGAACCCTGCAAAAAACGAACGCATTGCCAGGGGCAATAAAATTTCGAGGCAAGCGTCATCTAATGATGCACGCGATGTTGGTGCAGTGAACAGCGCTCGCACTCTGAGAGAGAGGAGCCAGCTCGCGTTTGTTGTGATCACCCTTATGTCAGCGCGAACCAGTCACGGTGAACCAAGGGGGAGTATTGTACTCTGTAGAAAATTTTAACATGACATTTATTTTCAAGACATTTTATGTTGAAAATGATTCTGACGTTGGACTACGTCTTTAATTCTATACTAGGATATGAATTCAAAGTTTCGAAATCGAGAGAATCACATTGGAGGAACTTGATTTTGAGCGTTAAAACCTCTTTGTCTGATAAACGAAATGGTATGATAATCGCTTCATTCAAAAAATAAAATGTCTACGCGTTTTATGCTTGTTACTTATTGATCCAAAAACTTGTTTCAATAGCTTAAAATTGCTTTGAAAGCAATCTATTGATTTTCTTCATTGGTGGGAATTTTCTAACGATAGTACTGGTTTCTCTGGACCATAGAGTTAAGGAGGTAAATTTCAGAAATGTGTATAGAAAAAGTGGTCAAAGTAATATGGATTTCCATTGAGTTAGGGATAGACCTGTGCGCCGGCCATATTATCGGCTGTGACGGCGGCGGTCTACGCACCATTTTTGTAATGCGGCGGCGACGGTGTATAACAATGCCATATAGTTTAAAAATATTTTTTTCAAGAATTTTCAATTGGTTTCAAAAAGGTTGTGTTATTAAACGTTATATGCAACTAGAATAGCAAATGCATGAAAAATAGAATAGAAAATATCGAAAAATCGTCATCGGCGTGACAAAATTGACTCGGCGGTGCGCCGGTCCAAAATATCTGATCGCGGCAGCGTATGAAAAAGGATCAGCGGCGGCGGCGCACAGGTCTATTACAAAAGTATTGGATTTGAACTAAAAGACATGTTGGTATTTTAAATATATATAACAATATTTTATTTATCAATCGTTTTAATTAAGCATACTTCGGCTATCATATTTACGCTTCCGGTTTTTTTTCGAACTATTGGAACATGTTTTAAATTTTACAAATCTCTTAATTATTTTATGTTTTAAATTATGACAATTCGAAACCCTCAAAGGCAAAGTTTTCAAACTTTTTTGAAGGGTAAAAATATCTTTTTTCGTTAGTTGAGAATGACTTCCAAAGTAATGGTTGATTATTTTTTCCATACAAATAAAAAAATAAAAAACGGTGCGTGTAACAAACACGAATGGCTTTTGACGTGCTGTAGCTAGAAGACTTGAGTATTTTCCATACTTTTTGTCGAAAGGAACTGCCGAGACACACTGGTTCAAACAATTTGAGCAAGTATTACTTGTTCTACTAATACTGCCCAAAATATAACCGGAAACGTGGTACACTGCATTGGCTTCGGAATTTTTTCTGGATCTTAAATACAGTTCAGCTACAGCAGATATATCCATATTTGATAGATCGGGAACATCGGGCTGGTCAGCATCGTCAAAACCATTCGCAGTATTGGAAAGTGAACGTTCACCAGGTTTTTGAGTATTTAAATACTCCATGAAACCTGTGAGGTATTTTTGGTCATCCATCTCATAACATGATTTTTTTATTGGCTGCATATGTTGCGAGATGGCGATAGTACGTAAATGGTTTTTGAACTGCAATGGCGTTGGGCGTCGCTGTTTTGTCCTAACTACTCCAAAAAGGCTTTCGAGGTAGTCTTGAGTTAGAACGGATGTGCACACTTCACTATATCCCTCTTCTATGAGAGTATTTTGGAGCCTCAAAATAGCCGCTGTAGCCATGGTTGATTGCCACGGCTTCCAGTAGCCTTCGAGACCGACCTGCAATTTGAGTATTACAGTATACTGCTAATGGACGTAGAACTTCCACGTTTACCTTCCGCAAAAAAAATTAAATCCTCGGTCAATTTGTCCCATAATTTTTTGAAGTGGTTTATTAGACAAGATTTTTATCAATTGATAAAAAAAATTAATCCTAGTATATTGTTTCCATTGCTCGCAATCAAATACATTATTGTAAGCGACCATTAATGTTTCTCAACACCTTAACTTTTTCAATAGAACAAATGGATCTAGGTTGTGATGTATAATTTTTTTATGGAAGGTAACATGTAACAGTCATACGTCAACGTCAGTATGCCTTTAGTTATTATTATTATTTTAACTGAATTACCTTCAAACCGGTTACAAGTTTAATCATCATATTAAGATGATAAATATCTGCTGCATATTTAACTTTGTTGCTCGGATTCAGAAATGTATCTGTTGATCTGGACGTTGTTAGGTCATACCATCTTGACAAATCCTCCAGGAAAGCTGCAGTCGTTTTGAGTTCAACATTCTCTGACTGATCCGCGATTATATGCATAGCTGCTGCAACAGTATGGTTACAATATTTGGTCGAATTGCTAACCTTCATCTTATCAACATTTGAGATTTTGAGCAATTCGAAGTCAACTTTCTCAGGCTTCAACCGATAAACCATTTTTGTTGCCTGGTCGGCCTCTTCTGTGACTAAAACACGTAAATGTTCCCTTGATACGATATTGGAGGAAAGATTTCTTAAATCAGTATACCATTTTTTTTTTTTATCTTCGCTTATTTTTCGTCGGCCTATTTCCGCCACTTTAGTGCCAATCACCGACATCAGGGAGGCGACTCCACCTGTTCCTACCTATCAGACTCAACAACTCATGAGCCGGGCCAACTTCTTTTACTTCCGCTCCGAAGGAAGACGTAACCAGAGATTTTTCGCCTCAGAAAATCCCAACGACGCCAGCTGGGATTGAACCCAGGCCGATCGGATTGTGAGGCTGTTACGCTAACCATACAACCACTGGCGCCGTCGATCAGTATACCATGATGGAACTTTAAAAAACTGATTTGATATAAAACCATTGACGATGCTTTTAAAAAGGTGTACAGGATCCGGGATAAATTCCAAAAAGCGATCTTTATCAACAGGATGCACTGTAGTCCAGTTGTTCAGTGCGGTTTCTTTCTTAGTGCTTAATCCATAACTTTGCCACATGGCCTTGTTACTTGATCCGCAATCAGAAGTAACGAATCGAACTTTTAGGCCGAACGATTCAACGTTGATAATAATCCTGTCTACAGCTTCCTTCAACAAGCTGCCTGGAATTGTATTCCCTACAAATTCATAAGAGATCACTTGTTTCCACCTTGAATGCATGCCAACAATCATGAAAACAAGACCATGCGTCGCAAGCTTATCACTGGGTGGCATTGTAGTCATTCCGAAATGCTTCTGATTGTTTGGACAGAATTTATTCGCCTCATCTAGACTCATTTCGTCTAAAACAATGCCACAATCAAGTTCTTTCGAGCTCATCATAGCTACCTTCAACTTCAGGATGTCCAATACTTCATGTAGAAATCCTATTGCAAATTAGAGAATTATACAAAATGTAGTGGTAACGTTGTCTGTAACTTGATAAAAAATGTAAATCAGGGGTTTTCATATAATTCGCTTTTTATTGTACTTGAAGTGTTTCATATAAAAAAGAACTATGATATGATTCACGTTGTCACACGATTCGAAAGAAATCTGAAACAGGGTATTTCCTTCGGAGATTCGGGACTAAATCAAGTCAGATCAAATTAAATGGTGACCATGCTATATCATCAAGAACACACTAGGCATATTCAAGAGATCACAAAGAATTTCCTGTCCGTTTCATCAATTTTTATTGAAAAATTTTCTAGACATATTTTCGGAGCTCGAAATTCAAAAAAAAAACAAACCTCATTAGGAACGATATTAATACCCCTAATTTGTTTCAATAATTAAAATACCATATACACTATTGTGTATAAACGAAGTAGATATCACAGAATTCTATGTAATTTTATCTACAGTTAACCCTTTCATTACGGCAGTGTGCTTCGCCGAAGTGCTACTTTTGTACGGGGCACTGCGCCGAAAGTATGCACATCGCGCTGGTGTGATCGAAGAGCAGTATGAATTTCATGTCGTCTAAAGACAACGCTCGTACACACAGCTCGTCGCGCGGATGTCGTCTATAGACGACACTCGTACACACAGGACGTCGCGCGGATGTCGTCTATAGACGACGCTCGTAACGAAAGGGTTAAGCATGCAGATCATTGAATGGAAAAATATAAATAAACAAATCTGGGTCGCTTTGTTACAGGAATAACTCATAGGATAAGAGCATTTCGACTTATTTGTATCTTGGTTAACTTACCAGGTAACACATCACAAAGTATAATATAGAAAAAAATTATCGGGATATTATAAAGATAAATAATTTTGATATCTCAGTATCATACCTGTGAATTTAATTGTCTGTGTTATTATTACATTACAAAATATTATTCGTGAAAAACAATAATGCATACACATGCAATACTAACGTTATAGTTCAAAGTGTTCTCTTCTGGTTTCTACGCATGTATCGATCATAAATCGCTGATTAACAGTTATGCCAATTATTGACTCCTAAGCTCTAAATAAACTGATTTCAGTTAGGGATAGTTGGAGGAAGAGAGACGAGTAACATCAAAAATTTTTAAAAAATAAATACGATTCTCATTTCAGTATTTTTGAATGCGAACTGATGACCCAGATTTTTTATTTTAATTTTTACCACACTCCATGTATGGGCATAATTTCATATAATTGTGATAATCATCATACCAAAAGAATACAGTGATTTAAGGTGAAAGTTAACGGAATTCACAAATAACAGTCCTGGCAGTTTGGGCCTAATCATTTCGAATTTTTGAAAGCACAAATCTCAAAAAATACAAGGGAATCGTGTGTGAAATTCTAATTCATGGTGTTACGGACGGAAATCCCAAATCAAGGCCGGTCTTAGAATTTGTTTACGATAATAGGATAGACAAATAGGGATCAGGTAGAACACATGGCAGGGATAACTAGAATGACGCAGGCAAAAGAGTCTGGTACCAGACAAATGAGAAAAGGCAACTCTCATTTGTCTGGTACCAGACACTCTCACGCGCCAATAGGTAGAGAAATCTTCACAAAAACAAAGGGTCTAAAATGTTTAGTCACCAGATAGGACCTTAAATATGTTGACGACAACTCATACAAAAGATTGTTTTTGTTGTTCAGGCAGCTTATCGTTATGCGTGGCGAGGGTAGAATTAAGAACTAGGAATAAGTTTTGTATAAAAATCCGAGATAGCACAAGAATAAACTCACTCTCAATTCGCCCGAAGTGGAAGCTTCTTTATTTGTGAATTTCACCAGAGGAGCCGAATCAGGTGACTCTAAATAGGGTTCATTCCCTATTTAATACATGGTTTTCTGCGTTACAGCATCATGAAATTGTTAATTTGCAGATTGCTCTCGAGCATTTTGATATCGGTGCTCTCAAAAATTCAAATTGGCAGTACTGTCAATTTGAGGATTCCGTGATCTTACAGCAACCAAAAACCATTTGCAAAAAAACGTATAGATCTTACCGCTGTCAAAATGTATTTCTTGAATCCTTCGCACTAACGTACGGACACTAGGTAGTGCTACATACGGCAGTTTAAGCAACTGTTCGTATCCAGCCCCGCAAGCAAACCGCATCCGTAATCCTTCCGTAATGGTTTCATTAGACCACTCTTTCACCTGTTTCACCTTCCCTGTTACTTTGGAGATCTGATCCGGTCGAAATTTCCCTTTTAGTACTTCTTCGGTATCAACTGCTTCCTCCAAAGCACGAAACTTGGCTTTCCATGACAACGCTTCTTTCTTCCACTTGATTGCAAGTCCTTTCCAATTCTTCGCATATCTGATGAAAAATTTCATAAGTGCGTTATGCAGGACATTGATTTTTTAAATATTAATAATGTTTTTAATATATTCCGTTACCGACTTTTCTAGACAGTGCTTCAAAAAATTACCATATTTTTTTAAACACCGTCTAAGGGATCGGTAACGGAAAGATTAATCACCTGTTACTGATCGATCGCTTCCTGACTCTTTTGGTTTTGTGGACGAGACTAATCGGTTCACCTTCACTACCAATCAATTCGATTGAACCTTCAGTTGTACTACTGCCTTGATTAGCGACTTGCATGGCACATTTCAAATTTGCATATGAATGGTCCACCAGCGATGGGCAGGAGTATAACGGCAAGGACGTCGAAAGACTGATAGGATAATTGTCATCGCCATCCGAATCCCGATCGATGTCTATTAAAAATGCAGACACAGTTGGTACGGCATCCGTTTTTCTCAACCTATTATTATTTCCATCGTGTACAAAAGCACTTTCCTCAAAATGCACCTGTAAGAAATCAATGTTGGCACATTTCATTGGCGGATTAACGCTTACTCTATGTATTCTACATACGCTGCATATTCGCATTGCTTCAGATAGTATCCAGTCGTCCCCCACATTGCAAAAATCGATCCACTGAGCTTGCAGCAATAAATCAACCGGGAATCGGTGAAATGATATGTTGGGGTGAGATTTCTTGCTCCTGCCACATTTCCTCACTTGACATTTCATCTTCGCTGTACCGAATTAAATGTCGGATCACAAAAGGCAAACACTAATCGAAACTGTCCGATTACGATCACGAAAAACCAAATCGCGGATTAAATAGCACAAATTATCTCACAAACAAAGTTTCACGTCAAGTTTGAACAATTTTTCTGAAAATAAACGACAACAAACCGAATGACAAACGGAGCTGCTAACTTGATTGAAATTGTCCGATTAGAATTTTTATGATGAAAACCCGTAAGAAGAATAAGAAGAAAACAAACTATCTGTCAAATCAGCTGGCTCCTCTCTCTCAGCTCGCACTGAACCGAGTCTTCGCGAGTGTGACACCGCATCGAACAACAGCGAAGTAGGCGATTTCGGCGCGTCTGTCGAAAATATAAACGCCGTTACTAAGGCAACAACCAAAATCAAGCTCCCCCGCTGGTGGTGAAGGCGGTCGCTCTTGACAAACTCATCAGCGAATTCGCATCGATGGGTGTTACAGCAGAGTACAAGCTGTGTGGCATAATTCAGTCTTTTTCCAAGCAGTTAACATTATTTTTTTCCGTCATCATAAGGGCTTCTTTGGTGCCTTTGGTGCCATCAATGCATTAAACTGACGTTATGGCGAAGCATGCGTTAATCTTGTGCGTCTAAAAATTATTTGAGGAATACCAAGCATCTTGAATGTCTTACTGGAATGTTATAAGTTATTTGGGTTTGCGTGCCAGTCGCAAAACTGCCTTCAACTAGGATTGCATTTGCGCTAATATTGGTCATAATGAAGCATTGCTACTGTTTTCGAGGTTGTTATAAACAAAAAGTGTTTATTTCGCTTGTTTAGTCACCAAGAAAGTAAATGTCGTCCTGGAAATTTGTATGTGATTAGGTTTCGCTTGCCAGTAGCGAAACTTCCTCCACTAAGGGTGACAGCTGCGCTTCTCTCGAGCATGAGAAAGTAATGCAACTTTTTTCGAGGCCAGTAATAATACCAGAAGCGTTTCTTTTTAGAATAGCGCAATATGATGATTGTATTCCTAGTAGTTTCAAGCCACCAATGTATGGCTCTGTATGCATGCTATGGCGAACGTTTGTTTGGCGCTTAGTTTACGTTTTACGAACGATGCCTAGAGGTGCGATTCCTTTGAGGCAATACTAAATAACATGTAGCATGATATTTGATACTTGCAATTGTTGTCATTGTTGTTGTTTTCATGCGGTGCCAAAGATATATTGATGTAGTTATGAGATGTGGGATAATGGTGCTGGTTCAACATGTATATTAGGCTGTCAAAAAAGTTCTGCGGTATTTTTTTTGAATTTTCATTTGTTCATAAAATTAGTTACAATCATCTGTTTTAAGTCAAATATGCGCCGTTTTGTTCGATGACTTGTTCCCAGCGAGATGCCAACTTCATAATACCCCTGTTATAGAAGCTCGCTTCCTTATTGGCAAAAAACTCGTATAGCCAATTTTCACAGGCCTCTTTTGTGGCTAACTTCTGACTACCTAGCTCGTTCGCCATGGACAAAAACAGGTGGTAGTCACTTGGTGCAAGGTCCGGACTATACGGCGGATGCAAAAGAACCTCCCATCCGAGCTCCCGGAGCTTCTGGCGCGTCACCAAAGAAGTGTGTGGCCTGGAGTTGTCCTGATGGAAGACCTCTGTTTATCAAAGATGGCCTCTTCTTCATGAGTGCTACCTTCAAGCGGTCCAGTTGTTGGCAGTACAGGTCCTAATTGAGCGTTTGGCCATAGGGAAGCAGCTCATAATAGATTATTCCTTGACAATCCCACCAAACACACAGCAGAACCTGCCGTTAATGATGGCTTGGCCACCGTCTGAGCCGCTTCAGCGGGCTTCGATCACGACCGTTTGCGCTTCACGTTGTCGTAAGTGACCCACCAGTCACCGCCAGTCGCCAGTCACCATCCGCTTCAGAAACGGGTCGATTTTGTTGCGATTCAACAGCGATTCACATGCGTCGATACGGTCAAAGATGTTTTTTTGCGTCAACGTGTGTGTCACCCATACATCGAGCTTCTTTGTGAATCCAAGCTTCTTCAAATGGTTAATAACGGTTTGATGACTTAAATCGTGGCTTCTCCTTCTCCGGAGCGGGATGTTTCGGAAAACTGAATAATCATTCCGGGTTGATGGTTAAAATTGAACTGCCGTGTATTCTTTGCTTACCAACTAGCTTAAATAATAACCTAAATTATCGTTGACCCGAACTCAAGCCACCATCGGTGTTTGGGAAACAACCAGATGGTTCTTTATGGTAACCATGTGTTAGCCAATGCGGAAGACGAATCGCTGTTTGTACGCAAAGCGTACATGTGGCGAGAGACAGAAAAATAAACAAGGAAAAGTGTCGAATAGCAATAATATTTTATGACCCAGTGAGGAATGAGTGTGAAGCAATAATTTGCGTCTGGGTCGTTTGGAAACAATGTTTTTAACATTGCTTTCTAGGCAATATCGTTTTTGGGTTATTGAAAAATAATGCATGATGAAGATGCATAGGGATGCTATACTTATCCCCAGTTCTTGGCCGATGCTACGGCTGCTACTATGCCGGTCTTTCTCGGCTAATTCAGCGATTTTGTCGCAATTTTCGACGACAGGCCTTCCGGAGCGTGGCGCATCTTCGACGACCTCTACACCAGAACGAAAACGTTGAAACCATCGTTGTGCGGTGGAAATGGAAACTGTATCGGGTCCATAAACTGCACAAATTTGATTGGCAGCTTGAGATGCATTTTTGCCTTTGTCATAGTAGTACTGTAAAATATGTCGGATTTTCTCTTTATTTTGCTCCATATTTGCGACACTATAACTCACGAACGACTTAACGAAACAAAACACTGTCAAGGACTATATTACAGCGCGCAAAAATACCTTTCCAACAAGCTATAGTATGGCTCAATACAATGAATACAACTAGAACTACGCGCTTACAACGACACCTCGCGAAAATACCGCAGGACTTTTTTGACAGCCTAATATAATCGACTGTAGCCGAGTCTATATCAATTGCGAATAAGGCCATCGGAATAACGTTCGAGGTAAATTTTCAATGCATTGACATGAAATAAATTGCGACATACGATCAGCTAGTGTATTGTTTTGCGAGGGCAAGAATGAATCATCAATCAATTATCGTCAACTGATTCTACTATGAATAAAACATTTCAGAAATTATTCTATTGAGCAGTTGTTTCTAAAATTTCACAGCATTATAGAATAATATCCGAAGGTATAAATAAGCGACATATATAAAATAACAGCGTAGTTCACCGTCAACAATGCGGTCGTATCTTGGACACAACCTCCTATAATTTTTTACAGTCTGCTACACAGAATTTTTGTTTTGGAGCTGTTGTGAATTGTCCGAATGACATTGTTATTTTACAATTGATAGATTATTATTTTCTGCATCCAGTGGTGTAACTCTTTTTTTTTAAAGGCGATTAGTTCGTTTTGTCAGTACCCCGACCATATTTGCGAATTATTATTTTAACCAATTGAATCTTGATGCAATATTCGTTGCTCCAGGACGCAGTGTTTTCAACCAAGTAAAACGTCGGATGGCTCCTTTTTCCCGGTAGTTAGCAGGTTCAATACTTCCTCATGATCTCACTTGGATGAAAAACTCAAAAGGTACCCGGACTTTCAAACGAAACATTTTGAGTATGCAGGGAATCGCTAGTTGATTTGTAGAATAACCTAGTGATCGGTAGATATCCCGTCAAAGCAGAATACATTAAGTACGCAAACTCCGAAATCGATGAAACGGAATCAGTGGTTTGCTCGTCACGTGAGGACATTCCAGTACATTTTGCAAGTAGTAAAATGTAATGACAGGAACTGCTGCGTTGAACCAAGTAGTATTTACTTTTGCGCAAATCAACATCAACTTATACCAGCCCATGTTCCTCTCAGCTACACGCCAGAGGTTTTGAATGCACCAATCCCAATAGATGTGACCATTATTTTTCCGTCTCTGTTTGTTCTAAATTGTATGAAATTTTCGATAGTTCTTTACTTGCATATAAGGAATCTCCGTATGAACATTTGATTGCGATCTGGGCAGATGTCTAATTGTATACGTTGATATTTTCATTACTTAAAGCTAAAGTATGCGAGACGAGCTTACGCGCTCTTTTATGTACATAAAATTCGTGCTCCTCACTCGATCTGGAAAGAGTTGCACACAGCTCACAATGACTGTTGACATGCAAGACTGGATAGCACAAAGCACACTGTCTCTTTTACGTGCTGTGCGAGATCTCAGAAAGTCTGCTTTTACGGTCGATTTCCGCTAGAGGTTTCGGCTAGTATGTAAGGTCCAGTTTGACATTTGCCTCGCACGCTTCGTCGACCATTCTTGATACGAAGTTTGTGAACGTTCGCGACGCAACATCTTGTTTATTCCTCTTGTATTGGACTCACTTGTGTTTGTTATGATGCCAGAAATTTAGTCTTCGTTGGTTCCAATTTCCTCAAACGCATAAGTTGGCTCTGAAGTCGAACTACGGTCTACGGACTAAGGCCGACCGTAGAGTTGGTGTAGTTTTTGAATAACATTTCGGATGGGTTCGATCGCATTGTGAAAAATTTCAAACGCTTATTGCTCAGTTATTCCATGATGGATTGATGAGATTTTCGCGTCAGTCGATTTCGGCACTGCGTCATCTTGGCGGGTTGGGCCGTCTCGATTCCCTATCCTCGTTAAACAGGAACTTCGTCCCCCTTACATTGACATCAGAATAAATTTCGAAAAACGAAAACGAGAAAATAAATTCATAATAGAAAATTTGAGGCATTTATACTCAAAATGAAAGGGATGTAGGTGACATCATCGATTTCTCTACATCGACTCTCTCTTTTGGTCTAAACCAGCCGTATGACACCCGCCATGTTTTTGGTGCCAACATCTCACACGTCAGAAGTATTTGTTTTCTTCAAAACAGCGATCCGCGTTGACGGCAGCGAGCTTCGTTTACTAGTTTAGGGGAGCGTCAAAGAACAGCTGATTTTCAGTCGGAGTGATCGTTTTCAAAATTAAAATTATGAATGAAAATTAGCTTTTCCAAATTAGTATTCTGTTTAAAATTAAAAACATTTTTGTTTGCAGGTGGGGAAAAAGTCTCATACGAAAATTGTTTATGAAGACAACTTTATATTATAGAGAAAAAAATCAGCAACAATGTTGGAATTGTATGACCATATGGATGAATGAAAGTCAGAAATACGTGTTTCTAATAATTAAATAACATAATGTGAAAATTTTCATTCAAATTTTAAAATTTGAAAACCGGCTTCGTGTCTTCTAATCTGGTAGATTTTACACTAACGATTTTGGGACCCAAATTATGGCTCTAGCTTGAAGTCGCCACCAGACGTCGACGTCATCGCGAATTACCAATTTACCACCATCTGACATATCGTGATGTCGATGATGAACTTTCACAGCAGAGGAATAGTGAGATAGGCGGTGACGATAGGTAGAGTGAGATAGCGATAATCGTGTCATACACCTGGTCTAAACATAGCTGCAAACACACTCCCAGTTGTATTTGACAATGTGGAATATAGGTCAGAAGCTCATCTATTGGACCCTATAGCAAACTCAAATTGGAATGTTTTTGCATTTGAGTTATTCACCCCTATTCTGTATTTCGATAGAATCGAAAGATTTAGAACGTCTTTATAAAATTCCGTTCTGTATTCCGTTCGAGTTTCAATAAAATTATAACTCGAACGAGATAATGGTTTCGAACGAAATGCAAATCTGACGGAATGCAGAATCGGGGTGATTATCTAAATAAAAAGGTGATGATGAGAAATCGATCAAATCACTTACACCCTTTTCCTTCTGAGCCCCTCACATGATGTTTTCCCGCGCTACAATATTTCTAGCCTACTACACTTTTTCCAAGTGATTGTTCCTGTTGCAGTAGTTTACTGCAGCGATCTATTCCGGTCACGAGCAAATATATGTAAGTTGGGGGCATTTTAGTATTGCATGTAATGTGAGTGATACGAATAATTTTAACAAATAAAACATAAATTTGAAACTTAAACGTTGGCTGCTTCGTGAAATTTCATATCAATGACCGACCAGGCATTGTAGAACGTTTAGCACAAGTACAGGTCGGACTCGATTATATATAGTCGACCATTTTTTTCAACAGTTATTTTCAAATCCTGTACATAATCGAATCTCAAGAAAACAATTTTTTTCATTAATGTATGAATGTCAAAATAGAAAAATATCTTTTTTGTGATTCGATTATGTATTGGATTCGAAAATTAACGTTGAAAGTGAAATTGCGAATATATATAATCGAGACCGACTTGTATAAGTGTAAAATTGTAGATGCTAGCGGATATGTTAAGAATGTCTTGGAATATGAAACGATTCATTTCAATTTTCATTGATAAAAACCAATGTGTGTTCTGCTTGAGAACGGATCATCCGATTCAAGCTGTCTGTTTTGTTGTATTCATCTTCACCCAAGAAAAGTTCATGCGGCGAGATAAAATGGAAAAGTGAAGGAATATTCGAAAATGTGATTTCCCATATGTTGTCATATGACCTTCATATCGTATTAGGTACGTAGGTACGTAACCCGATTGTAATTCGAATCGAGGCAAACAGCATCGTGTTCCGTTGGGTTTGAAGCGAAAATGGAAGTGAGTTGAATAAGCACTCTCAGAAAGTAAAAATTATAAGAGAAAATTACCTTTTCCATTTCAAATATGTTTTCTCTATAATAAAGTAACATGTTCTTTTGTGGTGAGAAAAAATTATAATTATGTTCGATAACGATAATTATCATACATTACATTGGTGAGTTTTTTTTTTGACGTAGAACTACGTCTTTCATTGAGGGTGCCAAATCAGAAAACAGGTCACGTTTTTTATGAAATAAAGTTAACGTTAATATCTATTTTTGCCGTGAGCGGATTCTGGCGATTTACATACCAAATGAATCGGATATTCCCTAAGATTTATTTGATATGCTATACATCACAATCCCATAGTCTGTATTTGGTTTAAATTGATGAAAATCGGAAGCATTCCCATTTCCTCATACATTTGTTCTGTCCATTTGTGTGCTTTCCCAAACAGAACTGTCAATAACGTGCAACTTATCAACGAGCAACGAAGGAGAAATCGTAAGATGTAAGGTCTCCGTGAACAAAGAAAAAGAAGAAGAACGAGGGGGAATATTTGCCTAGAGTATGAACAGTGGATCTTGCTGAGGCAAACTTCATCATTCTTTGTGTGGACATCGACTGGACAACATCGTGGCTGGACGAGCTGGACGACGAGGGATCGAGTGCCTTTCTCAAGGCAATGAGGGTGGAGGTGTAGTGCAGGAGTAGGGTAAAGTTTACCAAGGGCCTTTCTCAAGGCTAGAGACAAATGAACCGAAGAAGTTTGAAGTCTCTATAATGCAAAACCTGACCTGACCTGGCAAACTTCATTCTTCGTGAGGACACCGACTGGACAACACCGTTGCTGGGCGAGCTGGACGGCGAGGCAATGGGCGCAATGGGCGCAAGGCAATGGGCGTGGAGGATTAATATGAGGAAAGAGTGGAGTTTTCCAAGGGCCTTTGAAGGCTAGAGACGAATGAACTGAAGAAGTTTAATTCAACAAGGAAAGGAAGGAAAGGCAAACTTTCAGTATCGTTCTAGATGCGAAACAATGAACATCGATTGTTCTTCCTTGTTTTTCGCCATTACATGTCTTCGTTTCGGACTGAGCTGTGGACGCGACCAAATTACTCACTCGCCGATGTCTCTAGCATTGCAATCATTGCATCAAACTTACGCCATTGCATTAATGTTCTGAATTACCCAATTGTGTGGGGAATCATCAAGCTAGGCTATCGTCAGCTCACCAAGAAAAAAAAAGTTCTGGAATTTTGTCAGTGATTTGGTTTCGCATGACGGTAGGAAAACTTTCCACAAAGACTGGCAACATTTACAGAAAGGGTATCTGTTGAGAAGAGCGCAAAACAGAGATAACTGTGTGTATATTTAGTTGCTTCAAGCCATCGATATATGGATATTTGTGTGCGTACGTGCGTGATTCATAACCCGTACGCAGGTATGGGCAAAATCGCATCGAAATTCGTTCAACAACACTCACTCATCAGATAAAACTCACCCTTCTATTCTCGTTTATGCCACACTTTATTTGAGACAGAAAACATTCACCTATCATCTTCGCAAAGTTCATTCCCGATTTGATCTATTTCCAGAGAATTTTGCATTCCCTCATTTGCCTCTCGGAATGGCGTTAGATGGTGATAGAATCAAATTGGAAACTTTTGCTTGCGTCAGCGAGTGTCTCTGTAAAATCATTCGTTTTTCACTCAAATAGCAATCATTGAGCCTCGATCGCGGCAGTCAAATATATATAATGCTGTTTTCCACTCTTTGTTTTGTTATGTTCACTCTCAGTCCCGATTGAAGATGGTCGGGGAGTGAAGAATGATTAATCGTGCAATCTCACGATTGCTTGCTGCATTCTTTTTGCCATGATTATTCCAAGCAGATACAAGAGTGATTTATAATTAGGTGTGAAGAAATGAGCGAATGAACTTTTCCATACTTGCCCGTATGTGAAAATAGTGCACATCATCGCTACGCTGAAACCCCATTTGTAATGATAAATATAAACAAGGAGGGGAGATAGCGGGAGGGAATTATTTACGCTAGGGTATTAGTAATGAATCTCTGTTGAGGCAAATGTCTCAGCCTTTTTCCAAGCAGTTAACATTGTTTGTTTTCTGTCATCATAAAGGCTTCGTTGGTACCTTTGACATTGCATCAATGCATTGAACTGACACTATGGTGAAGCAGGTGTTAAGTTTATGCACCAAAAAATTATTTGGGGAATACCAAGTTATTCAATAAGTTATAATAAGTCATTAATTATTTGGGTTCGCGTGCAGATGGTAGGAAGGTATTGTAATTAGAGAGACTTTAAACTCTGAGAGTTCATTCGTCTCTCCTCTACTTCGCGTGCAGATAGAATTTATTTCGCTTATTTAGTCACCAAGAAAGTAATTGTCGTTCTGGAATTTGTATGTGATTTGGTTTCGCTTGCTAGTAGCAAAACTTTCTCCACTAAGGATGACAGCTGCGCTTATCTCGAGTATGTATTGTTCTGCGAGAACAAGAATGAATCATCAAACAATTATCGTCGAATGATTCTACAATTAAAAAAACATTTCAGGGCGACCAAACTGGTAGAATGGTTATTTCAAAATTATCGTAGCATTATAAAATAATACCCGCAGTTATAAACAAGCGACTTTAATTAAACTACAGCGTAGTTCTACGTCAAGAATGCAGTCGTGTCTCGAACACAACCTCCTATATATTTTTATTTTATTCAAAAGTTGCAAATTACACATTTTTTGTAACAAAAAATAATTTTAGATAATCATTTATTCTGTACTAACCCGGCCTTGCCCAACTAACAACATACTCTCCCTACTCTTCTCATCTGAAGTGCTTGCTGACAACGCATCAACTTCAATTTTCGTTTCAGAGGATGACTTGCGTAGCGAGCCTCGAACCGGCTATCGACCGCCAAGCTCAACTCCTGCAGAGATGTTACTCACGCTGGAAGACTGCATGCGCTGTACCAGTTTCCGCGAAACGTTACAAAATCCCTATGAGCTGGGCCATCTAAGGCTTTCCGGTCCTATTTATCAGGAAGACACGGATAGTTTCGCCGAGTTTTGGCACCCCAATCTGTTGTATTGTACGGTTTGTAAGCACACTTTCGAGGATGCCGAAACTTTTGATGATCATAAGCCTACCTGCAAGTATCGTTGTGTATACTGCAAGCGAAAATATGCGCTACCGGAGAGCGCGAAGCAACATGTTTGCCCGGCTGGAGATAAGTACAAGAGAAGTAAGCGATTGCGGATGCTGAGTATAACGGATGAACCAAGAGCTAAACGCGCTAAAACAGTTGATCGTGATTCGCAGAGTGTACCACGAGCCGAAGCAGTAGAGGCAACTCCCGTGGTTTCCACATCTGCCAATTCATCAACATTCGAGGATAATCATGACAATGATAGTTTGAAACTTGTTCCCATGCCAACTTTATTACCCGCTCCAGCAGAAGCCCCGCACATCGAGGGTGAGGCTAGTCTGGATGCCGAACTTTCGAATCTCTTAGAGCGGTGGTATGGCCACACGGAAGATATCGAAGAGCTCAACCATCTAAACTTGGAAGCCGTTGAGGAAGTTGCGGATGAGAATGGTTCCATCACCAACGCAGATCTTCACGGTAGGATTATTGATATGACATACCAACAGAACGCGACTCCACGTAGGCCTGCTATATCGGTCAAACCAATGAGTCAGCTAATCGGAACCTCTGCTCCGCCTCCTCTAGCGGTATTTTCGTCCGCAATCCAAACTCCCAGCGACGTTATAGAAATTGATGATGATGATGATGTGGTGGTACAGAATTCGACTGCCGTTCCTCAAAGTGCTTCCTCTGTGACCAGACCCGACGGCCAAGCGCTTAGCCAAACCGATATACTGAACATCGTTAAGCATTTCCGCGGCATTGATGAGAACGAATCCTATCTTATTAAGGCCAAAATAAATGGGGCTCAAAAGTTAATCTGCATCAGTAAGCGAAAAGGCGAAGGAAATTCTCAATCTAGAAACGCATCCTCTATTGTAAATAATAATTCCGCACTTCAATCTGGAAGTAGGAAACCAACGCTCATAACTCCAGCGAGTAGGCAACAGCAGTTGGCAACTCACAGCACTCCTTCATCTCACATGAAAACAAAAATTGTGTCCGATAAAAATGGTACATCGGATTCCGGTGTTCCCCAGATTAAAATAGCGCACGTGCAGTCTCTGGGTCAGAATACACAGATGCTACAAAATCAAACAGGACCTCGACGAATACATAATGGAAAACAAACAGTATTTACACCACAATCGACTGTGAACCATCAGAAGACTACCGTACAAAACATAGCATCTCCATCCCCGGCTTCAATGAAGCGGCTACCAACCTTCCAGCAATCGACGGCTAACAATGCGACGACTCAACCGCGACGAATTATAGTGGGAAGTAATTCCATCAAGCTACTCAATGCATCGGATAAGACAAAGATCATCGATCCATTATTGCAACAAACAACCGGAGTCGTATCAAACTCGAGCACCACCACCACAACGACGTCAACACAGCAGCGTATCGTTGTGCAGAGGAAACAGGTGCAAACCATAATTCATTCTTCGGTACGCCGAACAACCGGAAGTAGCACCCAAGTAAGCAATGCGAGCTCTAACGAGTTACTGCGGACACATTTGCTCCAACAGCCTCGGATTGTTTATCCGGGCGCGAACAGAGCACCCCAGAATGGAAACAACGCGGCTACTGACTCCAGTAGGAAGTTTCAGCTGAATAACACAACCATAACTCGGATAGATTAACCTTGCGTAATTAGTAATCTACAGATTTAAGCAGAATCATTAGGAAAGTATTTTAATGGCATGTAAAAGTCATATTCTAAGGTACATTATTACCGGATTATTGTGGTAAAAAACATGAAGCGAAATTCATTTGTATCTAAAAAGGCACTATTGAATAAACGAGATGAATTTTTTCACCGACTGGATACTTCTTGCTTTTATTATTTTTACTCATGATTGTGTGCCGAAAGAATTTCCTAACTTTTCCGCAATCGAACTTAACGCGTGTATCTTAAATGTTATAGGGGAACTGGGGGTAAAACCGACATCCCCTGAGTTTAACTAGAAAACTCTGATTGACTATGTTTTGAACACTGTACATGTTAGGGGCTGTCCACATACCCCCTCCCTCTCCGTGGACAAGCGTGGACATTCCTGATACGCCTAACCCTGTTGTCCACGTGGACATTTCTTCATTTTTTATAGAATATAATTGATTTTTTATGTTCTATTCCATTTTTTTTTCATTATTATTATATTTATTTAGCCAACAGGTAAAATATTCACCCCAATGACAAAAAATATACTTGCACTATACACATTAATTGCAAAAATAACATTGAAGTCAAACACACCGTAGCATCTGTTGAAGATTCGGCACATCCTTCGCATGGGCTCGTTAAGTCCGTAGTTGGTTCATGAGGGACGAATATACAGGAAAATCTGTGAGCGTAAATTACGACGGCGGGTGTTTATGTGAAGCAACTTAACAGCGAAGTGCAGTCGATGTTTCCCTAAATCAGATCACCGATGAAGCTTGCCATCGTAATGTTGCGTCTCGCATCCAGGAGCTCCAGATGTATAAGGAAACAACGGCTTTCATAGCGGGGCAAATTGTTGGTGTCATTCCACGGAAGATGCCTCACAGTGAAACGAATAAACTTCCGTTGAATAGCTTCGATGCGATTCGTCTCGTTTTCTTAGTATGGACACCACACTACAGCCGAGTATTCCAAAAGAGGCCGCACCAATCAGCAATGTAAAGCTTTTAAGCAATACACATTTTTGAAGGTTTTAGCGAAGCGAAATATGAAGCCGAGATGAGAGGAAGCTTTTGATACCACGTAAGCGACATGATTCTTGAATGTGAGCTTAGAATCGCGTAGATGTCGTGGCAGCCGTTACTTTTCTATTTGTAAAAATGTTAGCCATTCCCAGTCTACTTTGTTGTGTCAGGTTGGTCCCAACAAATGGTGTCGACAACGATACTGATATCGTGATATCTGATATAGCATAACCATCCCAGATACTCCAGCTCCATCAGGATTCCAAATCGGAGGAGGCATGTATACCGACCAATTGCTTGGTGTTGCTGTCTTATTTGCTGCACGGCAAATGAATTCTGCATCATGTAGACGGCCCAATCTGGTGAAACCATGTGAACAAACTGAAAAAATATAATATAAAACAATAAATCGTAACCTAATTGAAAAACTTCTCGTACTTACGACATCTGATTCTCGATCCATTTTCTGTTTTGTTTTAAATGAAAGTTCACAGAGAAAGAGAAAAAACAATACTTGCAGTGATGCCGTTTCGCTCAGTTGATGTATCGAGTTCATTTATAGCTGAAACCTAGGTAGTGCGGACTGAATCAAAACGGCTGTCAAAAAAGATCCAATTGAAATGTCAAAAGAGATCCAACGATCAGGAGTGTTATTTTTCTTATGATAATCAACACTATAAAAGAGGTATTGTTGTCAAGGGCAAAAATAATTAAAATTATAAAATGAACGAACTACATTTTTCCGTCAATTGTTCAATTAACCATTGCATCTCTGAATGAGCATCTCAGCCTTTCACTGAGCAACGCATTTTTAATGTCCCCTCTCTTTGACATAACGTTTTTCCGAACGAAATAAAAACAAACGAAGTCAGAGTCACGTAAATGTTTACTCCTGCGATTTAAAAATATTCTATAAAAAGTGGAAGGAAGAGATGCCAGATGATTTTTAAAAAAAGTCTGTAAAAACATGTGAATGTCTGTTAAAAATGTGGAAAAGTCTGTAAAAGTGTGCAGATCTATAGAAATGTCTTTGAACGTTAATTTTCACATATTCATTAATACTTTGTACATCGCGATGCACGTAAGATTGTATTTTGTATATACATACAACCATTCCATGCCAAACCAATATAGTGGTTCTCAGATCTTCGTCAAAAGTTGTAATTTTGTTCTTTATCGCAAAACATTAGACTCGTATTTTATTTATTTTTTCATTAGGGTGCCCATGTCCATTTTATGGTGATCCAAAAAATCATTTTTTCGAATTTTTCCCAAAATGACTTTTTTCAAAAATTTATAACTTTCGAACCACTTAACCTATTCAGATGAAACACATCAAATTGAAGCCAATGAGCTTTAATTGAGAAATATTGAACTTGCAGATAATATGGATCCTATTTTCGTAACTATTGATTCTAGTCGTTTTTTAATGTTTTCATGGTTTTGGAATAGGGGGCACCATATTTTTTTATATTTTTTCTTGAAAGCTTAGAATTTTTTTCATAAAATATCTTGATATCAGATATGCAATTTTTTCATTTTTGAAACATGATTTTTCAAAACTAATCGATGGTTCGAAAAACAATTTTTCCCTCTGCAAAAAGTCATAACTTTTGAACTATTGGACCGATTCATACCATCGGTATATCAAATTGAAGCTTATGAGTTCTTTTTCTTTGAAAAAATATTCATTTGCGAAAAAAATGAATTTTTGCTTTTGTAATTATTGATTGAGTTAGTTTTTCATAGTTTTCTCGGTTAAAGATAGGAGCGCTATATTTTTTTATATTTTTTATGGAAAGCTGAGGATTATTTACCTTTTTTGAACCACCGGATAACTTTGAAAAATCATATCTAAAGAGCGAAAAAATAGCATCTCTGATATCGAGATATGTTATATAAAAAATCCTCAGCTTTCAAGAAAAAATATAAAAAATATAGCGCTAAAGTCATAAAAAATAAAAAACGACTGAAATCAATAAATGCTAAAATATAATTATTCTTTTCGCAAGTTGAATATTTTTTAATAAAAGGCTAGGTCATTAGTTTCAATTTTATATGTCGATCATCTAAATCGGTTCAGTGATTCAAAAGTTATTAATTTTCGTTTGTCATTTTTGGGAAAAAGTAGAAAAAAATGATTTTTCGGACCACTTAATAACTTATGTATTGTAAGTGTGTTTAAATGTTTCAACGATCTACACATACATACATACACATACATACGCGTTGTTAATTTTTATAAAAATCAGTATTTCTTCGTTGATATATTGGACATCCACCAAGGCTGGGGGTCTTGTCGTTGATGAAATTTATAAGAAAATGCAGTGTATATTTTCCATCCGCCATGCAAGGCTATACAAGTTTTAGATCACCACACGGCCATGAACCATGTCTGTGGTAACAATATCGAACAGTAACCCATATTTCGTCATAAGCAGACCCGAAAGCGAATGTAAGTTGTTGAAAATAGAATGAAAATTTTTATTCGATGTTGTTCATATACTTAGAGACATAGTCCTGACCCTAACTTAACTATCTTCTATCTTCTATCTTATATATATAAAAATGGAGTGATGTCTGTCTGTCTGTCTGATTCTTATAGACTCGGAAACTACTGAACCGATCGACATGAAAATTGGTATGTAGGGGTTTTTGGGGGTTTTCGTGATATTTTGAGACCCCTCCCCCCTCTCTAAGGGGGGGGGGGGGACTGATATACAAATGAAACACAAATTTCTGCATTACTCGGAAATTAACCAAGCAAACGAAACCGAAGTTGGCATGTGAAAGTTTTAGGGTGCAATAAATGTTTCTATGATGGTTAGACAGTCCTTTCCCCACTCAAAGGGGGGGCTGCCATACAAATGAAACACAAATTTCTGCATTACTCGAGAATTAATCAAGCAAATGAAACCAAATTTGGCATGTGGAGGTTTTAGGATGCAATAAATGTTTCTATGGTGTTAAGATACTCCTTCCCCCTCTCTTAGAGGGGGCTGCCGTACAAATGAAACACAAGTTTTTGCATTACCCGAGAATTAATCAAGCAAATTAAACCAAATTAGGCATATGGAAACTTTAGGGTGCAATGAATGTTTCTATGGTGGTTAGATACCCCTCCCCCCTCTCTTAGGGGTGGCTGTCATACAAATAAAACACAAATTTCTGCATTAATCGAGAATTAATCAAGTAAATGGGCGGGACGAAGTTTGCCGGGTTAGCTAGTTTTCAATAAATCTCCTTGCATTTCAGCAAAACAATCTTATCTAGAACAGAAAATAATTATCAGAGACAATTTTCGTTCAAGATTTTTCCTTACCTGCATAGAATGCAATTTTTCATTAATTGTGTATAACCGTATCCTCTCTTTCGTCTGCAATGATGTCAGGGCAAAAGTACTTATGTGTATAAGTTCCAAACTATATACACACCAGATGGGCCAACCAGAAAGACTGCCGGGCCGCAGGTTGAGTATCGCTGGTCTAACGTCATGTGTATTGATATAAACTAAATATAATAACTTTTCTGTATTAAAATTGGGGAAAAATGTCATATGGTGAGTCAAATATCTTTGATGTGATGGATAGAGCCTCTTATTTTTCAAAAACCTGTGAAATATTGTTATATCCAAAAAGTCTACAACAAAAATTGAAAGTGTTTTACAGATATGTCTGTAAATTTACAAACATATTTGTAAATCTGGCATCTCTGGTGGTCTGAGAATTTATTGCAAGAAATCGCTTGAAAACATGCATGAATTTGCTTGAAAATGAAGTGGATTGAGTCCGCACCACTTAGGCTGAAACTATAGGCAGTGCTGCATGCGGGGGGCAAAGCGGGATTAGATTCCGGCACTTTTGTAGCACCCTAGTCTACTTTGTTGTGTCAGGTTGGTCCCAACAAATGGTGTCGACAACGATACTGATATCGTGCCATTTTGCAATGATTTTGTCGACCTATCCTTCGTATTTGACAACCAATTACGGGCCAACACTGTGCCAATCTGGCACCGCGTCGACCGACCGAAAAACTACTCGACTCTATTATGGTTTTATTTTGTTTTTTATGATAATGAGAATAAAAAGTGATGACAAAAAATAGACCGTTGATGGGAATTATTTATTTCTTTATAAATATAAACAAATATATTACACATTACATTTAATTGTATATGATATTGTATGTATATGATTTTCTATGATCTTTTTTAGCATATTGCATATTGCATACTGCATCACTGAAACAAAACATTAATTGATTAAATTATATCTGATTCAATTCATATTTTACCGCACTATATACTTGCTATCGTGACGGTATTTCTCGTCGTATCACGATGATTGCGTATAATTTTACGGATGTGCTCAGATATTGTTTTTTACAGCGTGGCGAGGGGCAGAAGTGGGTGGCCACCAACTGCTGGATGCTGCTGTTACTTACTGCACGGCAATGGATTCTGCATCGTGTGGGTAGTCCACTCTGGTGAAACCATTTGTATGCGGAAGCATGTGTCCCATCCGAAGACCACGAAACGTTCGAGTGTGAACCAACAACTACTTAATTGAAGTACTGTGGCCTCACTGAAATGAAAATTGTATTCACAGCAAATATCGAAGAAAACTATATACATTGAAATTTTCCTTACCCCTGAAGGTGATAGGTGATAGCATAACCATCCCAGATACTCCAGCTCCATCAGGATTCCAAATCGGAGGAGGCATGTATACAGACCAATTGCTTGGTGTTGCTGTCTTATTTGCTGCACGGCAAATGAATTCTGCATCATATAGGCGGCCCAATCTGGTGAAACCATGTGAACAAACTGAAAAAATATAATATAAAACAATAAATCGTAACCTAATTGAAAAAGTCACAGGAGGGTTGTGTCTGAGACACGACCGCATAGTTGACGTAGGATTACGTTAGGCTATCTGCCACATGCTGATTTTGGATACGTTTGAGAAACTACAGGGAAACTTCGATATAACATACCCTCGTTATAACGTACCCTCGATATAACGTACATTTTACTTCGATATAACGTACACATTTCCAAAGTGTAAAGGAAAAAAAATCCATTTTTTTTCTTGATAGAACAATGAATTATATGTATTGTGATGCTAAAACAGTTGTGTACCTTCAATCAATCCCGAAATACAGCTGATTTTGTGATTCCGGATTCTAAATGAATCAAGATTTAATCAACACTACGAAGGGAAACATCATGAGAAAGGCTGGCTTCGTCTTCTGATTGAAGTTATTCATTAACTTTACTAAAACAGCAACACAATAATGTATTATAGACTACGTTTGTGGGTACTTTATTATTCTTCGATATAACGTACAATTCGATACAACGTACAATTTTGAAAGTGAAATGTACGTTATATCGAAGTTTACCTGTATATTGTTAAACTCTTTGATAATGATTTGGTGGCTCTGAAAAGAGCCGTAAAAAATCAAAATAAAAAAAATAAATACATTTAAATTTTATCAATTCAAAACTGCCTTTGGGCCTGCTAGTTCGATGGGAGATTAATCTGCCTCCCTAAATGAATATTGCTCATGGCGTCGCTTGGTGCCGCCGAAAGCAGACTCGTTTGCTGAGGAGTGCTGAGCGACAATGAAAATGTCTTTCTAAAGGTAGGTCGAGAAAGAGTATGAACTAGTTTTCTTCGCAAGGGCCCTTCTCAGGGCTAGAGACGAATGAACGTAAAGTTTAAAGTCTCTATAATTCAAAAGAAGAAAAATATTGTTACCAGATGTCACGAACTTCGACATTTTTTGCTACTATGGTGCTACTCACCCGTGTAGATGGCGCAAAGGCACCGCAAAAATATTATTTTATAGAATTCCTTCATGCATTTGTCTGATACGGGCTGTGTATCGTTCGTTCTTGTTTTTGAAGGGACTTTAACCCAAAGGTCATTCGTCCCTAACGGGCTGTGTATGACTGGAGCGTTCCGTTATATACATGCATGCATATGTCCTTCGCTTCTTTTGCCAAATCCAGTAAAAGGTGGATGATGAAACGTATGTTTTTGACGTGATACCTTCCATGTTAGTTGTTAGTAGAAAATGTAAAAATAAACAGTATTTTTGATCGGTTTTATATAGTTTTTGTGGTAAGTGGAAAACAGTAAAATAAACTCTTTTGTTTCAAGACAAATTGATAGTCCTGAGAAGAACTGGAATGGTTTAATGGGTTGTGCGGAATCTGCTGCGTTTCAGTCGGATGTAGCAGTTTAGTTTTGGGAGCGGTAGCTTTTACGGAATCGCTGATGCTTTCCTTGACTTTGGCGCCATCGGCTTCTATGGGTCGATTTGCGAGGGTTTGATTGTCACCACCACGACGAGCTAAACGACGGATAGCGGGTGTGATACGATGCGATGCAATGCACTTCGCTTCTCTGCCTCATTTGCCGCATCCAATTGTTGATGTGAAGAGGAGCGCACCAGCAATGCACACTAGATTTAATTCGATGCTCTCCGCTGCTTCCTCTTCTTTGCTCCCTTTGCCGCACTGCATCCATCGTTGGTTGCCGATGGCTTCCTCTCCTTTGCCGCACCGTATGGTGTTGGTTGCACACTAGAAGCCCAGATGTATGCCGATCTGAGCGTTGAACGAGAATGATAAATCCGAAAATGCTACCGTCCTTTTATATCAGTTGGTATGTGAGAAATAGGCGCCCCCCACTCGCTCGCCATGCAAATATTTGACTTATCGGGGAACGAAAGAAGCGAAGCAGGCGAAAAAGAAATGACGTCAATTTCGACCAATCAGTACCGTTTGGATAGGGGTTGAGATTTTTCAATTGTTCGATAGTTAATTACATGATATATATTATTTTATTCAAGGTGGACATTTTTCACGATGCGATCGATATTCGATTTTCAATTTGTACCCCAATATGTTCCCGAAAGACGTAATCCTACGTCAAAACTTCTCGTACTTACGACATCTGATTCTCGATACATTTTCTGTTTTGTTTTAAATGAAAGTTCGGAGAGAAAGAGAAAAAACAATACTTGCAGTGATGCCGTTTCGCTCAGTTGATGTATCGAGTTCATTTATAGCTGAAACTATAGGCAGTGCTGCTTGCGGGGGGCAAAGCGGGATTAGATTCCGGCACTTTTGTCGCACTTTATGGCGCTCGGTCGACATCGGACCGATAACCGCTCGAAAACAGTTTAGAGCGGGACTTTATGGCGCTCGGTTGACATCGGACCGATAACCGCTCGAAAACAGTTTAGAGCGGGTTACTATTGGTGGTTTGTTCTCAATTTTTTATTTCTTATCGAGCTCGGGAAGCTCTTTAGTTTGTTTCATCCGGTGAAGTCCATATCAAAATATTACTCATGGATCTAATCTCGCATATTTTTATTTCGGAGCAAAACACGATACATGTTTTAGTTGCGTTGATGAAGCGAATCGCAAATGGAGATGCGTTCAATCAAATGTTTTTCGTCAAATAATATGTAACCCATCTATTGCAGCGTTTTACGCAACCATACTTCACCAGGTGCTCATGAACGGTTGTTTTAAATACGAAAGCGGTCCGATAAGTACTTAGCCTCATCGCCCGATGGTGTCAGTATCGCAAGAGAGATTACTATCGTGTAGTATATTCTCGTAAACGGCAAAATTTTTGACCGTGTGTGGAAGGGGGCGTGTTCGCGGATTTTAGAAAAATGGAAAAAAATTGAAATCCGCCGTCGCCACGGCCAAATTGGTCGAATTGCACTACGAACTGCTGCCCCATCCACCGTATTCTCCAGATTTGGCCCCGTGCGAGTTTTTTTTTGTTCCCAAACTTGAAAATGTCACTTGCCGGACAGAAATTTGAGCCGAATGAGGAGGTCCGCAGACCTCGAGAAAACACAGAAGTTGGAGCTTTGCTGGGTAAAGTGTATCGAGCTAAAAGAAGACTATGTTCAGGAATAAATCGCCACTTTTCTGAAATTTTTGTTTTTTGACTTAGGATTACGTCTTTCGGGAACATATTGGGGTACAAATTGAAAAACGAATATCGATCGCATCGTGAAAAATGTCCAATTTCAAACGCTTATTGCTCAGTCATTTCATGACGGATTGATGAGATTTTTACATCAAAACATTGCGGCACTTTATAACAATTTTTCACCTTGAATAAAATAATTTATATCATGTAATTAACTATCGAACAATTGAAAAATCTCAACCCCTATCCAAACGGTACTGATTGGTCGAAATTGACGTCATTTCTTTTTCGCCTGCTTCGCTTCTTTCGTTCCCCGATAAGTCAAATATTTGCATGGCGAGCGAGTGGGGGCGCCTATTTCTTACATACCAACTGATATAAAAGGACGGTAGCATTTTTGGATTTCTCAAGAGACGAATGAACTCTCAGAGTTTAAAGTCTCTCTAATTCATTACCTGTTACCTGTTACCTGGATTTCTCATTCTCGTTCAACGCTCAGATCGGCAAACATCTGGGCTTCTAGTGTGCAGTGCTCTACAAATCAACCAACACCATACGGTGCGGCAAAGGAGAGGAAGCCATCGGCAACCAACGATGGATGCAGTGCGGCAAAGGGAGCAAAGAAGAGGAAGCAGCGGAGAGCATCGAATTAAATCTAGTGTGCATTGCTGGTGCGCTTCTCTTCACATCAACAATTGGATGCGCCAAAGGAGGCAGAGGAGCGAAGTGCATTGCATCGCATCGTATCACACCCGCTATCCGTCGTTTAGCTCGTCGTGGTGGTGCCAATCAAACCCTCGCAAATCGACGCATAGAAGCCGATGGCGCCAAAGTCAAGGAAAGCATCAGCGAATCCGTAAAAGCTACCGCTCCCAAAACTAAACTGCTACATCCGACTGAAACGCAGCAGATTCCGTACAACCCATTAAACCATTCCAGTCCTTCTCAGGACTATCAATTTGTTTTGAAACAAAAGAGTTTATTTTACTGTTTTCCACTTACCACAAAAACTATATAAAACTATGATCAAAAATACTGTTTATTTTTACATTTTATACTAACAACTAACAGGGAACCATCATATCACGTCTAGAAATGTTTAAAATTTTCGTAGGGGCATATTGCAATAACCGATTCATTCGAGGAAATGTCTATAGAAATGTTGACCAGACATCGATAAAAGTTACGTCAAATATAATTTTAAATAAACATCGAAGTGCTAAATAATATATTTTTAATGAAATCGTTTTGACGAAGGATTACGTCATTCGGGAACATATTGGGGTACAAATTGAAAATCGAAAATAAAGCACATCGTCAAAATTGTCCAATTTCAAACGCTTATTGCTCAGTCATCTCATGATGGATTGATGAAATTTTTGCGTCAATCGATTTCGGCACTCTATAACAATTTTTTATATTGAAGCAAATACTATATGTCATGAAACTAACTATCGAAGAACTGAAAAATCTCAACCCCTATCCTAATGGAAATACCCACTTCTGATTGGTCGAAATTGACGACACATGCTGCGGGTCCCTAACAGAGACATCAAAACCAAGATGCATGGGGGAAATCGACATTGCATATACATGAAAGTAGAGGGAACTTTTGTTCCTACCAATATGTGTTCAGAGACATCAAAACCATGGTGCCAGGGGGAAATCGGCATTGCAAATATATGCAAGTCGGGGGCATTTTTATATTGCGAGTAAGGTGAGTGATACGATTAATTTAAGTTTGGAACTTTAATGTTGGTTGCTTCGTGAAATTTTATATCAATGACCGATCGTGTATTGTGAAAAATTTAGCACAAGTGTGTGTAAAATTGTATATGGTGGCAGTTGTGTTAAAAATGACTTGATATATAAAACGATTCATTTCAATTTTCATAAATAAAAACCAAGGTGTGTTCCCGCTCGAGAACGGGTCGTTTGGTTTAAGCTGTCTGTTTTGTTGTGTTCATTTTCACCCAAGGAAAGTTTATACGGCGAGAAAAATTGGAAAAGTGAAGAAAAAAGAGAAAAAAATGATTTCCCATATGTCTACATATAGTATTAGGTGTTGTTAATCCAATTAAAATTCGCATTGGGTCGAATAAACACTCAGAAAGTAAAAGTTATAAAAGAAAATTACCTTTTCCATTTCAAATATTTTTTCTCTATATTAAAGTAACATGTTTTTACTGATGAGAAAAATTGATAATTGTGTTCGGTATTGGTAATTATCTTATATTAGATTGGTGAATTGTTTTTCTTTATTTCATCCATACATTACACAGGAGGCATCTCGTCTAGGATCACAGATGACGGTTTTCATCATATCTCGTTGCACTTCGGTATCTTTTAACTGATACGCACCATCTAACGACTGTTTACCATCCTTCTGTCATCATCACTCAGTAAACATTTGTGGAGTGAACAAACAATACCCAACAACCAAACAAAACGGCCCTTTTCAGGACCACCAAATCATTATCAAAGAGTTTATCGATTTAATTCGTCAAACATATCCAAAATCAACAGATAGTCTAACGGAATCCTACGTCAACTATGCGGTCGTGTCTTGGACACAACCCTCCTGTGACTTTTTTTTTGTAGTATTTAGTATTTTTCGGACAGCCCTCGTATCTATAGTGAATCCGTTATATGTGTTATGTACCGAGGATTATTCTTGATCAGTGTCTTGATAAGACTGTTATCAGTGGTGACAAGAGCTCCCCAGAAAAGCCAATAGAAGCGTATTGCAAAAATTACTTAAACTTAAAAAAGAGTATCGCTGCCAGAAACACATCTCCATAGATTTGACCCATAAATCAGAGAATGTGTTGTTCGTCTTCCATTTTCCCAAACCTCAATAAATAGAAGTGAAGCAGTGGTAGCTGAATCGAAACCCGCACCTAAACAAAATAATGTCGTGCTTTTAATACATTCGACAAAAAAATTGAGGGTTCTACGATTGCTTAAAAAGAATGGTTAAACGTATCATTATGAAACGTTCCCAGAGGTTTTGAGAATAAAGGGTGTGTCACATCAAATTGCATCACGGATAAAACGCTGTAGAAATTTAATTTTCAGGAATTATATCTTCAGCTTTCGCTTATAATCAGATAAGAGTGTATAGATAACGTTGGCCATGCTTCACTGACAATTTCTCGTAAATTTGGAAAAATGTCGTCGAACGATAAAGAGCGTCGTGAATTAATCCTGTGCACTCATTTCGAGAATCCGGAGTTGTCACATCGGGACATCGGTAAGATGCTGGGAATCGTCCAATCCACGGTCAGCAAAGTACTAAAACGATACTTCGAGAACCTAACCATCGACCGGAAGGTGAAGAACGGCAAAAATGAATGCTCCGTCAGGGATGTCGCCAATAAGCTGAGTTTGTCAAGTTCATTCGTCCAGCGGACCAAGAAGCGGGAGGGCCTGCGTACATACAAGGTTCAGAAGGCTCCTAACCGCGATGAAAGGCAAAGCATGGTGGGGAAGACGCGAGCCCGGAAGCTGTACACCGAAATGCTGACGAAGCCGCATTGCCTGGTAATGGACGACGAAACCTACGTCAAAGCGGACTTTCGTCAGCTGCCGGGCCTGTTGTTCTTCTCCGCAGAGGACAAATTCAGCGTTCCGGAGGAGATTCGCAAGCAGAAACTATCCAAGTTTGCCAAAAAGTACATGGTGTGGCAAGCGATCTGCTCTTGCGGAAAGCGGAGCACCCCCTTCGTGATGACCGGCACGGTAAACGGGCAGGTTTACCTTAAGGAGTGCCTACAGAAGCGCTTACTACCACTATTGAAGCAGCACGAGGGCCCGACCATCTTCTGGCCGGACTCGCTTCGTGCCACTATTCAAAGGACGTGTTGGAGTGGTACGAAGCCAACGGGGTCACCTTCGTGCCAAAGGAAATGAACCCGCCCAACGCGCCGGAGCTTCGCCCAATAGAGAAATATTGGGCGATTATGAAGCAGGCCCTCCGGAAGAACCCAAAAGTTGTCAAATCGGAGGCGGGCTTCAAGAAAAAAAGGATTTCTGTTCAAAAAAAACTACAACCTGACGTTGTACAGAACCTTATGGACGGGGTAAAGAGGAAGGTGCAAGCATACGGGCTTGGGCTCGAAGTATGAATAAAAAGAAAATGCCAAAAGTTGTTTAATAGTTTTTATTTTACTGTCTAAAATTTTCAAAAGGATCGGTCTACTGGGCGAATTTCTACAGCGTTTTTTCCGTGATGCAATTTGATGTGACACACCCTTTATACAAGGCTCAAAATGTTCTGCTAACATTGGAACTTGCAAAATGACAAACTATTTTCTAAAACACTACTATCTTTGGCACTTTTTTAAAATCGATGCAAAGAAAATAACTCTGCACATAATTTATTGGAGTTTTTCAAACTGCCTTTCGATTAGCGGTGCGTTTATCATTTATTGAATTATTAATCATCGAAGACTATGAATAAATTGTTCATTTAAACAAAAATAACTTTATATCGAAAGGTACTTCAGGAGAGTTATTGGAATCCAATGGAAGCTGGTTGATAAGTTTTATTGGCTTTTTTGTTGACTTAGCTAGCTAAAAGTCCGGAAAACCATTGACACCCTTGTTTTGATCCTATATATTTATTCACTACATTTGCACAAACCAAGATAAAAATGAAAAATATGTCTGTAGTATACTTGACATATTTTTCATTTTTATTGAAGCTTTGAAGCTTTGAGATGATCTTCATAAGTTCTTCTTCTTTTTTGGCTTTATGGTAGGTTTAGAGTATCCGTGAACGTGAACGCGGACAAACACTTTTTTTGTTAATAATTCATCAGTCCATGTATAAAACGCGAGGAAAACATCTTGAAACGATAGGAACAAACATTTATCCTTGTTCCGTGTATGTCGCAGAAATGGGTGCGATATACTATGCTCTAGGGATCATTGAAACACTGCCCATCGACCATTATTTTATTTTTTCAGACAGTCTCAGCTCAATAGAGGCAATCCGCTCAATGAAAGTTGATAAACGCTCATCTTATTTCCTAACAAGAATAAGACATCTATTGAGTGTTTTGGTCGAAAAATTATTCAAGATTACCTTAGCATGGGTTCCCTCTCATTGCTCGATTCCGGGGAATGAGAAAGCGGACTCGCTAGCTAAGGTGGGCGCTTCAGAAGGCACACTTTTTGAAAGGCAAATTGCCTATAATGAATTTTTTCACATTCCTCGTCAGGACACACTCGTTAGTTGGCAGCGCATGTGGAGTGAAGATGAGTTCGGTCGTTGGTTACACACGATTATCCCTAAGGTCTCGACGAGTGCATTGTTCAAGGGATTGAATGTAGGTCGTGATTTCATTCGCGTGATATCTCGGCTTATGTCCAATCACTACAACCTAAACGCGCATCTCTATCGCATTAGGCTCGCAGCAAACAATCTTTGTGATTGTGGCGAGCTACCACGACATCGAGCATGTTGTCTGGTCGTGTATCCGGTTCCATGCTGCTCGCTCTCAGCTCTCTAGAGCACTGAGAGCAAAAGGCAGACAATCGGATATCCCCGTCCGGGATATCTTAGGTAGCCGGGATCCTGATCTTCTGCTTCATCTATACCTGTTCCTCAGAAACGCCGATGTCAACGTTTAATGATGTTTCCTTCGTTGTGTCCCCGTTTCATATCCCTCCTATCCGATCGATAAACTTTTACTTAGTCGCGGCAATACATACACACACTCTTTACAGATGCACGGGCCGAAGGTTGTGCAGTCCACTGATCATTCAACAAGAGCCAAAGGTTGTACCGCTCATGACAACTCTACACGAGCTGATGATTACGCCGGCTAGTGACCATTCTATCCTGGATTCCTCGAGTCGAGAAAGACGCACCACGCTAGATATGGGGTACAGATTAGGGAGCGTTGCTGATTAATGGTCAGCTGCATCCCAATAGGAAGTAGCCCGTGTCGGGCACACGTACAGAGCATCGAAGACTGCAACATACCAATTATGAGAACACTTGTAATACTAACCTCGAGCCAACCGCGAGTAATCGGTTACATATTACTAACATAGTTGTAAGACAAAAATTGTCAAAATATTGGACTACTGGCCCTGTCAGGCTAACGCCACATGTGCCTTAATAAAAAATATATTTTGGGAAAAAAAAAACATTTACTAGATGTTTTTCATGTTTAAACGCAATTTATAATGATGAAAGCGGATTAATTCAATATTTCACAACGATTCTTAATTTCCACCGTGGAATCGAGATGTTGGTGAACATATCATAAGGTAGGTTTAGAGTTCCCGTGAACGTGAACGCGGACAAACACTTTTTTGTTAATAATTCATCAGTCCATATATAAAACGGGAGGAAAACATCTTGAAACGATAGGAAGAAAATTTTTCTAGTTGAACAACATGTTTAAACACAATTCATATTGATAAAAATGAATTAATTCAATATTTCACAACAGTTCTTACTTTCCACCGTGGAATCGAGATGTTGATGAACTCACCATAGTTCACCGACTTCGGTGAACGTGAACGTGAAAACAGTGGTGAATATAGACGTCAAAATATTTCCACGCTCATGTTCACGTTCGAATGTCCCAAGTTTTCAATGAAAATTTTGATATGGAGCAGTTTCAATCAATCGACTCTCCGCGCGTTAAAAAAATTATAGGAGGTTGTGTCTAAGACACGACCGCATTGTTGACGTAGAACTATGCTGTTATTTTATATAAGTCGCTTGTTTATACCTCGGATATTATTCTATAATGCTGTGAAATTTATTAAACAACTGCTTAGTACAATAATCTCTGAAATGGGTTATAGAATCAGTTGACGATAATTGATTGATGACTCATTCTTGCCCTCTAGCTGATCGCAATTTATTTCATGTCAATACATTAAAAATTTACCTCGAACGCTATTCCCGGGGGTCTTCTTCGCAATTGACATAGACTCGGCTACAGCCGATTACATACATGTTGCACCAGCACCATTATTCCACATCTCATAACTACAATGACAACACTTGCAAGTATCAAATATCATGCTACATGTTATTTAGTATTGCCTCAAAGGAATCGCACCTCTAGGCATCCTTCGTACAACGTAAACAAGCGTTCGCCATAGCATGCATACAGAGCCATACATTAGGGGCTTGAAACTACTAGGAATATAACCACTTCTCATCATTTTGCGCTATTATCAAAAGAAACGCTTCTGTTAATATTACTGGCCTCGAAAAAAGATGCATTACTTTCTCATGCTCGAAAGAAGCGCAGCTGTCACCCTTAGTGGAGGAAGTTTTGCTACTGGCAAGCGAAATCTAAATACATACAAAATTCCAGAACGACATTTACATTCTTGGTGACTAAACAAGCGAAATAAACTCTTTTGGTTAATACCACCAACCTCGAAAACAGTAGCACTGCTTCATTATGATCAATATTAGCTCAAGTGCCATCCTAGTTGAAGGCAGTTTTGCGACTGGCACGCGAACCTAAATAACTTATAACATTCCAGTAAGACATTCAAGATGCTTGGTATTCCTCAAATAATTTTATGGCGCACAACCTTAACGTCTGCTTCGCCATAACGTCAGTTTAATGCATTGATGCATTCTCAAAGGCTCCAACGAAGCCCTTATGATGACGGAAAACAAACGATGTTAACTGCTTGGAAAAAGACTGAATTATGCCACACAGCCTGTTCTCTGCTGTAACACCCATCGATCCGAATTCGGTGATGAGTTTGTCCAGAGCGACCGCCTTCACCACCAGCGGAAGGAGCTTGATTTTGGTTGCTGCCCGGGTAACGGCGTTTACATTTTCGACCGACGCGCCGATATAGCCTACTTCGCTGTTGTTTGATGCGGTGTCACACTCGCGAAGGCTCGGTTCAGTGCGAGCGCTTTTCACTGCACCAACATCGCGTGTTTTATTAGATGACGCTTGCCTCGAAACTTTATTGCTCCTGGCAATGCGTTCGTTTTTTGCAGGGCTCGAGCCTGCCTTCCTCTTCTTCTTGCTCATCACACACTACGCGAAGCGCCCAATTTATGACGCGGAAAGAAAAACACACGATACGAATAACGCCAAAAACGAACAGAAAAACCAAACGACGATATCCAAGTTGAATTACCACTGGTGGGGTCTAATCTTAGATCGAAGCGCAGCGAAAGCAAAATGAACTGGATTGCTCAACAGTCCGATGCCTAATGAAAGTTTGCCTCAGCGAGATTCACTGTTTATACTCTAGGCAAGTATTCCCCTTCATTCTTCTACTTTTCCTTTGTTCACGGAGACTTTAAATCCTACGATTTCCCTTCGTTGGTCGTCGATAAGTTGCTTGTTATTGACAGCTCTGTTCGGGAAAGCACACAAATGGACAGAACAAATGTATGGGAAAATGGAAACGCTTAAAAATTTCATGAATTTTAACCATTTACAAACCAGAGGATTCATATGTATAGCATATTAAACAAATCCTAGGGAAATTCCGATTCGTTTAGTATGTAAATCGCCAAAATCCGTTCGCGGCAAAAATAGTTATTAACGTTAACTTTATTTCATAAAAACGTGACCTGTTTTCTGATTTGGCACCCTTCTTCTACGCCAAAAATCGTTGGTTTGGGTTGATTCGTGAACAACTGTATATTTTATCCGAATTACTTTATTGAAGATCGATGTTTATTTACTTCACGTTCACTGTCGAACTTTGAATATGAACGTGAACGTGAACAAAATCATTTTATTCACCACTATTTTTTGACTTGTTTGTTCACAATGTAGTTCACCGTGAAATGATTGTCCTATTCCACCACCTGTTCATGTTCACGTTCACGGGAACTCTAAACCGGCCTATAGTTCACCGACTTCGGTGAACGTGAACGTGAAAACAGTGGTTAATATAGACGTCAAAATGTTTCCCCGTTCATGTTCACGTTCGAATGTCCCAATGCATTCTGAAAATTATTTCGCCGTGAACTGTAAAAGGATATGTTTAACAATTCTTAAGTTTTCAATGAAAATTTTGATATGGATATCCAATTTAATTCAATCGGATCTTATTTTTTTTATCCCTTTTATTTATTTATTAGGCTCATTAGCATTTTATCTGTAACAGAGCCGAGTTTTTATCGTGTACATGTACATATGTTAATGTTTCTATAAATTGTAAATTACACAGTAGTAGTAGTAGCCATTTAGGCGTTAGGTTTTCTGTTCCATTACATTATGGTAAATTACACTGCCATTTAGGCGTAAGGGTATTCTATCTGTTCTTCCATTGTTCAGCAGACCGGACAGCGGAGACAGTTGGTATTGATCATTGTTGGGTTATTTATAGAACAGCAGCCCGATGTTTCTTGCAGAGCAGAGCAGTTGTATGGATGAATCGATCTTATTTCGACCGTGGATCGATCTCCATCGCTGATGATGGTTGCGTGGACGTAGTTATTCTATAATAACACAAAGATGGTCAATTGAGGCCCTGAGTTTGAACTCACGATCGATCGCTTAGTAAGCGAACGTGTAACCAAGTGGCTACGAAGACCCCCTAATCGGATCTTTGCACGAGTTGAAAAACTTCGTTGCTTCGGGTTGAATCGTGAACAACTGTATATTTTATCCGAATTACTTTATTGAACTCATGTGAGAATTGAACTCATGACCATTAGTGTGAGAGTTATGGATGTTTATTTACTTCACGTTTACTGTCGAACTTTTAATATGAACGTGAACGTGAACAAAAACATTCTATTCACCACGAGTTGTTTGTTCACAATGTAGTTCACCGTGAAATGATCGTACTATTCCACCTCCTGTTCAAATTCACGTTCACGGGAACTCTAAACCAGGCTTTAAGAGGATTTAAACTTTTCAGTTCATTCGCCTCTAATCTTCATAGGTTGCTTTTCACGAAGTTACAAAATTTCAAAAATTACTTAAAATTTTCTACTTCACACTCTGTTCGTCTTTTTTCGTTGTCAACTGTATTTTAAAATTGTAACATTTGTCTTCGAATTTGTCTTCATTCTTCTACAATTCACAGTAAAATAATTTTCAGAATGCCTTGGGGTATTCAAACGTGAACATGGACGGGGAAATATTTTGACGTCTATATTCACCACTGTTTTCACGTTCACGTTCACCGATGTCGGTGAACTATGGTGAATTCATCAAGATCTCGATTCCACGGTGGAAATTCAGAATCGTAGTGAAAAATTGGATTAATTCATTTTTATCAATATGAATTGTGTTTCAATATGTTTTTCAACTAGAAAATGTCTCTTCCTATCGTTAATAGATATTTTCCTCATGTTTTATATATGGACTGATGAATTATTAACAAAAAAGAGTTTGTTCATGTTCACGTTCACGAGAACTCTAAACCGGTCTTTACTTGTACCACCTTCATTCAACTGGTACATTAGTGTGCGTATGCTAAATGTCAGTACTGTCTATAAAGTTTTCTTTTTTTCTGTATCATAGTGACTTTCAACACTTTTGGCTGGTTCATCACTTCCTACTTTCATTTTTGGAAGTATGTGGGGGTGAGAATTGAACTCATGACCATTAGTGTGAGAGTTATGGATGTTACCACTACGCCAGATCGCTTCCACTATATAAAGTTTTCTGTTACGGCAGCATCGACAGTTTAATCGTTTTGGTGTGAATATCAGACAGAGGCACCGATGGTTCCTTTCCTTTTCGATAACCCAACGGGACTTGTAAAGGCTTTTATTGAAAAAATGATGAACAACGAAGGACTGAAATTGAAATTTTATTCACTTGTTGAACTTGAACACAAAGAAACTATTCTACAGCTACCTGGAAATATCAAAATTGGATTTGCAACGAAATCCGCAATCAAAAGAGCAAGGGATTCCGCCAAAATTTCCAATAAAGATATCTTAATATTAATATTGAAATATCGCATCACTCGTTACTTAACGTGTATTGATCCGGATGTGATTTCCAACTTTCCGGATATAGCGAAGAAATGGATGGAGTTATGCTTGGAAGTATTCGTCGATAAACAACATTTGCCTGACGTTCGTGCAGATAAAATAAAGAATGAGTATGGACAATTGTGTTGAACGTCTTCTGTTAATTTTTTTTTCATTTGCTCATTAAAAAAAATGATCAAAGATTAGATATTTTGGTAATTGAATTGTGATGTGATTTGAGGTGCTGCATGATAGATGTGCCTAATTTCAAATTCCTTTATTTTCCATATTCCATATTCACCGGAGCTTGTTCCGACCATATCTTCGCAATTGGTTGAGCGATTCGACAGCGACATCTAGAATGAGAATACGTTCTATTTGGAGGTTGCTAAAATCAAACTGGTTCAGCTGTTGTCAAGTATATTTATTGACAAATTGAGATGACGGTCTTACCCCAAAGGGTGCTGGTGTTACCCTCACGGGGTGCCAATTTCACCCGCAATGGTTGGTGAACTCCGTTTCATGTCAGTTTTGAAAATTGTATTAGGCTGTAAAAAAAGTCCTGCGGTATTTTTTTTGAATTTTCATTTGTTCATAAAATTAGTTACAATCATCTGTTTCAAGTCAAATATGCGCCGTTCTGTTCGAAGACTTGTTCCAACGAGATACCAACTTCATAATACCCCTGTTATAGAAGCTCGCTTCCTTATTGGCAAAAAACTCGGATAGCCAATTTTCACAGGCCTTTTTTGTGGCTAACTTCTGACTACCTAGCTCGTTCGCCATGGACAAAAACAGGTGGTAGTCACTTGGTGCAAGGTCCGGACTATATGGCGGATGCAAAAGAACCTCCCATCCGAGCTCCCGGAGCTTCTGGCGCGTCACCAAAGAAGTGTGTGGCCTGGCGTTGTCCTGATGGAAGACAATGCGGCCTCTGTTTATCAAAGATGGCCTCTTCTTCATGAGTGCTACCTTCAAGCGGTCCAGTTGTTGGCAGTACAGGTCCGAATTGAGCGTTTGGCCATCGGGAAGTAGCTCATAATAGATTATTCCTTGACAATCCCACCAAACACACAGCAGAACCTGCCGTTAATGAGGGCTTGGCCACCGTCTGAGCCGCTTCAGCGGGCTTCGACCACGACCGTTTGCGCTTCACGTTGTCGTAAGTGACCCACCAGTCACCGCCAGTCGCCAGTCACCATCCGCTTCAGAAACGGGTCGATTTTGTTGCGATTCAGCAGCGATTCACATGCGTCGATACGGTCAAAGATGTTTTTTTGCGTCAACGTATGTGTCACCCATACATCGAGCTTCTTTGTGAATCCAAGCTTCTTCAAATGGTTAATAACGGTTTGATGACTTATCCCCAGCACTTGGCCGATTCTACGGCTGCTACTATGCGGGTCTTTCTCGGCTAATTCAGCGATTTTGTCGCAATTTTCGACGACAAGCCTTCCGGAGCGTGGCGCATCTTCGACGACCTTTACACCAGAACGAAAACGTTGAAACCATCGTTGTGCGGTGGAAATGGAAACTGTATCGGGTCCATAAACTGTACAAATTTTATTGGCAGCTTGAGAGGCATTTTTGCCTTTGTCATAGTAGTACTGTAAAATATGTCGGATTTTCTCTTTATTTTGCTCCATATTGGCGACACTATAACTCACGAACGACTTAACCAAACAAAACACTGTCAAGGACTATATTATAGCGCGCAAAAATACCTTGCAACAAGCTATAGTATAACTCGATACAATAAATACAACTAGAACTACGCGCTTACAACGACACCTCGCGGAAATACCGCAGGACTTTTTTGACAGCCTAATATATTACTTGCAACATTATCGTTTAAAAGCACCGACATTTCTTATATCTCATGAAAAATAACCTGTTCAATGATCTCACAAAACAATACTTTCCCCTTTGGGGTCGAGCTTTCCCCCCCGTTCCCCTATATATTCGCTGAGTGTTTACGGAACTGCGAATTATTCAACACTACTATACTCGCTCATTGGTCTGTCAGACGGAGAAATCAATAATTCGTTAATTTCTCAGAAAATATCAACACTACGACTTTGCGATTCTCTCTAGCTTCGTTAAGTGGGATTCACATACAACATCCACGTCACGTTCACGTTCCGTCCCGTCACGTTGCGTCAATTATTCTTCAAAGCAGTTCTTATGCAAACATTCACATACACCATTACACAGCAAGTCGAAGTTGCCGTTGCTGGTGTATGTGAATGCTTCAATAGGAATTGCATGAAGAATAATTGACACAACGTGACGTGACGTAACGTGAACGTGACGTGGATGTTGTATGTGAATCGTGCTTTATTCGTCGTTCGTCATCGTTTAGCGTATTGCATGTCTTGGTACAAAGGGGACTGTAACAATCTGCCTTCTGTCGCTTTTTATTTCTCCTCCGTTATTTCACCTACACTGTTTTTCCAACCGCGTTGTGTGCTGTCCGTTAACTGATTCTCTGTTCTTTTGTTTTTCCGCTCTTCCGCTCATCTGACATCGCAAGGTAGTTAAATGACGTAAGGTAGTCTACATTGAAAGGAATAGCAATCATTCACATTGAAGGTAATCCCTACATCCCCCACTTACCTTAATAATTCAGAACGAAACGTAATCTTCAAATCGTCATTGGATAGATACCATTAGAAGTGATCGTGTGTCCCAAAAACTCTATTTCCTTAACTTTAAATACACATTTCTGCCAATTAAGCTCAACACCGCGTTCTTTGAAACGCTGCAAAACCTATTGATACAGTATATTTAAGTAAATGTTACAAACGAAAACACAAAAATGTATTTTTTAGTAAATTTATTTGATACCATATTTATGAACAAAATACTACTTCATTTAGGCGTTCATCATGCTCTGAATCAGTCGATCCTTTAACGATAACCTCATCCAGGTACCAGTGTGTACCTTCACACCCGGTCAGTATCTCATACATTGTCCTTTGAAAAGCCTCCGGGCCAGTAACCAGACCAAACGGAAGTCTCTTGAAGCGAAACAGACCATTACTAGTGATGAACGTGGCTCTCCTAGGAGACATTGTTGTCCACTCGGCAGTAACGCATTTCTGTCCAATCTGCACATCAGCAACAAAAGTGCCCAGAACTTTCAAAGAGTTCTCACTACCATATGCTTTTAAAATACGTTTGCATCCTCTCATAGACGAAATCACTTTGATTTGTTCCTCTTTTAGTTTATTCCAAGCAGTCGCCGAAATCAAATTACAATCTACGCCAGAATCAATCAAGATTTTCCATTTTATTCCACCAATGGAATAATCGACGATGTTCGTTTCGTTTCCTGAATAAAATGCATAGTAGCTTCTATTCGTTTTCCTTCTGCTTCTGCGCACCTTCCTTCTTTGGGGTCATATCTATAACTCGTATTTTTTTAATAGGTTGATTAGCGCTGCTACTATTAGACTTGATAATTGAACGCTTCTTAAATTGCCGACATACCGATTGGAAATGACCTTTTCGTTTGCAGATCCTGCACTGCTGACTTCTTGATGGACAATGTGGAGAGCTCGCTATATGTCCCAAATTTCCACAGTTGAAGCAAGTAACGTTACCGTGCTGAGCGATTCTAGAAGTCTTCGAGTTCTCGGTCACATAAAAAACTTCATCTTCCGCTTGTTGAACGACTGACAAACTTCTGACTTGCTCTTCAACATCCTCTAGCATTGCACCCAAAGCTTCAATTTGTTACAGGGTCTGATCTTCCTTTAAGATTCGACATCGAAGTGCATTTGAAGAACAGCCTTCTACGATCACATAAGTAAGCGTTATTTCGAGCAAAATTTTAGCGACTTTCTGTGGATATTTCCCAAAACCACAGTCAGCCGCCTGTTGTCTCAATCGTAGCACATATTGAGCAAATCTTTCATCTTTCCTTTGCTTCATCTCTCTCAACCGATGACGTTCAAGTGTGTCCTGACGAGTAGGTGTGAAAAATTCGTTCAATTTATCAGCTGCCACATCATACCACCTTCTCTCCCATGCTACTAATGGAAATTTGTCAATATCCGGGAGATTTGTCAATCGCTGTAACTGCGGCCCTACGAGATAAAGCATCTTTGCTCTTTTCACTCTTTGATCAACAATTCCGTGAGCTTCGAAATAAAATTCCAGCGAAGTTTTCCATGATTTCCATTCTCTGGGCAATTTTGTGCGTTCAATTTGTTCGCAACAAAACGGCTAACACACGAACCTCCGAGTCCATCTGTAAAACATGAAATAACATCTTAATGCACACAGCATGTTTATAAATTGACTTCCATATAAATGTTTGTTTTTATTCTTTGAACTCATTTTAATAAATTTCATCTTTCTTCACTTCCCAAAAATACATCCCCGAATCATTTTGACGTAGGACTACGTCTTTCATTTCTATACCGGGGTGTAAAATCAAAGTTTCGAAAACGAAAGCGTTACGCCGGAGACCGAGATTTTGAGTGTTAATAGCTCCTAAACAACTGAACGAAATGGTATGATAAACACTTCATTCGAAAGATAAAATGTCTACGCTATACTTGTTACTTTCTGATCCAAAAACTTGTTTCAATAGTCTTAAATTTGCTTTCAAAACAGGCTATTGAAATCACCAATCGGTATATAAGCGAGCGCCGCTCGGAAATCCACTCAGTTCTAATTGAACAGCGATTGGAGCATGTTGTCGCTGTTTTGGTGAAGCTCTTCATTTATCATGAAAGCGCGGATGAACGGTGTCACCAAGAGCCTGTTTGTGCACCTTAGGCCAGAAGGGAATCCATCAGGAGGAGAGTGATGCCACAAACGGTTCCCCGGGAAGATCTCGAAGCAGCCGCTACACACACACATACACGCGCGGAATTCTTTCCGTTTGGATGCCATTCAGCATCGAAAAAGATCCGGAAAATAATCTGCCAGTTCCTCTGGGAATTTAAAAATACATTCATGTGAAAGAGTTTATTTGAATGTTTTCTATCCATGTAACACTGTGACCAAATATGTTCCAATCAAGTGCTATTAACAGATGGTTATCGAGTTAGAATAAACCACTGGTGGGCTTCCAGTATCGAAGAAAATGTGGAAATATCCAATCGTTACTGAAAATAATCTGTCAGTTCCTCTGGGAATTTAAAAATACATTCATGTGAAAGAGTTTATTTGAATGTTTTCTATCCATGTAACACTGACCAAATATGTTTCAATCAAGTGCTATTAACAGGTGGTTATAGAGTTAGCATTAACCACTGGTGGGCTTCCAGTATCGAGGAAAATGTGGAAATATCTAATCGTTACTGAAAATAATCTGCCAGTTCCTCTGGGAATTTAAAAATGCATTCATGTGAAAGAGTTTATTTTAATGTTTTCTATCCATGTAACACTGTGACCAAATACATTTAGTTTTGTGATTTTTCAATCAATCGCAATTAACAGGATAGCTTCTGAAGATTATTCTTCTCCATCAGTAGGATATTTCCGTATCCAATATTGTATGCGCCCGCAATCGATTATTGAGAGTTCATTCCCCTCTAGTTTGCCTTCTCTCGATTCAATCATGCACAAAAGCATACTTAAGCGATATTCTGGTGGTGAGACGCATTCATTTTTCGTGAGGACATCGACAAGACAACATCGTTGCTGAGGGTGCTGGACGGCGAAGGATCGAGATCTGCCCTGAAACGCAAGCAGTTTGTTTGAAACTGTGAGGGAGCACAGAGAAGCTGATCCTTCAGGAGGAGAGAAGGTGACCATCGAAGCAGCCGCTACACACACACATACACACACGGAATTCTTTCCGTTTGGATGCCATTCAGCATCGAGAAAGATCCGGAAAATAATCTGCCAGTTCCTCTAGGAATTTAAAAATACATTCATGTGAAAGAGTTTATTTGAATGTTTACTATCCATGTAACAATGTGACCAAATATGTTTCAATCAAGTGCTATTAACAGATGGTTATCGAGTTAGCATTAACCACTGGTGGGCTTCCAGTATCGAGGAAAATGTGAAAATATCTAATCGTTACTGAAAATAATCTGCCAGTTCCTCTGGGAATTTAAAATTGCATTCATGTGAAAGAGTTTATTTTGGGGGTCTCCGTAGCCACATTGGTTGCGCGTTCGCTTAGTAAGCGATCGATCGTGAGTTCAAAACTCAGGGCCCCCATTGACCATCTTTGTGTTGTTACAGAATAACTACGTCCACGCAACAATCATCAGCGATGGAGATCGATCCACGGTCGAAATAAGATCGATTCATCCATAAAACTGCTCTGCTCTGCAGAAATATCGGGCTGCTGTTCTATAAATAACTCAACAATGGATCAACGACTGTCTCCGCTGTCCAGTCTTAACTGTGGATAATGGAAGAACAGATAGAAAACTCTTTCGCCTAAATGGCTACTGTGTAAATATGTACCATTTGCAATGGTATAGAAGGGAATACTCTAACGCCGAAAAATGGCAACTGTGTAATGTGCTAATTATAGATATGATAAATATGTGACATGTACACGATAAAAAATTCGGCTCTGTTACAGCTACAATGCTAATGAGCCTAAAATAAACAAAAGGGATAAAAAAAGAGAGTTTATTTTGATGTTTTCTATCCTTGTAACACTGTGACCAAATATGTTCCAATCAAGTGCTATTAACAGATGGTTATCGAGTTAGAATAAACCACTGGTGGGCTTCCAGTATCGAAGAAAATGTGGAAATATCCAATCGTTACTGAAAATAATCTGTCAGTTCCTCTGGGAATTTAAAAATACATTCATGTGAAAGAGTTTATTTGAATGTTTTCTATCCATGTAACACTGACCAAATATGTTTCAATCAAGTGCTATTAACAGGTGGTTATAGAGTTAGCATTAACCACTGGTGGGCTTCCAGTATCGAGGAAAATGTGGAAATATCTAATCGTTACTGAAAATAATCTGCCAGTTCCTCTGGGAATTTAAAATTACATTCATGTGAAAGAGTTTATTTTAATGTTTTCTATTCATGTAACACTGTGACCAAATACATTTGGTTTTGTGATTTTTCAATCAATCGCAATTAACAGGATAGCTTCTGAAGATTATTCTTCCCCATCAGTAGGATATTTCCGTATCCAATATTGGATGCATAAAACCTTGGAGGCACAAGGTAACGCTCTCGTTTTCGAAGTTCTCCAAATATTCATTCATTCAGAATGAATTCAGATTCAACTTCAAACAAATGATCTCTAAATCAACGATAGTCCTACGTCACCCTTGCGGTTATACCATAGATATAACCCACTTCCTGTTTTTTAGATTCCCAATTGTGGAAGGTTGGAAAATTCAACCAGGAAGTTAATTACTGGTTGAATTTTCCAACCTTCCGGTTGCATACATCAACCTTTCTGTTGCCTTCCTCAACCTCCCGGTTGCCTTCTTCAACCTACCGGTTGCCTTTCTACTTCAAACTCCCGGTTGAACACATCTGCAACCCGATCGTATATAATCGACCTCCCGGTCACGATTTGTTTCCGATTTAATTTTCTTATGCAAATTTAATCACATGTATAGTATAAATTAGACCTTTTGTTCAATCTTAACCTCAAATTCTAATAAAAAACAATTTTCTTTTCATGTCGTAACATTTTTATTATCTTTGTTCCCTCCTATTTGATTTTTCTTCGAACGGAAAATAAATCTAACATACCTTTTGAAAATTTATCCTCGTCGCCAATTGTAACAATCTGCCTTCTGTCGCTTTTTGACGTAGGACTACGTCTAACCGGAAGATATAGGGGGTGAAATGAAAATCTAGACACTGAACAAGTAGGAAAAAATGCAAGATTTGGAATGCTTATAACTCGAGCATTTCTCAATAGATCGCAAAGATTTTTGCATCAATTGATAGGAAATATATCTACGCATCTATCATAACGAATAACATTTCATTTTTCTTGAGATAAATAATTGAGTAATTGTGAAATATCAAGCATTGTCCAAATGCACTTTGTGCCCATTTTTGATTGGTCCATTTTGTGCTCCTCAAATCGTACCGACCAAAACGGGCAACCAGAGCAGCAGCGAAATACAACGAGGCACGATTGGAAAGGAAAAAGAAAAAGACGGGTGGGTAATGTCGGGGACATAACCGGAGTGACGTAGGACTATACAAAGGGGATAGCTTTTGTTAAATATATATTTTATTATTTTGGATAATGTTTTAGAAAGCATTGAACTTTATTTCCTAAACTCTTTTTTGGAAGGTTTAATGGCCCTGAAAAGCGCCTTGTTTTATGGAATGGTTCCAATTTAGAAAACTTAGTACTCGTGGTTTTGAAAAAAACCATTTCGAACGCCCTCGATGCCGCCTTGTTCTGGATTTGCCACCAAAGCAGTTTGTATAAAGAACAAACTTTTTTCTTCTGCTACCTGATGCCGTTTTGCGATTGCGTTTGCCACTCGCCATTCGCTGCAACTGCCTGTTGTCTTGATGTCCGCCGAACCGAATGTGTTATGTTCCGAATGCAGGTTTTCTTATCGTCGCGAGCAGCTTTGCCAGCTAACTCGATCACTCCGGCGGCCGAAACTATATAACGCCGGCTAGGTGGACTGGTACACAGGTACTAACGCGCTCGACCTAGCTACCTTTTCCGGTGCAATTGGCGGATACACCTACGGGAAATTGCAGACCACCACGGTTCGAGCGGGATTTTGCCTTTCCCTTCTCTTTTCCTCCTTTGTTGAGTACACGATGCCGATGCCGTACAACCACACGGGTTTACGGTTTGAAAGAAAATAAGATATTTTTTTGGGGTCCGCGTGTTTTATACTCTAGCGGTACACACTCACAGGATAGAGACAAATCGGTTGACTCAGCCAAAGGGGCGGGTCCAACGAGACGAACGAATGAGCGTTAAAAGGGAGCGATGGCAAAAAAATACATTCATTACGATTTGTTCGCTCGTTGGATTCACATACAGACTGAAAAGGGTCCTTTTCAGGATCACAAAAAGTCTAAAGAGTTTATTGTTTTGTTATCACTCGATATCCCCATCTTGTTCGGCTAAACCTTCCTGTTTAGCGATTTGTTGTCACTCGCCACAGCTTTCACAGTTGGAAAATTTCTTCCCATCCAGCTTGTGACATATTTTACAGTAAATTACATTCAATGACATGTCGCATTACCACTACTCAGTGTCGGATTGGAGGTAATTTTAACCTGTAATTGAACATTTGCGATGACAGTGGTACAGTGTCGACTTTCAATGTGGGGTCATAATTTGGATCTCTATGTTTACAAAAATGTCCAACTAAATATGTCGCATTACATGTCCGTCCAATTAGCTAAATGTCGAACTAATTGTAAATTACTGTACTTTCAATCTGGAAACAATTTAAGAATTGGTGAAAATTGAATAATCAGGAAAGTCCCCAACTATCAATAAGCTCAGAACAACTGCCAAATTCACATACTCATCAAATCCTGGCAAACAAATTATGAAAACATCAATTTGTGTTTCATTATTATTTTGGATAATGTTTTAGAAAGCATTGAACTTTATTTCCTAAAATCTTTTTTGGAAGGTTTAATGGCCCTGAAAAGCGCCTTGTTTTATGGAATGGTTCCAATTTAGAAAACTTAGTACTCGTGGTTTTGAAAAAAACCATTTCGAACGCCCTCGAAACTGCCTTGTTCTGGATTTGCCACCAAAGCAGTTTGTATAAAGAACAAACTTTTTTCTTCTGCTACCTGATGCCGTTTTGCGATTGCGTTTGCCACTCGCCACTCGCTGCAACTGCCTGTTGTCTTGATGTCCACCGAACCGAATGTGTTCTGTTCCGAATGCGGGTTTTCTTATCGTCGCGAGCAGCTTTGCCAGCTAACTCGATCACTTCGGCGGCCGAAGCTATATAACGCCGGCTAGGTGGACTGGTGCACTGGTACTAACGCGCTCGGCCTAGCTACCCTTGCGGGGAACTCCAGATCAACACGAGCGGGAACTCCAGATCAAGGTTCGAGCGGGATTTTGCCTTTCCCTTCACTTTTCCTCCTTTGCCATATCCAACCATGGCTGCTTGTGTTGGTTTGTTGATGTGAGGTGATGCGAAACGATGTGGTGTACGGTTCGGATGAGAATGATCGTTACGGCAGGGGAGAGGGGATTTTTAAGCTGACTGGCTGGCTCGAGAATTACGCATGTGTGAGACTGCGACCAATGTTTCCCTCATTTTTTTCTTTTTCCTTTCCAATCGTGCTTCATTCTATTTCGCTGCTGCTCTGGTTGCCCGTTTTGGTCGGTACGATTTGAGGAGCACAAAATGGACCAATCAAAAATGGGCACATAGTGTATTTGGACAATGCTTGATATTTCACAATTATTCAATTATTTATCTCAAGAAAAATGAAATGTTATTCGTTATGATAGATGCGTAGATATATTTCCTATCAATTGATGCAAATACCTTTGCGATCTATTGAGAAATGCTCGAGTTATAAGCGTTCCAAATCTTGCATTTTTTCCTACTTGTTCAGTGCCTAGATTTCCATTTCACCCCCTATATCTTCCGGTTAGACGTAGTCCTACGTCAAAAAAATGAAGAAACATTGGTTGCAGTCTCACACTTGCGTAATTCTCGAGCCAGCCTGTCAGCTTAAAAATCCCCGCTCCACTGCGGTAACGCTCATTCTCATCTAAACCGTACACCACATCGTTTCGCATCACATCACATCAACAAACCAACACAAGCAGCCATGGTTGGTTATGGCAAAGGAGGAAAAGTGAAGGGAAAGGTAAAATCCCGCTCGAACCGTGTTTGCCTGGAGTTCCCCGCAAGGGTAGCTAGGCCGAGCGCGTTAGTGCAGCAGTGCACCAGTCCACCTAGCCGGCGTTATATAGTTTCGGCCGCCGAAGAGATCGAGTTAGCTGGCAAAGCTGCTCGCAACGATAATAAAACCCGCATTCGGAACAGAACACATTCGGTTCGGTGCACATCAAGACAACAGGCAGTTGCAGCGAGTGGCGAGTGGCAAACGCAATCGCAAAACGACAGCAGGTAGCAGAAGAAAAAAGTTTGTTCTTTATACAAACTGCTTTGGTGGCAAATCCAGAACAAGGCGGCATCGAGGGCGTTCGAAATGGTTTTTTTCAAAACCACGAGTACAAAGTTTTCTAAATTGGAACCATTCCATAAAACACGGCGCTTATCAGGGCCATTTAACCTTTCAAAAAAGAGTTTACGAAATACAGTTCAATGCATTCTAAAATAATATTCAAAATAATAATAAAACACAAATTGATTTTTTTCATAATTTGTTTGCCAAGATCTGATGAGTATGTGAATTTGGCAGTTGTTCTGAGCTTAGTGATAGTTGGGGACTTTCCTGATTATTCAATTTTCACCAATTCTTAAATTGTTTCCAGATTGAAAGTACAGTAATTTACAATTAGTTCGACATTTAGCTAATTGGACGGACATGTAATGCGACATATTTAGTTGGACATTTTTGTAAACATAGAGTTCGCGGTCCAAATTATGACCTCACATTGAAAGTCGACACTGTACCACTGTCATCGCAAATGTTCAATTACAGGTTAAAATTACCTCCAATCCGACACTGAATGGTGGTAATGCGACGTGCCATTGAATGTAATTTACTGTACAATATGCCACAAGCTGGATGGGAAGAAATTTTCCAACTGTGAAAGCTGTGGCGAGTGGCAACAAATCGCTAAACAGGAAGGTTTAGCCGAAAAAGATGGGAATATCGAGTGATAACAAAACAATAAACTCTTTAGATTGAAGATAATTTTGTGATCCTGAAAAGGACCCTTTTTAGCATGCATGTGAATCCAACGAGCGAACAAATCGTAATGAATGTATTTTTTTGCCATCGCTGCCTTTTAACGCTCATTCGTTCGTCTCGTTAGACTCACCCCTTTGGCTGAGTCTGCCGATTGGTCTCTATCCTGTGAGTGTGTACCGCTAGAGTACAAAATGCGCGGACCCCAAAAAATATCTCATTTTCTTTCAAGCCGTAAATCAGTGTGGTTGTATGGCATCGTTTCACATCACATCGCATCAACGGATTGATGCCGGAGCACCAGTATACCTAATAGCGGTTATAGAATTTCGGCCGCCGGAGTGCTCGAGTTGGCTTGCGAAGCTGCTCACGACAATATAAAAACCAGCCTACAGAACAGAGCACATTCTGTTCGGTGGCAACAACTAGTTTCAGTGAGTGGCAAACGCAATCGCAAAACGGCAGCCGGTAGAAGAAGGAAAAAGTTTGTTTATACAGACTGCTTTGGTGGCAAAACCAGCCACCGTAAAACACGGCGCTTTTCAGGGCCATTAAACCTTTCAAAGAAGAGTTTTTCACAATACCAATGCATTCTAAAGTGACATAATATGACATATAATATAAACTGATTTATTTTGGTTATGCTTGTTCTTGAACTTATTGGTGGTTGGGGTCTTTTAAATTAATCATTCAGTATTCACAAACCCATGCATGGTTTCCGAATTAAAAGTGGCTTCACATTGTATGCAGGATGGCATTAACGAATTTTCTCGGTAGCAAGAACCGCTTTCTTTGGTTGATAACTGATGTTGAAAATTGACTGACGTTACATCTGCATTGTATAGAAAAATAACTAAGGAGCAACATGATGAGCTATGTATTTCCTTTCCTGCTGCTCTGTTCTTATTTTAAAAGACTTTAATCCGAAGGTCATCCGTTCCTGTATTTACGGTTGGATTTTCAGAACGCTTATAGCTCGTTTGTTTCAGTTTATTTCAGTTCTTTTTCATTTTTATTACTTTGTTTGCGGAGACTACAAATCTTACAATTCATTCATCTCCGAAACCACAGTTTAAGGTACGGTAATGTGCTCAATAGTGAAATATATGATAGTGAATGAGCTGATGACCACCTATGCATTCCCTATCACAGCCATCATTTTGATTGTACGATATGTTCATACGCCGAATGATGGTCGGCGTTGAACATTTAATAAGTACAAAGCCTTCAGAAAAAAATCAAGAATCAATTTTGTAAAAAAAAACGCAAAAACACAACACCAAAGATTCTTTTCAGAACCCCCAACATGTTCATAAAAAGTAAACAGTAAAGTAATCCATTTTTTCAGGTAGATAGGTAGGTATTCACGTAGGAGAAGAAAATAAAACAATATATTTAAAATATATATTTAGCAAAAGCTGTCCCCTTTGTATAGTCCTACGTCACTCCGGTTATGTCCCCGACATTACCCACCCGTCTTTTATTTCTCCTCCGTTATTTCACCCAAGACGGGTCTATGGTACTAGGTGAGGCCGTTTCGTCACTACGTGGGTTAGGGGAGCGGTATATAAAAACAGTACGGAAGAAAGCAGAAGGGGAATTATTTGCTTGAAGCGTGAAAGAGACAGACTGATCACGAGCGAGCTCCGGGACAAGCGTATTGTGTTTTGTTTACAAACAAAACACAGTAGACTTCCAAGATGGCTGAAGAGTGGTTTTAGCAAGTTTGCCCACCTTAGGATATACTTCTACGCGCCTTGATTTCACCTACACTGTTTTTCCAACCGCGTTGAGTGCTGTCCGTTAACTGATTCCCTGTTCTTTTCCTTTTCCACTCTTCCGCTCATCTGACATCGCAAGGTAGTCGAATGACATAAGGTAGTCTACATTGAAAGGAATAGCAATCATTCACATTAAAGGTAAACCCTACAGGGACGTGTGCCACTTTTTTCAACGCTTTCGGTCTGACACACCAACACGAGTATAGGAGTAACTTTTTTGGACAAGTGCCTTTTTTCATATTCTAGAATATTGTTGAATGAAATGTATAAATTAATGTTAGTGGCGTGGAATATTTATAGAATATAATGCATGAGATCATTACCGGACTATTCTTATTTGATTTCAGTCCCTTTTGTAACTGGATTGAACTGATCCATATATTAACTAATCGTCGTTAGATTCATACGTTCAAAAGCAAAATGTAAATGTTTGACTTTCGTATAGTTATTCGCTAAATATAATGGTCATACGTATACACACTTGTGAAAGAATTTCACTTGTGGAAGAATTGTAAACAGTAAACTATAAACTAATCGGTGACTTATTGTAATTTTTAACGATTACAGTTCCGGGTATATATTTTTTACAATGAACTAATGAACTAATAAGAAAACTAGAAAAATAAAAGGAAGTTACTAGAAATCCTTTTACATCATCTTTTTATGTCCCATCTAAAAAAAAAGATATTAATTCTTTGTTTACCAAGAAGTAAGAGACATCTTGAGTGACGATCCAGCAAGAGTAGCAGCGCTTGTCTGCTACCTAAAAGATGCTGAACTATTTTTTAAGATCTAGCGTCTGAACAATGGATCAGTCAAGAAGATCCTTGTTCCTTCCCCTCCACGATGAAGGGGAATAAGAACACTTCGGCATCTTCAACGGCACGGCTTCCTCTCCACTGGCCTGGAGCCAAGGGTCGAGGACATTCTTGCAATCTGGTCCAACAAGCAAACAGTAAGTTCTTTGTTAAGTTATGTTTCGCAAAAGGATTTATATATGTTTAATTTTTACGTAAAATTTTTATGTGCAATTTGTTCCCAGCGAAACCTTGCGGCAATGCCGTCGTTAAAGAGGCGAACCAGCTCAGGAGGCTTAAAACCTCTCAAATAAAGAATAAAAAAAATTGTTTACAAGAATACAGAGACAAAGAACATTAGAAATATGCAAACTTTATATTCCAGAACCTTTATCATCTAGTAGTTATCTAGAAGGTCGTTATACATTCTTCTCTTCGATAAAAGACCCGAAAAACACGCAACAACTGCATGAAATGTAAAAAAAAAGGTTTGTTTCGAGCATGCAGTTATGCTATGTTCTGATTCTCACTCCAATGAAACCACAATCGATTAATACGTTTTTATATTATTTTATAGCTCTTTATACTTACATGAATTATATACAGTTGCTTACTTTTAATTAATAATAGTGAAAAATTCGAATTTCGATATTTGTGTTGAAGTATCAAAAATTACTCTATTTTGAGGAGGCTGAATTAGACGACTATTAAAACATAATAAAGACGAAGAAAACATATTTTTTGGAGTTTTTTTCATTCAATCATACCCTCTTCTTCAAAAAAATGCCAATAAAGCTTGAAAAATACGCAATGGCAACATTAAAGAGAAGTTCAATTTTCGGTCTGTGACACCGTACGTGTTATGATTTTGCACGTGAGTACAGGAGGGTTAAGACCGCTTCCCGCGCAATAAGCTTTACACATCGAGGACCAGGTTCGTGTCACCGCTACGACATTCGGGATTAAAACTTGAAAATATCACCGCCATTCGCAATGATAAATGTTATCGACTCGAGAGAAACTTTGCTATCTCACATCATTCGTCGGAATAAAGGGGATTATGTGTGTGCTTATTCCATCTAAAAAACAAGTGCCAAGCTTAATATCGTCAACGCAAATAGCAAATGCGAAACAAATCTTTCAACGTAATTTTATTGAGGATACTTAGCAAATATTAAATCACAACATTACTCTCCGATGATGAAACAGATGTATAAAGATGTTCTACTTTTCCAACGGCGCATAATTCAATAACTTCTCAATGAGATCGACATGCCCAAGCAACATACGGCGGCAACAGTATCGCTTCAAACCAAGGGCATCCAAAGCGTCTCTGGAAATGGGATTCTTTTTTGTAAAATGGGTAATGAATTATTGTTAAGTTTGTCTTACCCTTCCGTATACTCAGCTTGAAGTAATCCAAGGTAGGCTTCCCATTTGTTTCCAATCACCTTCCCACAAGTAAAACAGCGCACCGGAATAATCATTGTTATCGTCGAAAGTTATTTTAGTTGAGGTCTACAGATTATTCGGATGAGCGAAAAATTAATTAAACATTTACTGTGTGGAGAGAATTCCTAAATTTAATTCGTTTTATGTTGAAGAAAACGCGACTAACTTACAATGTGGGTAGAAATTCATAGGGTATAAACAACTTTGTGACAGAAGAATTCCCATTGCAAAAGAAATGCAGCCGGCTATACTGAGAGAAATATTTAGTAAATATGACGATTTTTTTTTGGTAAATATTACCAATTTGTTAGTCGTTTTCGACCCTACTAATCATTGGTACTGTTACAGACTCCAGCAAATGGAAAGACTTGTTTGATAGTATGTCTGTATTCTTCGGAGGTTGGAACAATATTTAATAGTGAAAATTATGCTGTCAACCAGCTTGATTATTCATGGGCTTCTAGGATGATCGTCTAATGTGGTTTCGGGTTGATTAGAGCACTGTGGTTCAATGACTTCAACAACGGCTTCAGGGACTGGTACCTCTTCTTGATCCAATGTTGGTTCGGTAGGAGGTGGTACTTCAGGTGGTTGTTGACCTGAGGGTGGCATCTCGGGCAGTACTTCAGGTGGTTGTTGAGCTTTTTCCAAATCAGGATCGGCAGTTTCATTGGGGCATGGGGTACACAAATCTTGCATACCAAATTCCTCAAGCAGCATAGTCCATGGCAAACTTGTCTCAGTAGCATCACTAGTGGATTCCAGATGACGCTGTCGTAGCTGATTCGTCTGAGAACGGATAAGACGACCGGATTCCAGGAGGACAGCATACATGACGGAACCTTTCTTCTCGATCACCTTGCCAAAAATTACTCTTACTTTACTTACTTACTTTTACTCTTATTACTTATACACCAAATCATAAGTGCAGAACTCTCTCTTGACGGTGCCATGGTGTCGATTGAACTGGTTATTTTGCTTACTGTTTACAGCTGGTGTCGGTGTCTTGCGGGGTTTGAGCAGATCCAGAGTAGTAGTGATGGGTCTACCAAGGAAAAGCTCTGCAGGAGACTTATGATCAGGAGCACTTCGATTGGGCGTGGATCGATAAATGGAATGGAATGTTTGAAGATGTCGGAAAGTTGCTGGATGATTTCCTCCCTCTCGTAACTTCTTGAGTCCTCTCTTGAGTGTGTCCACAAAGCGCTCAACCTGTCCATTAGACTGTGGATGGTAGAGCGCAATCGTTAAGTGGGTGATTCCAGCTTCTTCACAGAATTGCTTGAATCTGGCGCTAACAAATTGCGATCCATTATCCGAGACGAGAGTTTTGCCGTATCTTGCAAATATCTCGTCTAGTATCTCCAGTGTCTTTGTTGTACTTGTGCTTCGAGTGCGATAGATTTCTGGCCATTTTGAATATGCGTCGATTACCAGAAAGTAGTAGTATCCATTGATTGGGCCAGCATAATCAATATGGACTCGTTTCCACGGCTTCGATGGAATGGGCCACGACTCCAGGTCCGTCTTGCGTGGTGACTTAGCAGCTTCAGCACAGGATCTACAGCAGCGGACGTAGTCTTCGACGACAGCATCGATGTTGGGCCAGTACACGAAACTCCTCGCTAGGGATTTCATCCGCTCCATTCCTGGATGGCCTCGATGCAGTTGGTGGAGAATGCGTTTGCGAAAACAGTCTGGCACAACGACTCTATCGCCGAACATGATGCAACCTTGAACGATCTGCAGACTGTCTCGGCGAGTGAAGAATTGTTGAACAACTGGATCATCAATTTCCTTGGAATACTTGGGCCATCCTTCATTGTAATGGAACACCACCGATTGGAGAACAGGATCTCTTGACGTTTCAGCAGCGATAATTTCAGACGTCACGAAGACTAGAAGTAGAATCACTGAGAACGGCGTTGATATCGGCTTCCATTTGTACAGAAGCAATGACATATTCTTCATCGGCTGTTGCATGGCATTTCATCAGTCTTGAAAGGAGGTCCGCGTGTCCAAATTCTTCAGTGCGCACGAACTGGACGTCGAAATCGTACAGCATCAGCGTAAGCGCCCAGCGTTGAAGTCGGTTGGCCGTGTATACCGGAATTCCTTTTTTGCTTCCGAACACCTTGAGAAGTGGTTGGTGATCAGTCTGCAAGGTAAATTTCCGGCCGAACAACATCTTATGAAATCGTGTCACAGCAAAAATCAGCGCCAAAGCTTCTTTCTCGATCTGGCCGTAATTTTTCTCTGCAGGGGTCAGTGATCTTGAAATGTGCGAAATTGCCTTCACTGATCCATCCGGGAAGCGATGCATAATAACAGCGCCCAAGCCGTCTTTGGATGCATCACCTGCTACGATGATTTCCTTGTTCGGGTCGAAGTGCGTCAGCAACAAGTCGGAAGTGAGAAGCGTTTTGAACTTGTCGAATGACTTCTGGCAGCTTGCAGTCCATTCCCAATTGACGTTTTGTTTCAGCAAGTAGTCCATGGGTGCTCTCAGCTCCTTCATCTGCTTGACGAAACGCCCATAATAATTGATAGCTCCAAGATACGATCGAAGCTGTGATACGTTCATTGGAGCTGGCATCTGCGAAATTGCGGTAGTCTTCGCTGGATCAGGTCGTAAGCCGCCTTTGTCGATTATATGACCTAGAAACTTGATTTGCGATAGGCCAAATCGACATTTTTCGATCCTCAGATGAAAACCGTACGTCTTGACCCGTTCCAGAACTGCGATCGTGTTCTTCCTTTGTCCTACCGGCAATCATGATGTCATCCAGATACGGTTTCACTCCAGGAATACCAGCGACCATGCTATCGATAATCCTTTGGAACGCACCAGGAGCGGACTTGATTCCAGGCGGCAGACGGTTGTATTTGAACAGTCCACGATGAGTGTTGATCGTTAGATACTTCTGAGATTCCTCCTCAACCTCGACTTGCAGGTACGCATCAGATAGATCGAGTTGGGAGAAATACCGGCAGCCAGCCAGATCAGCAAAAACATCATCTGGATGCGGAAGCGGATGGGCATCGGATTCTAGTGCGTTGTTCAACCCTGTAGAATAGTCGCCGCAGATACGGACGGAAACGTTGTCTGACTTCCGGACCACTACTATCGAGGTTGCCCAGTCGGAAAACTTCACTGGTGAGATTATTCCCTTGTCTTGAAGACGTTGAAGTTCGGCATCCACCTTTGGAAGGGCAGCGTATGCAACTGGTCTCTTTGGACAGTACACTGGACGGACGTCGGGCTTCAGGTAGAGTTTAACCTTCGCTTTGGTGCACCGGCCTAGTGTACTCTGGAACACTTCAGGAAACTTCGTACGCAGCTTTTGCTCAGTGTCTTCCGGTCTTTGATGGATAGCATTAACCAGCGAGCTGAATGGAATTGACCACAGATGGAATAGGTCGATTGTTTCAATTCCGAGGACATCCAAATCGGAGCTTGATGACACGTAGACAATGCCTGCTTTCGTCACGCTTTGGATGGTTAATTCAGGAAGGAACTCACCAGTCATGTCGATCTTATTTCCGGAAGCGCTGATGGCTGGTTTTCCGATCGCCTTCCAGGTTTGCGTAGAAATGATCGTGATATCGGAAGCGCAATCCAACTGGAGAACAGAATCGTTGCCATTGATTCCGACGGTAACGTATTTCCTCTTCCCTTGGAGATCGATGCGTTTCACCGAAATTCCTTTGTACTTCACATATTCCTTGGACTTCGGTTTTTCGAATTTCTTTGCAGACTTCGGTTTTGATTCCACGGATGAGCAGTAACCTTCTTTATGCCCCTTCCGTTTGCACTTGCTACAGCTGTGGTCTTGATAGGGGCATTCCTTCACAAAGTGTAAATCACCGCAGAACCAGCACGGAGATTTCGGTCGCTTCTTCTTAGCAGCCTTGGTAGAAACGGCGTTGACGACGGATTTTTCCGGAACGGGCTTCTCTACCATCTTGGTGTCCTGCTTCAGATTGTTAAACCGATGGCACTCCTCGACGAGATTTTCCAGTGTGAGCTTCGTGCCGTCTGCTAGCGGAGCATGCTCTTCAGCTTCTAACTTACCGATCAATCGAGTTCGGATGTCTGCATCGCGGGGAGATTGTAGACCGCAAACAAAACGTAGTGCCTTGAATTGGTCGTCAGTTAGCTTGGTCAGCTGGAATGCTTCGCAGTGCTTGTTCACAGAGGCAGCGTAACTTGAAAAATCGTCTGCTTCGTTCTTGACATATTGTAGACAACGGTAGCGATCGTTAAACAGCGAGGTTTGGCGGCCAAAAAGCTTCTTAAGTTTCTTCACCGTGTCGTCCAGGCCGAAATCGCGGGGATGCTTTGGCAGGATACTGTTTACGTACCGCTCATGGAACTTGGTGCCCATCTTCCTCAAGAGTAGCCTCACCTTCGCCAGATCGTCCAGATTCTTGCCGTCAACCTTGAAGATATCCTCGTAGTGCGCGAACCATGCATCGAAAAACACTCCACCGTCAGGATCGTAGTAGAAGTCTTCAATTCCCGTGGCCAACGATTCGATGATTTTCTCACTTCCCGGTTGGTTGGCTTGACCGGTTTGGTTGAGAAGTTGAATCTGCTCTTGTTGGCTAGCTACCAGTTCAGTGAGCCGGAGAATTGCGTTCCTCAAATCCTGGTCGGACATCTTGCAAGGGCTTGATCTGGATCGTCTTGAAGTGGGTTGAAATGACCTCGTCGTCAAAAATTGTTACAGACTCCAGCAAATGGAAAGACTTGTTTGATAGTATGTCTGTATTCTTCGGAGGTTGGAACAATACTTAATAGTGAAAATTATGCTGTCAACCAGCTTGATTATTCATGGGCTTCTAGGATGATCGTCTAATGTGGTTTCTATGGAACAGGTACATCCTACGAAAAAAAAAAATGGTAGGCACAAATGCCAAACGCAACTACGGTTTATAAGTCCAATGTTGGTTCAATTTTGACCCAACAAAATCGATTCGTCCGTTCAGTGTTGGCTGATTTGTTGACCAAACAACGGTACAATACAAGTGAAATTGATGGTTCTTATTTGTAATTGGGATTAGGGATATTATCAATATGTTTTGAATAATATTTATTTCAAAAGCTGTGTTGAAATATTGTTATCTTTATTTAATTATTGAAAAGCTTTTCCAGTAGGCTTTTAACGAGTGAGTTTTGTATTACAGTACTCAATAGCTTGCTTTTTCGGGCATCCTCATCCTCTACATCCTCTAGGCAGAACTACATGGTTGAAACACAAAAATTGAGTTTCGTTATGAAAAAGGCCTTGAGTGCGGCAGGTGTTTTCACCTGAAAATGAAAAAAAAAGATGCACAGTCAAAACTTGAAAAGAAAATATAGAATTAACTTAACCGTTAACAAGAATCCAAATACGCCAAAAATTCATATGTCAAACAATAGAGAGTAAAAATACAAACAAACATACAAGCCTTCGCAACTTATCGCCTTCGTAGAAGTGTAGCATACGCATGAATCATCCGACTATCATTTATGACTTTGTTGGACTTTTACACCCATATAATTTTGGAACGAAACTTAAACACTATACAACGAAATCAGTTCATTTCCTAGACATGTGCTTACTAACATTATTCTGTTTCAATCGACATACTGATTAAGGCGGAACAATGACTGTGAGTCATGTTGATTATTTTTCAATCATCATAGTAAAGCTGACGCATAATTGCAGCGCAGCGCGCTACACATACTTTACGACCATAAGCGAGCGTAATAAACTGACCCACTTTACGACCATAAGCGAGCGTAATAAACTAACCCACTTTACGACCGTGCGCGTATTCTCGATGAAACATAACAAGCGCGCCAAACAAACCAAACTTCTATGTTTATGTTTATGTTCATTTCTCTTACTAACTTAGAATAAGGAAACGAAATGTAAGAATTGATAAAACTTGGTGAAGTGAATAAACAGGAGAACAGTCGAGTTCGGAACGTAAAACGGAGCATACTGATATGCCTGATGACAAGAACCCTTGGGCGGAACCGATGCCCTTTTTGTCCGCCACAGAAGTTTGATGTTAGTGGCAGTTGGACTCACAGTGCTTCCCATATATCCACCTCGTCGTTCTCGCTACGCGACCCGAATCGCAAATTACATCAATTCATCCTTATCTTCGAAGGTGATTCGAAGATGGAAATCGGAACCACGTCGTACATACTCGGGTGGGACATCGAAACAAAAATCCTCGATGATGTATGTCGTACGCTCTTTGCTCTTCTTGATGTGGCTCACGTTGATCACGGGTACCTCTATCGCGAATACGTTGCCAAATGCAACAATCGCGTTCAACACATGGAATAGCTTGATTTCTACAAAATAAAACGAGTTGTGGAACACTGCGGCAAACATTTTGAAAATAATTATATACTCACCAATTTTCACTGGTAATCCCGATGGAAGCTGCATGGTACCGAAATCTTTTAGTTTGGTCACTCACGGACTGGTCATTGTAGCCATGTATGTTGTATGTTTTTCACTCGGCCACATTATAGCTTTGAATCGAGGCACCTTTCTTTTCTGTTTTCTAACATCTCTCCCTTGGAGGTCAATGTCAGTAAAATACTCCTTCGTGGCGAAATCTGTCATGAGCAATTCATTCGACGAGATAGCAGTCTCCTGAAGTTGTCCGAGGAGAACATGCATTGACAATAGAGGTAGCTGACTTGGTTTGGCACTAGGTTGCAGGTGGATTTTTTCTTCTGTTGTATCGACGATTGATTTGAATCTTCTGTGCCGCAGTAGTTGCTCTTGCACGCCGAGCCGGAAGCCCCTCCTCATCGCTTGTGCAGCGGGACATCGGATCTGCTGAAGAAAAATATTCTTATTCATAATATATAAGATCTTTCACAAATCTAACTACACAAAAAAAGTCGAAATTTATCTAAAATAGTTCTCGTACACCACGTTCGTACCGTTATCTTCGCCGACGGTTCCAGCAAGGAAGCGGACGAAAATGACTCTCCGTTAACCCCCGGACGCGAATTTTCTGTTGTTGAGCGACCGGATATGATTCGGAAATCGTGCTTTGATGGTAGGGTTTGTGGGCTGCTGTTGGTAGTCGTCGCTGAGTGCCATCGCAAAGAGCTGCTGTAGAATGTTGCTAGCCGTGATAAGCGAGTGCGGACGCTTCCCGCTGTAGTTGTTATTATTGTTGTGGCGATGTGATAGGAACTATCGAACTTTCGAACATATTGTCCATCAGCTAATGAGAATTTTGGCTTCGGACAGTGTGTAACTGAAACAGCACAGACGATCTGCGCTGGTGCTATTGCTCCTCATCCGAGTTGATTTTGTCCGAATTGTAATTTTCTTTTTAGCTGATGATTGCTCGGTGCGTAACAGTTGCTTCACGCTGCTGGCGGTACGATTAGTCAAACTGATATCCATCGCTTCCTGGGGCGACGAGTCGATCGAGGGGGAGCAATTCATTGCTGCGGCTGGTTGTGATCTGTTGAAAACGGAAGAAGGGAAAAAGTCAACGTTAGTTGGAGCATCAATCAAATGTCATCATCGCAATACACGTGGATTTCTGTCGTTTTTAGTCTCCAAAGATTAGTTTGTCCAAAAAACATTTCGCTCTTATATATAACTTATTCTATGAGCAGCGTACACGAGGAAAGTTCCCGTTCCTCTTCCTACTGCATAGCTTTAGTTTGCATTATTTAGGGAGTGTCGGTAGCACCAGCACGTTTCATTCGCATTTTGTTCTCTCGTGTCTCTATGAAGAAAAGAAATACATATGTTAATAATATTAAATATGTATATATGTAATGAAACGTAACATCAACAAAATGCTTACCTCCGAATCGCTTCATCTCCAAAATAGAAATGGCGATTGCAAAGTGCGCACATCACAGATGTTAGGTATGACAAAAAAACAAAGTTACTAATGGTATGAAGTAAAATCTACGAATCTCTGGTAGGAACGTTCATTGCGTCTGACATCGCTTTTACGCAATTTTGGTAATATTTACAAAACATTTGTATATTTTACCAATGTTTTGGCTACTAAAGATTTGGTAGCTATTTCTCCAGTGTAAGGTTGCACGCAGAGATGCCAACTTTCCTGATTTTTAAGGATTTCCCAGACTTGTTAGTACGCTCCCTGATATCCTGACGAACATTTAATATATTCTGATTCGTCTGAAATGATCCTGATTTTTCCTGATTTTTATACTCTTTACATTATTCGTAATAAATATACTGGTTTCCATGTCAAAGTTTTCTATCATGATAGTTCTCCGATCCACACTTGTATATATCTTACATTAAGTTAAATTCTCTAGACGCAAAGCTGGACTTATTTTTTTATCTCTACCATCAATTATCTCGTGGCTTTCCAAAACAGTGCTAGAAAATTTCATGAAGCCAGATTGTCTGACGAATTTATGAAATTAAAACGAGCTTTATTGAGGATAATGTGAAGTTAGATGTATCCGCAGAGTTATTAATGTATGAATACGTTTCAGAGTGTAATACCAGGGACAGACATACAGCTATACTAGCGTTGTACGTGTACAACGTTGTACAGATACCATCGTAGCATGACAGACATACTTTGGTTGTACATTGCACCGCATGTCAAACTGACAATCAAAAATTCGACCAATTTTCACCACATGTTTCAATGAAAAAGTTTTTTATTTAGCGTCTGAACCATCAAACACAACAAACAAGTTTCCAACAATCAATGAAAAGAATATTTACCAAGTGTTTTGATTCAGTTTGTTCATGCTATCCACCACTAACCGTTTGTGGCGCTGCACCCAGTACAACTGTAGTCATGTACAACGGTGAAAGAGGTCGGTACAAATATAGCGATTGTACCGAGATGCTTGCATGGTTCTATCGCTGTACATGGTGACAGACATACATTTTTCGAAGTAAAGCGTAAGTACAGCCGTATGTCTGTCATAAGTATAAAATTACTCAAGGGAAATTTTTTAAATCCGCGGTCAATATAAAAAGGTTTTATAGGGTTTTATATGTAATTTATTCGTCTGATTCAAAATAGAATCAACTTTAACGATGGGACTATGGTAAATATATCTATAACCATACTAAATATTATAAAAATTAAGAAAAATTCAACAAGCTGATCCACTGCTTATATGTTTTCCTCATTCGTTGAGTAAGGATTCATTCCAAAGTATGGACGATGAATTCAGTGAAAATTTGAATATTGATTTCTCTGCAACTGACTGTAATGATGCTGTAGGTTTTTCGGAAAAAATATAAACAATCAAAAGGTTAGGCGAAACACTAGCATTTCCGCTGTTTCTGGTGGGATTTGGAATGGATTCTGTATTGAGCTACTACCAAGCAATCTGCTTCTCACATGTATTGCTCGCAGCAGTTTTCAATGAGGAAACAACCAATTCCTGGAAGAATAGAATATTGAGGCTATGTGAAATATGGCGAAAGATTGTGAAACAGAACTATGGATATAAAATTAAGTTATAATGCTTTGATAGAAAATTATGTTTCTGTTTTCCCAAAAATCGACATTAACTTTTCGGATAACCCAATATGAGCTATCCTGCTTTATCCTGATTGTTATTTTCATTCTTTCTGATTTTTAAAAATTATAGTTGGCAACTCTAGTTGCACGTATTGTGAAAATTGCTTTTTTGGACTTTTGCTCACGAAGTGTACAGATGTATTTATATACTGGAGCAAACTAGAAAAAATCATATGTTCTAGAGGCGAATAAACTGCGAAGTTTAAAGCCATTAAAAGCCGAAAAAGAAGAAGAAAAAAAATCATAGGTAGGAGGGCTGCTGTCTCGCGATTTCAATTTTCATGATAATATTTTTATCGATACAGATCATACAATTGTTTCCGTGATGGATTGATATCTTCATTTATCTTCAATTTGCACGGAAAAAACACAAATGTTGTTTATTTACTTCAAAATGCTATATTTGCAATATTTGATGTTATTTCTATCCCTTCATGAGCACAGTCACATAACTGGATATTTTGATCGGTGAATGCGAATATTTAATTGTCTTAAACTTAAGGGAATCGTGCCGCTGCTCACGGATCTCTTTTGACATTTCTATTGGATTCTTTTAAAGTATTGTTATTGAAGGCAAAATAATCAAATTTATTAAAGAATGAACTACACAGTGGCGTAGCGTAACCGGGTGACACCAGGGGCGGGTTAATACTTAGTTTTTGTTTTCGAATGAAAAATCAAACTTACCTAAACAAGGAACGTATTTATTACTAGCTGACACGGCGAACTTCATCCTGCCTAAAATTGATTTCGATTTGTATATATTAACATTAACATTGTTTGTAGAATTTTTCTTTTAGTACTAAATATCTAATCGTTGGATTTTAATAAAATCATGTAAATGGTCGCTTTGACTAGATTGTTCCTTTCGTCAGCGAAAAAATGACCAGCATATTGAGTCTGATCACAACGTTACTAGGGAAAGGTCCTTTGGTTTGCAAATATTCTGCGCTATATCTACTTCATGTAGTACAACACGTCAGATGTACAGATAACACAGAAATATTAAATCATAAAATTATGGTAGGAGCGGCCGAGTACTTGATCGAGTGTTTGAGTCCACAATATTCCAGTGGCTATGATCAGCCAAAAAATTGGTTTCACAGCATTATAATTGGTACTCCATCAAGATTGCGACAAGCTGTTGACAACCCACCAGTGTGGCATAGAAACATTTCTCAGCGATCAGTTGAAACTGCGAAACACGAGTAAACAGATTTAGCAGTTCTAAAAATGTCACAAACTGTAGATTCTTAGCAAAATCATGTTGTCCTCATGAACACAAAGACTTGTCTACAAACTCTATGGATACGGCTTTTTTATTTTGTTTTCTCGACAAAACCTGAACTCCTTCATTTGATCCTGACATGGTTGGAGCGGTCGATAATCTGCGAACGGGACTTCATGAAAACTAAACCCTGGCCTTTCAGTTGTTTAAAAGATATCGTTATTAAAATCTGCACCTTTTCTCACCCAATACGAAAAAAAACTAGGAGTGGGTTATATCTGTTATATAACCGCAAGGTTAACTTAGGACTACAGTTGGCTTAGTAATCATTTGTCCGAAGTTGAATATGAATCAATTCCCACTAAATGGATGAATGAATATTTCGTTTTCCCTTGAATATGGCTAGCGATCTGTTCAAATATATACGAAATAATATTCTTTTTCTTGTGATGTCTTTTAGACGTTCGGCACTCAAATCATCAAGACAATCTCATTCAATCCTCCGTACATCCGAAATATATTTTACGTGATATAAAAATCATCACGGGAACAACTAGTTAACTGTGTGCGAAATCATATTCCACTCCTTCGGTGCATTCACAAGCAAATGAATCTGCATACTGTGTGGTACCGGTTGAACAGATGCTAGTTAGTGTAAAAGTGTGCTGAACATAAACTGGCAATTTTCATGATAATATTTTTATCGATACAGATCATACAATTGTTTCCGTGATGGATTGATATCTTCATTTATCTTCAATTTGCACGGAAAAAACACAAATGTTGTTTATTTACTTCAAAATGCTATATTTGCAATATTTGATGTTATTTCTATCCCTTCATGAGCACAGTCACATAACTGGATATTTTGATCGGTGAATGCGAATATTTAATTGTCTTAAACTTAAGGGAATCGTGCCGCTGCTCACGGATCTCTTTTGACATTTCTATTGGATTCTTTTAAAGTATTGTTATTGAAGGCAAAATAATCAAATTTATTAAAGAATGAACTACACAGTGGCGTAGCGTAACCGGGTGACACCAGGGGCGGGTTAATACTTAGTTTTTGTTTTCGAATGAAAAATCAAACTTACCTAAACAAGGAACGTATTTATTACTAGCTGACACGGCGAACTTCATCCTGCCTAAAATTGATTTCGATTTGTATATATTAACATTAACATTGTTTGTAGAATTTTTCTTTTAGTACTAAATATCTAATCGTTGGATTTTAATAAAATCATGTAAATGGTCGCTTTGCCTAGATTGTTCCTTTCGTCAGCGAAAAAATGACCAGCATATTGAGTCTGATCACAACGTTACTAGGGAAAGGTCCTTTGGTTTGCAAATATTCTGCGCTATATCTACTTCATGTAGTACAACACGTCAGATGTACAGATAACACAGAAATATTAAATCATAAAATTATGGTAGGAGCGGCCGAGTACTTGATCGAGTGTTTGAGTCCACAATATTCCAGTGGCTATGATCAGCCAAAAAATTGGTTTCACAGCATTATAATTGGTACTCCATCAAGAATGCGACAAGCTTTTGACAACCCACCAGTGTGGCACAGAAACATTTCTCAGCGATCAGTTGAAACTGCGAAACACGAGTAAACAGATTTAGCAGTTCTAAAAATGTCACACAATGTAGATTCTTAGCAAAATCATGTTGTCCTCATGAACACAAAGACTTGTCTACAAACTCTATGGATACGGCTTTTTTATTTTGTTTTCTCGACAAAACCTGAACTCCTTCATTTGATCCTGACATGGTTGGAGCGGTCGATAATCTGCGAACGGGACTTCATGAAAACTAAACCCTGGCCTTTCAGTTGTTTAAAAGATATCGTTATTAAAATCTGCACCTTTTCTCACCCAATACGAAAAAAAACTAGGAGTGGGTTATATCTGTTATATAACCGCAAGGTTAACTTAGGACTACAGTTGGCTTAGTAATCATTTGTCCGAAGTTGAATATGAATCAATTCCCACTAAATGGATGAATGAATATTTCGTTTTCCCTTGAATATGGCTAGCGATCTGTTCAAATATATACGAAATAATATTCTTTTTCTTGTGATGTCTTTTAGACGTTCGGCACTCAAATCATCAAGACAATCTCATTCAATCCTCCGTACATCCGAAATATATTTTACGTGATATAAAAATCATCACGGGAACAACTAGTTAACTGTGTGCGAAATCATATTCCACTCCTTCGGTGCATTCACAAGCAAATGAATCTGCATACTGTGTGGTACCGGTTGAACAGATGCTAGTTAGTGTAAAAGTGTGCTGAACATAAACTGGCATTTTCCATGCACGGCCTCATTGATTCTGCCTCTTTCCGTATCTAACAGTCAAGCAGATCAGAAGCGAGCAATAGTACCTTTCTATTGCAGCCCTGAGAATTGCACACATATCCGTTCATCACGGCAGTAAAAGAGAAACGGACAGAGGTTGGCCAGCCGACGCATCCTGCATTATGAATCAAACGCAGATCAATCGGGACTGAATTGAAATTTCAAGAAGCTATCGCTATTTATAATTATTTAAATAGTTGGGTTTCGAAGCAGTTTTGAGCCAATGAAACAAGTTTTTATGGCAAATAAGTAAAACATAGATCTTTTATCTTATTTTATGTTATTTTCATAAAATTTCGTTCATCCGGTGGAGAGATATTAACGCTCAAAACCTTGTACTTCGAACGTAACTCTCTCGTTTTCGAGTTTTTGAATTTACACCCCAGTACAGAAATTTAAGATGTAGTATGACGAAATAATGAACATAATAAGAACAAGAAAGATTCTATACTATGGGCTTTTCCATAGTGACTTGCATTGTTAGATAGTACATATAACATAACATAAGTAATAACCGGTTACCTTCATTCAAAATCATGTTTTTTTTTTCAATATAATTCAATCACTGCTGTATCAACGATTGAAAAAACGCTTGAAATCAAACGCTTCAAATGATATTGAAACCAGCAAAGAATTTGAATATATCGAATCAACATTTCATGAATTCTAGATACCTTCGTCTCTCAGCTGCGTGTAGCAAGAATCGACGCAGCAAAAATTTCTACAGGAAGATAATCTTTCTTGAGCGAAATTCTGATTCGGTCAAAAAGTTATACAAACAAACCCTGAGTCACGAAAATGTTGGCTCTTTTTATAGGAGAAACATTTGCCAGCATGGGAAAAACAACTGCAAGAATTTTTTTTTTCAAGCAAAATGCACTAAATTTGATTGACTCCGCATGACCTAGATAAGAGGTATAAACCAAATGAAGACTAGATGGAGATACGTAATGAAAAAAATGGGTGGGTTATATCTATGATATTACCGCAAGGTTGACGTGGGACTACCTTAGCTTAGTAATCATTTGTTTGTATTGATTAAATTTTTGATTGAATAAAACAATTTCCGAATTCAATTGAATTCAATATATTCGCGTTGTGAGAAAAAATTTGAATAGATGCAATGTCTCTAGTGTCTACACGATCTTACCAGGTACCTAAGTTTAGAAGACCGTGTTAGGGAAACGCATTCTAGTCTGTACAAAGGTAAGCGAGTACAAAAGTACTCGCAGTTTGCATGTATTTTCAATGCCGATTTCCCCAGACACCTTGGTTCAGAAGTCTTTATAGGTAATCAGATTTCAGTCGGAACAAAAATACTCCCGACCTGCATGAATTTGCAATCCCAATTTTCCTAGACACCTTGGTTTTGAAGCCTGTGTTGAGGAAACATATTTTAGTCGGAACAAAAATGCCCTCGACTTGCATGTATTTGCAATGCCAATTTCCCCTCGCTTCATGGATTTGAAGTCTGTGTTAGGGAAACGCATTTCAGTCGGATCAAAAATGCCCCCGAATGCATGAATTCGCAATGCAAATTTTCCCAAGCTCCTTGGATTTGAAGTCTGTGTTAGGGAAACACATTTCGGTGGGAACAAAAGCTCCCCCTACTTTCATGTATTTGCAATTCCGATTTCCCCAAGGCTGCTTGGTTTTGAAGTCTGTGTTGGGGAAACCGTAGAGCGGGCCAATCAAAACGAGGCAGTAAGGGCGTTTAAATAACGCTTAACATTTTACAGTTATTCAATTATTTACCTAATGGAAAATAACACTTTACTAATTGCGATAGATGCGTAGAAATATTCCCTATCAATTGATGCAAACATCTTTCCGACTCAGTAGAAAATGTTCGAGTTATAAGCATTCGAAATCTTGCATTTTTTCCTGCATGTTCAGTGTTTATGTTTTCATTTTACCCCCCATATATTCCGGTTAGACGTAGTCCCACGTCAAAAAAGAGAAATAAGTGTCTCAGGAACAATAGTAAAGATGCTGGATGGTAGGAATAGGAAATGAAAAGAAAAAAAATAACATATGTTCCGCAGTTAAAAACACTTATTTCACTTATTTCATTGAACCATTCTGAGCTATAATGTTTGCTCGGGGCACACCCCATCGGAATATGATCCTGGTCTTAAATTTTCAGATCGAACAAGGTGTTCCAGCTAACGGTACCAGTCTAGTGAACCATTCTTCCCAGGGGTGAAAAATGTTGTATGAAAAAGCTATACACTAGCAATGTTCGAATTGTAATGTTGATTCGTTAACACAAGGTCCCGCCGCTTCTACCAATTTCAAAAGGTATTTCATCAAGTCGTTTATAATACTCGCATGCGGGGTATTGGGTTGTAATTGGGTATAAGCGATACTGTTCGTGTAAGAGGTAACGAAGGTCTAAATTCATTTGGTAATAGCATCCATGTCAAAGTGTCACACTTCACGTGGGCCATACTCTTCGCATGAGAGGTACTGGATTTTGAAGAAGACGCACCTTATGTGAACATATGTGAACATATGAGCCATTCAGTTCAAGCATAACGTTGATTGTTCTCCGTCCGTTTGTGTGTCGTAGTGCATGGTGTTATTAAGCTCTGACTGTTGTCTATCTGTTTGTGAGGTTTGACTTAATCAGATGGAATCACACTGATTATCTACATACGTATTTTTTTCCTTTTTTAACGATATTTTGAACCAGAGGCTGGTACATCTTCGGATACTCCAGTGGTGTTCAAAAAATGCAAGGGGAGCTTACCCAGCAAACATTAAATCGCATAACCAGCGTATATATAACATCATATGCCCAAAAATTTGGTTGGCATATAATGCGCCTAACTGGCATATGCATGCAAAAGTGGAGGCCATATACATACATGGCAAATGCTTACCGAATTTGTTTGGATAAATATGCAACTTTGACCGGCTATTATAGTGATTATGTTGAAATTGAATACGACTTTTGCTATACTCATATACGATTTATTACAGACATGAAAAAAAAAACAAATGGCGCAACATATTTTCGTGAAATGTTTATTATAGCCTCACGAATCGCCATTTTTATATATGAGTATTTATGTTCGTAGAAATAATAATTGTTTGATTGATTTGTGTTGGGAGTGGAATATGAATGTTTAAAATGGCAAAGATTGATGTTTGGTGAAAACTGCTCCGATTTGGGTTCGAACTCCGGTCGTCTGGATTATCATCCACCGGCTATCTCGCGCGGCTATCTGAAATTTTATTCAACAGCGGTTAAAACTTTCGAGTGCATCAGCATTTCATTGACATTTCTATATGATGTAATATGTTCTTTATTAGGATCTAATATGATTTACTGTTTCATAATTTTCTTCAGCATGCAACACGATTCACTACAGTACTGGATCGATTTAAATTATACGCTTATACGACACACAAACTGCATCAGCGTAATATACGCATATAATGCGTATTAAATATATTTTACGACAATGTACATCATAAAATTGATGTTTATTATATCGAGTTGCGACTTAATTTGATAATGGTATATAAAATCGAGTTTTTACATTTGTTGCGATTCCAAATATACACGATACATACTTTGATTGATATTATATGCGATTATGATTTATTCGGATTTCTTGTAAGACTTGGCACGTGCAAAATTATACGATTTAATGTTTGCTGGGTAGACAGGACTGATGTCACTGATACGTGGTACATTTCTTCAAATTCGTATCGCATACCTACCGACGAAATTGTTCCACCTTTTATAAATATACATTTTGCTTTCAACAACAGAGAACAAAACATAATTTTGGCAACACTTCCCACGATTCGCCTTCAGCCAGATTCTAAACAAGAGGTAAACAGTGAGCATTTGCAGGAGACACACAACTTCTCATGTATCGTTTTCGAAAGAGGTAGAAGAGGTGCAACAGGAACAAATAAGACAGAGTTGAGTAATCGAGTTTGACTTGATTAAATTCAATTATTTTAATCGCGAAATTTAATTACGACTATGTTTGTTTATTTTCTTTTGCTATTTCAGGTTTACTCGAGATGTTATAAATGTGAGCCCAGATTCTAATTACCCAAAAAAGGAATAACATCTAAAAATTGCGTATCAGCGAACTTAATATCGATAATATCTCGGAGATAATGTTTTAACATTTCGTCATTTTTAGCAACATTCGTTATTTACTCCTTATGCGAGTGCAAATGTACGCAATGCAAATGTTCAAGTTCCAAGCACTATTGGCGATGCTGCTACTCATTAGCTTGGAGGTGCCCAAAGTGGAAGCCTATGGGGATCTTCCTATCAGCAATATGCCCTTATACAGTGATGGCATTTATTTTGAGAATTTAAAACCCGTAAAAATACAGCTCAGCACCTGGACGCTGCAGACGGAGTATGAGTTGAGTGAGTTTATCGGCGAAATCGCACTGGTCAATGCTAGTGTTGATAAATTGATTCAGGCTTGCAAGCAAATGCAAGCAAGTTTCCCGGACAGCTGCAAAAGCATTGGTAATATTTTGGAACTAACGCGCGAACTGAACGATTTTAAGATCCTACTGGATAGTTTGTGCGAAGATAAAACGCGTCGAAGGAGAGGTATTCTAAAATCCTGGTTCGGACTTATGGACGACGATGATCGCGAGGAAATCGATGGAAATTTTAACAAGATTGATAAACAGATCGAAAGTCAGTCTTCTACAATCGAACATTTTTTCAATAGTACCAATAAGGCTATCGCTGTGCTCAGCGGAAATGTCTTCCAGGTTGATCCGAAAAAGCCGGGCACCATCGATTATAGTAAAGAGGGGCAGCTGTTGATGATGGATATTTTATTGAACAAAATAATCCGAAAGAAGGACCTTTTCATGAAACTTCTACAGTCGTCCAGTTCCGTGTCGTTGAGTGATGATATCGTTAGCCCTAACCGCTTACTGAAAGAACTCGAAAAGTTGAAGAAAATTCTCCCGGAGGAATTTACATTCCCTGTTGCAATGACATTGCGAGATGTCATAAAAATGTATCCCTTATCGAAGGTGGTAGCATATGTGGATAATTGCAAAATGAAAGTTAGCATTCTTCTGCCACTTTGCAACGACTTAGAATACACGACTCTAAAGGGAACAAGTGTACCCACGATGCAGGATGGTGTTCTTAAAATGTTTCCTCTCGAGAATGATGTTTTAGTATACAACGACAAACACCATCTCGGCATGGTGTTCAATTACGAGGAATACAAAAGATGCAATCACTTGACGAATTTTGCTCTATGCAACAATCACCATTTGATGAAAAATTTATCATCCGCCGTGGACTGCATCGTTGCGTCGTTTTTCAACAGAACTAGCAATTCGGATTGTCGCGTCAGTCGCTTAGAGCTTAGACATCAGCTGTGGATCCAGTTGGCCGATCCCAATGGATGGGTTTATGCTGTACCGAACCGGACAATTATAGAAGTGACCTTTGGACTTGGAAATAAAAAGAGTGTCGAGCTGGGAGGTGTTGGAATGCTCAAGCTAGTGAGGATGTGTCATGTTAGATCACAGGTTTGTTGTGATCCATTATTTTGATCCATATAAATTTTTGCACAATTGTGGTCTTTACAGGATATAATTCTCCAGTATGTTCCAGTTTTGGGAGGAACATTTAAGCCGAACAATCTCGGCTTTCAACTACCTGCGGTGGTGACACGTGATCAGCCATTGATCATTTCCGCCAGTGACAATAATAAAGTTATCCTTGTCGGCAAGAATACGGAAAGTGCGCTCACTGAAAATACTCACGTTTCTGGAGTACACTACGCACAGCCCACAATATCTCCGTGGGCTATTGTTGGAATTGTTTGCGGTGCGTTTATCGTGAGCGTCATTGCAATGAAGATGTATACATTTATCGATAAACGCTGCCAGGGATCGATGATGCGTCTTCGGCGGCGACCATCTGCTCCGATTTTTTGATTAGCTCGAAGTTCCTAAGCCGCCAAAGAAATTTAAACCTAGAGTGCCTGGAGTGGAGTTTTTAGATTTTCTGTTTGCATTTCGTTTTTCTTTTCACGATTTTCGTAAAGCTAGGCTGTGTGAAGGAATTAGTTTATTTTTGTAAAAACTAGCATTAATTTTATTGAATTGATTTCTCTCTGCACACCAAAAGGATTGTTAGTGAGTTTAGGTTATGTTTTCATATAATTTTATAATTATACAATGAGCTGAAAATGTGATGCACGATTGAAATATTTACAGTCTAATGCCCAAATGGCATTAGAAATATATAAATAATACCCATTTATAGTGGAGGTTGAACTATACTCTAAACCATAAACGCTATGGAAGCATTCAACAAACATACTGGACCAGATGGTCGTCTTTATTATATGAACCGAATATTTCCTGAAGATCTGAGTACAAGCTCGTGGCCATAGCCCTGCTAGAATTTAGGATCGATTTCATCATTTAGAGGCTGTCACATAGGGCTTTAATGCCATTAATCAGCTAAAGAACCACAAAGTAGCTGGTAAGGATGGCCTCGTAGCGAAGCTCTTCGAGGGAGGTCCGGAAAAACTTTTAGAGTGTGTGCACCGTGTATATGGTTGGTAAACGACTCGACTAACCGTACCATCGGTGCTCCGCGTACCTGCAGGCATAAATAGACCCAATTCATGGTCCTTAGCTTCTTGTCCAACAACTCCTATCCATACCACCCCGCGGTACCGGCTGGGATACGAGTAACTATAGTGAAGATCGTGTAACCAACCCCGGTGGGATCTTGGTCGTATGCTGACAGGGAAGGGGTCCTATCCGAGCGTCTGTTCACCATGGAGGTGCGGCTCAAAACCAAATGTCCACGATTGTCCACGGTGTGGGGGGTAGGGGTATGGCCAATGTCCACGTGGCCAATGATACGTGATACGTGAAATAAATATTTGAGAAAAAAAACAATCACATATATATTTAAAAATTAACGACATCTGTTTTTCATTTTCAAGAACTTTCAAACTTTCCTTCATGCTTGTTCTGCATATTTAACAATAAAAAGGCTGAGCTGTCTGATGTTCTTTTCAAATACTTGTTAGTGTGCACACAATGGTCATGATTTTGTTTTTGAAAATGAATGTATTTCTTTCTGAGATGTCCACTAAAACATTTTAATCTTTTTGGACTGAAAAAAGCGTTTCGCAACCTTCGAGGTGTACTTAGGATCATTGGGATCATAGCCTTTAATATAAATTTTCCTGAGTGACGGCTTTAAGTTCTCCTCCAAGACATTGACGTAGGACTCTGCAGTCTTTTTCTATCGATCTTGACGAGATTGTCCACCCCATTCCAAGTAAACAGCACCACACAAGCTGGGTAGCTCAGACTTCTGGCTGTAATTTTTTTGTGTCCTTTAACCTCAAACTTACTCTATTCGGTCAAAATAATCTTCTTCCAAAAGTCATGGCTGGAGCTCCTAGTCGTGGACCATCAGAGGATTTTTCATTTTAAAATAAAACATGCAAAATGCATACTCTAGTTGCAAATCATGACTATGTAGAAAAATGTCAAAATAATGCTAATCTTTAAATAGACACACAGTTGCATGTTGACCCTTTACGGTCGTATTCAATTCGGATATGGGTGCCATACTGGTTGGAATTATTTTCCCTTGAAAGAGCGGTGATGCATAATTTGTATGACAATGAAAGATAAACAAGATTTTTTCAATTCGTTGTGAACTTTAGATGTGTATCTACTGAATAATGTGTTTTAAAATGCTGTTTTTATATAAAAAAATATACTCTAAAACTCTCTTTCGAAACAGTCCCTCAAAATGAGATCCTGGTTTTTGATCACAGTTCTGCACGGTAAAACAGGTTTTTTTCCGACTGAGAGTAGACATACGAACGCGAAGATTTAATTTTTCACTTACATTACTTTTTTCAAAAATTTCTTTCGCGAGCAATTGAAATTCGAGCAATTTGAAAAAAAATGTCACTTCTTTATAAAATTAACAACAAATTTCGCACGAATTACAACAACTTTATAATACGTAGACCATCCTTAGTTTCCACTCTGTCCAAACAACGTATTCGGCCAAGTTACGGCATGTGGAAATTTGAATCTCGCTCCACGCAGAGGTAGCTGCTCGTTTAAGCTCAATAAACTCACATACTACCTATTCTTCGGCAGTTCTTCGTGCGATCAATCTACATAAGTTATCGATTGGGTTTGGAACTGGTAAAAAAGCAGGTCCGATGCAAAAACGGCAACAAATGATTCAGGAATACTTCTTTAATTCCTATTGACATTCTTTGTTTTAAAGAGGCTTTAAACTTTTCAGTTCATACGTCTCTAAACCCTTGAACTCCTAACTTTTTATTCGTGTGAGTGGAAAAGTCATTTGAAACAGTCCTTTCTGATAAACAAAATCTAACATGAAATAAATTTGAAATGGAACAAGGGTGCAATCGCGGTGTTTTAGGTGTTTACGTTTACTTTGTTAAAATATTCAGGAATGTCCACGTGGACAACAGGGGAAGGGGTCTGGTCAATGTCCACGTTTGTCCACGAAGGGGGAGGGGGGAGTCTAAAATCGTGCTTTTTGTGTCCACGTGGTATGTGGACAGCCCCTATGTAGCATAAAAATTAGACCTGCTTTGTTTATAAACAAAAATAGTCGCTCTCATTTTTTATCCCCTCTCGCATCTTCCATGCCTTATCTACATACTGTCGAAAACGAACCACCTGTCAATTCCAGCTCCTTGGTGGAAACGAAATAAACGGCACGCCATTGAACTACGTTTTACGAGTTAGTGAAGTGTCGAAGATAATGATGAGTTTTCAGGCAGAATGAGCATTTTTCAAATAAAAAATCATTAATAAAAATTAACTTCTTCGTATCAAACTGGTATTCAATGTGAGTGGAAAACTTTGTTTTCTTCATGTGATATAATAATCTCATACAAAAATTTAATCTGAAGATAATTTGATATTTTTTTTTTCCAAAATATATATTTTTATAAAGGCTCATATGGCGTTAGCCTCACGGAGCCGGGAGTTCAATACAATTTTTCTTATTATCTATGTTAATAATATGTAACCGATTACTCGCGGTTGGCTCGAGGTTAGTGTTACAAGTGTTTTCGTAATTGGGATGTTGCTGTCTCCAATGCTCTGTACGTGTGCCCGACACGGGATACTTCCTATTGGGATGCAGCTGACCATTAATCAGCAACGCCCCCCTAGTCTGTACCTCATATCTAGCGTGGTGCGTCTTTCTCGACTCGAGGAATCCAGGATAGAATGGTCACTAGCCGGTGCAATCATCAGTTCGTGTAGAGTTGTCATGAGCGGTACAACCTTTGGCTCTTGTTGAATGATCAGTGGACTGCACAACCTTTGGCCTGTGTGTCTGTAAAGAGTGTGTATATGTATTACCGCGACTAAGTAAAAGTTTATCGATCGGATAGGAGGGATATGAAACGGGGACACAACGAAGGAAACATCATTGAACGTTGACATCGGCGTTTCTGAGGAACAGGTATAGATGAAGCAGAAGATCAGGGTCACGGCTACCTAAGATATCCCGGACGGGGATATCCGATTGTCTGCCTTGTGCTCTTAGTGCTCTAGAGAGCTGAGAGCGAGCAGCATGGAACCGGATACACGACCAGACAACATGCTCGATGTCGTGGTAGCCATCGCCACAATCACAAAGATTGTTTGGTGCGAGCCCAATGCGATAGAGATGCGCGTTTAGGTTGTAGTGATTGGACATAAGCCGAGATATCACGCGAATGAAATCACGACCTACATTCAATCCCTTGAACCATGCCCTCGTCGAGACCTTAGGGATAATCGTGTGTAACCAACGACCGAACTCATCTCCACTCCACATGCGCTGCCAACTTACGAGCGTATACTGACGAGGAATGTGGAAAAATTCATTATAAGCAATTTGCCTTTCAAAAAGAGTGCCTTCTAAAGCGCCCACCTTAGCTAGCGAGTCCGCTTTCTCATTCCCGAAATCGAGCAATGAGAGGGAACCCATGCTAAGGTAATCTTGAATAATTTTTCGACCAAAACACTCAATAGTTGTCTTATTCTTGTTAGGAAATAAGATGAGCGTTTATCAACCTTCATTGAGCGGATTGCCTCCAATGAGCTGAGACTGTCTGAAAAAATAAAATAGTGGTCGATGGGCAATGTTTCAATGATCCTCAGTGCGTAGTATATCGCACCCAGTTCAGCAACATACACGGAACAAGGATCTTTGAGTTTGAAAGAGGCACTGGAATTTTCATTGAAGATGCCAAAGCCAGTGGACCCGTTTATGAATGAACCGTCAGTAAAGAACATTTTATCAGATCTAACTATGCCTCCATATTCTGCCGAAAATATCGGCGGAATAGAATCTGAGCGTAGATGATCTGGGATTCCATGGATTTTTTTGTCGCATGGACAGATCAAAAATGACAGAGGAATTGCAAAAGTATGGGAAGCAAACTTGGTTGGAGATGCCTGGTGAAGGGTGGTCGTGGGTAAGGTACTCATGGTATAAAGACATAAAACTTGACTGAGGAATCAGTTGGAGTAGATTTTCGAAGTTATCAATCACCAATGGATTCATGATCTTGCAACGGATGAGAAATCTATAGGATAATTCTGTGAACCGAAGAGTAAGCGGGGGTACTCCTGCCAAAACTTCGAGACTATCAGGCCCAATGTGTAGTGAGTACAACCTTATTCCGGAATACACGCCACTGTAAACATTTGGGGCCTGATTCTCGAATACACTACGAATATACTTCACGGTGGAAACGGAATGAAACGCATTCGCGATGACAACGGTACGGTGTCGACATCTGGATGCGAGATTAGTTTCCCACTAAATTTATCATTATAATATCAAATTATCTTCAGATGAAATTTTTGTGTGAGATTATTATATCACATGAAGAAAACAAAGTTTTCCACTCACATTGAATACCAGTTTGATACGAAGAAGTTAATTTTCATTAATGATTTTTCATTTGAAAAGTGCTCATTCTGCCTGAAAACTCATCATTATCTTCGACACTTCACTAACTCGTAAAACGTAGTTCAATGGCGTGCCGTTTATTTCGTTTCCACCGTGAAGTGTATTCGAGAATCAGGCCCTTGGTAGAATTCATTATCAATACACCGAGTTCATCCACCGATGTTATTCTGATTTACACTTCACGCTCTCTTTTGTGTAAACAGTCATACACTCTACCGAAAAGTTGGTATATATGACGAGCTTTTTGGTAAATATTACCAATATTTAATAAATGTTTGCAATACGAATTCTTCGTACATATTACACGATATGATGTCAAATCGGCCAGTATAACCCAGTATAAGCAGTCGGTTCAACGTTCGTTTAACATATACAACATGTTATGTTAATCCTACCTTTATGCATATATTGTCATGAATTTATTGAGCTTTTGTATGCATCTTTATTCATTTATTGAACTATCTAAACTATTTAAAATATTTATTGAACTATCTAAACTATCGACATCTGGTCCTGCATCGATTGGGTCTGATCCATGGCTACAAATTAGGAAAAAATACACAGTTATTACTATGAATAGCTACGACAGACTACTCAATTCTCACCATTACCCTCTCCCAGGACCAGCTTGTAATTACTTCTCAGCCAAACACATTCGGGAGATATCATGAAACTGACAAAACCCAGATGGCATTAAGTGAAGCTAGTTTTATGCCCCGTTGCACCATTGACTTGACGCGCAGGATACGGAACCAGCGTCGTGACGAATCCGGAAAACATCTAATTGATTGAACCACCGATCACAATCGTCTGCAAAACGTTTATGAAGTTGTCCTTGGCCGAATCCAACAGGTAGAACAAGGACTCGACAGGGCTCGTTTTTGTGTATCGAAGTACCCAGATTCCTTACTATTGAAGTAATGTCTTCGCATTCCCCCGCAGCAGACGAGCACTAATCATTGCTATCCAATATGTATAAATATTAAGTAAAGAACATAAATTGAATTGATTTTCACGAATATTACTTACCTATCCCGAATCTGAGTTAATACGACCTTCTTCTGTGATGAAATCAATATCGGAAAGTAGTGCCTTGCAACTCAATTAACAACTCGGTAATTAGGCTAATAAATTTATTTTCTTCGCGGTTGCCAGTAATGACAATCGTAAAAGTTACTAACACCGCGAAGTAAAATGAATCAATCGTTGGTAGGGGTGTGTATTGCGTCTGACATTCATATTAAAAATGATTGGTAATATTTACAGAAAATATGTACATTCTACTGTTTGAATTACAAAAGATTTGGAAGTTTTTTTTAGTAATCCATTTTCTGGGTGTATCGACACAACTCGAGGATAAACAAAACAAAATATAACTGACGTCTTTATTATGGTGGGTATAGACTAGTGATATATTCATGTGAAAAAATAGGATGAGATTTATAGAAATCGCATCAACCGTTTACACTAACGCGAACTTATATACTGAATATATTCATATTTTCGGTGAATTTATTCACCTGAAGTAAAACTGCATCCAACTTTAGTGGTTTCTCACCAAAGAGAAATTCATATTCTATTCATAGTGGTTATATATACCTCGATGAAGTGTATCATATATATTCTCACCCGTTTACATCTATTTTCGTGTGAATGAATCCATCTATAGCTATAGATCTCCCAAATGTAAACGCGCCATTAGAAACGACATCGGAAATGAACACAAGGTCATTTTGGTATCCACTCCACATTCTACACGAAGTTCATTTTTACACTTCACGATTGGTGGAAACGCAAAAAAGTGAAGTGAGATGTAAACGTAGTGGAAACGTAAGTGTAAGTGGATACGGGAATAAGGCCCAGTGCCTCTTAAATTCTGTAAGGCAAGGCGCAAATTGAGACGCATATAGCGCGAGTAACTTGGCGCGATATAGCGCCTGTTTTTGTGGCTAATGAAAACAGATAGAAGGGCGCAAATTGGTCAGATGACTCGAGATGGTGGAGCGCTCGTGAGACACGACTCGCGCGACGCTGTGGCTGAACCACAGTTTCTCGTGCTGGTCATGCCGGTTGTGGTAGTTGTGTTGGTGAACAATCATATAGCGCCGTGGGTTTGACACTGTTTGTACTGGTCGGGTGATTGTGTTAGTAAATAAATATATCGCGCAACTCTGTGTTAATCAGTCATTGTATGCGAGTGGTATGTTATTTACACCAAACTGCGACTCAATATGCGCTCCACCACGCTACGTTTGTGGCACGTATGAGTCGTGTTGGTAGTCTCGCGTTTGCTTCTCAATTTGCGCCTAGCCTAAGTGTTGTTGCACGTTTAATATGTCTTGGCATCGAGTTGAACACATTTATACCTTTGAAATACAACGAATTTTGTGAAGCACATGTCAAGAAATTGTTTGTTCTCGCCGGCAATAATTTCTATGTTCTAAGTCGTGTCTTGGACATCACTTTTCTTTTTTTTTGCGGCCGCGACACCATGACTAACACGTGTTTGTGGCCCCTATCAAAAAAGGTTGAGAACCGCTGTATTAGAAGGTGCCGGGTAGTAGGAATAGGACAAAAAAGGTTTGATCAGCTGGCTTTACTTTATTGTTAAACCGCTTTGCGCTTCACTGATCCCTTGAGGAAACGTGGCACCCTTCATTCGGGGCACTTCCTATTGTAATCCGGCCGTTCTCCTGGACAAGCGAACCTTCCGGCTAAAGGAAATCGAAGCAAAGAGAAGCTATACGACATGTCGATGCCATGTTTTACACTATTAGTGTCGGAGCTAACATGAAAAGGACAATACCATTCGTATTGTAGAACATTCATTCAGTTAAAGGGAAGAAGTTATTTTAGATTTGTTAGAGAATGTATGTATAATGAAGAATGTAAGAATAAGTAAGAGTGTACTGACCATGGTGAACCATTTTTCTGTCTGAAACAATCACATCACGCTTTCACGTTTTAACGTTTATCTGTAACTAAATCGAAATAAATTTTCAAGGATTTTCTCTATTACACTCCAAACGACATAAGTTTGTTTTAGTTTTATTTATTAAATTAACATTTCCTGTAGACAATCATATAAACTATAGTCGAAAAAACACATCATGCTCGCAGTGCGCCTGTGCTGATAAAAATCGTGTTGTTTATCTATCAGAATAATGTTTTACTTACTGTCTGTTATTTTTTTCCTTTGTTCCTTCCTTTACTGCCATCCTAATATGTCTAAGTTAATTTGCTATCCTACACGGTTTGCCGAATCGTATTTGTTGTTCTCGTTATGCATTTCAGCGTTTATCGAATGGCTTATATAGCACGATTGCCAATCTACTCGATATCGATTTCTGTCTTATTTTCTCATCACTAATTGTTTAGTAATTGTGTTGTATTAAAATTTATTATTGGATTAATTTCATAATCTCTACCAATGACTAATTAGTTATTCTAGTTATGTTTGTATGGGAGTGTGTATTTGTTTAATGTTAATATGTTTACGAATGATTCCGGGGCTCAATATAGCGGATGTGTGCTTAGTTTCGATTTTGTTATAAAATTTATTTTTAAAATGTGTTTTATTGAATCGGAGCTGTGAGCAAATATGTGGAACATTATTACTACAGTGTGTGAGGTTGCTGTTAGGTTTAAACGTGTGTCGACTGGATGGGGCGAAGTGATTGAGCTCGGAATGTTTCCTGTGCAGTGGTTTCGTAACTGGCGACCGTGGTTATGTTTGTGGTTGTACTAAAAAAGACCCTTTATAATACTTTGTATGAAAAACAATCGTTTATCAACGTTTTGCTTGGTATGAAAATTTGATGTTTGTCCTTCTAGAAAAAATACATAATTTTCCGCTTATCAAAACATTGCTACAGAATTCTACTTAAAGTTTCCGTTGATGATGTTGTCCAAGCACGTTGTTTTTTTTGCTTTCGACAGAAGCTGGCTTGGCCACTGTTTGTGTATTTTTCATGCAAACCGTTGTGGCTCGATAACAAATAGCATGTTTTAAACTAACATTCTGCAGAATTGCTCTAGCGTAAACACACGATCGATACTAGCGGAGTACTGGATTTGGCCACTTTTGGAACTGTTTGTAGATGGTCTCAATGCTGCACTACGAGCAGGAGCACTCGGTGCGAGCAAAAACGTGACGCATATTCATCCAGACAGAAGTCTCCAAATTTTGGGGCAGTAGTAAACTCTTGCAAGCGGTGGCCGCAAAATACGATGTACATAGCATCTGCATGCATCAGGACCGCGTACATTGTTGCAGCGATGGTGTGAATGCAAATTTGGGTTGGGGAATTTCCTCCTTTGTCGGAACAAAGCCATCCTCCTGGCTATTCTGTTCGTTTGTGGCTATTTTGAAAAGCATTCCAAGCAAGTGATTCGCAGTTTCCTTGATCTGGATTTTTATTAGCTGAAAACTCGTGTCGACAAGGCACTCATATAATTTTTTTGTAACAAAAGAAGCTATCATATTCGTTTTATTTGAGAGAGAATATGGACCTGTAGGAATGAAAAACCCCTTCCCGAAAAGATCTCATCCTTCCTGGAAGTTTTTACATAATTCTTCCCGCTTTACATTTTTTAAGAAGAATCTTAATTACGATTCGCATTGCCGGTTCAAATCGTCAGTATTACTTTTGTATTTTCTAGTTGTATTGGAAAATGTGCTCTTCGAGTAGGAAGCAAATAATTCTGCTCAAACATTCGAACAGAATGAATTGTTTGGACAGTGACGTGGTTGAGTTCCACTTTTAATATATCGTTATTCTTCGGAGCCCGTGTCAGATGAGTAAAATGAAAATGGTGTGTCGGATAAAATTCTTTATCCTTGATGCGGAAACAATGGAAAATTCTAAATTTAGAATCTACCTAGCAGCGCTGAACACGTGCTGATTAGTGTCAACGAACGAAAGTAATGACGACTCAATCAATTTTAGATATCAATTGTATGAGAGTGATTGTAACGTTTACATTTAAAAAAATGGACAGAAATTGCCAATTTTTCATGAGTTTACCTTCACACGCACTGACGAAACTACCTATGCAGCATCAATCATAGTAACCCATGAGTCAGCAGAAAAAATTGACAGCTCTATCAGTTCGTGATGGCGAAAACAGTGAAGCTACTCCGTTCAGAAGTTTACGTGTTCAAAAAACGGTACCCCGCCGTGTCGAAAAGGAACATCGTGCGGCACTTTGTGGACGCCGGATACGACCGTTCCGGCATCTACAACATCTTGGTACTATTGGACAACAATCAGAGCATCGAAAGAAAGCCCAGTTCTGGACGGCCGACAACCTTGAGCGACGAGAAGCTCCAAAGGATGCTGGAGAGGAAGATAGAGGGAAAAGTGGCTACATCGCTGGGTGCGCTTGGCCGGGGGGTCGGTGCATCCGGCCAAACAGTGAAAAAGTACCTGGCGAACATGGACATACATGTCAGGAAGCGGCAGCGGCAGCGGCTGAATAAGATGGTCAAGTCGATTTTTCCGGCGAATCGCGACGTGGTGGTGATGGACGACGAGACCTATCTCACCCTGGATGGCAACGACTGGCAGGGCACCTCGTATTTTACTTCCCTCACGAAGGAAGTGAGCTCCGAAGTTTATTTCACACACCAAGTTTCCCAAGAAGGTGCTGCTGTGACTGAAAATCAGCGAGAAGGGGATGTCAAAGCCGCTCTTTTTTAGCTCCGGAATGGCCGTGAACGGTGAAATGTATAGTACGAAGTTCCTGCCGGAAGTTGCGTCGTTCATCAAGAAATACCATAAGGACAAAGTCGCGGTGTTCTGGCCGAATCTGACATCGGGCCACTACTCAAAGCAATCGTGAGAGGAGATGTAACGGCTGAATATCGATGTGGTACCAAGTGGTACCAAGTCGGCGAACCCGCCCAAAGTCCCCCAGCTGTGTCGCATCGAGAATTATTGGGCAAACCTGAAGCGTAAGACTTCAACAATTTTGTCGCGAAAACTGAGAAGGAATTGATAAATAAAACGAAGAAAGAACTCAAAAACGTGCATGTTTTCGTCCGCCATGGCGAATGTTCAAGTCAACTGCCGAGAAGGCGCTCGCAAGGGCGTAGAATTTTTTTTGCAAGTTAGCTAATATTTTTCATTTTAAATTTATCAAACTCAATTATCTGTCTTAGTTTTTTATCAACAATCTTAATAAAGTCCTTTTTTAATGCAAACGTTAGTCAATGATATCAATCAACTTAATATAATATAAATTTCATCGCAATTTACTGCAGCATAACCTGTATGCATTATCAAACTTAAAATTTTCGGAATGTCTATGACTTTGGTTCAATCGCGTGTTTAAATCATTGTAAATAGACAAAAATCAAACATTCTTACCATTTACTGACGAATGTAGGTGTCGACTCATGCAGTTCTGCGTCAATTCGTCGCAAAATCCACAGCCGTGAAAAACTGCATCTGGTGTCGTGTCAAGCGGAGTCAACCAAATAACCCATTGATGGTGCCACTCCCAGTCCAACGAGTAGCCCGACCATTGCGGCTGTTTTGCCAGGTAGGGGGCGGATCCCTTGGTCCTGTGGAAGTCTCGGTCGTTCGAAGAATGGAAAAGAGATGGACTGCGTTGTTCACGTGCCTCGCAGTGAGAGCAGTGCATCTCGAGGTGGTGCATAGCCTTAGCACACATGCGTGTTGTGCAGGAGAGGTTCACCCGACGCGTTCTTCCCGGACAACGGGACGAATTTCAATGGCCAACATGTTGAAGAAAATCAACGTGGAATATACGGAGAGTGTTACTACACCGACAATCAAGAAGCACTTCAATCCCTCTGGAACTCCAAAAATGGGTGAAGCTTGAGAGAGGATGGTACGATCGGTGAAGGAAGCTATGGAGGCGATAAACAAGGGATGAGATTCTTCTGACCACGTTATCCGAAGCAGAAGATATGATTAACACTCGTCCGTGCACGTATTCTTCCGAAGAGTCGGAACTCGATACAATCACGTCAAATCACTTTTTACGCTGTATAGTCAAGGATGCAGATATTACGGTCGAGCGCGTAGATCTGGTGGAATCTTTGCGAGACTGAGCGATCACAATACTTGACAGACAGGATGTGACAAAGATGGTGGAAGGAGTACCTACCAGTAATCAATTGGCGAACAAAGTAGTACGAGGATCAAAGAAAATTGAAGGTTGAAGATGTGGTGTTCGTAGTAGACGAAGATCAGCGGAAGAAGTGGGTGCGTGGAGTTGTCGAAGAAGTTATCGAAGAAGCAGATGGTAACGTTCGTCAAGTCGGACAACGAAAGGAGTGTTCAGGAGAGCGGTGGTCAATCCGACAGTGGTTGAGATAGCTGGCAAAACCGGAGCTGGCGAATCAGAACTAGTTCGGGACAGAAACCGGTCTAGTGGAAATTGACATGGTTGATAGTTAGAAAAGGCAGAGTAGAAGGGAGAGAACAGGACAAAAAACACAAAAACATATACAGTGATGGGCACAAAAAATCCATCTCCATAAAATAAAAGACATAAAAGTATCCCAATATTAAAAGTTTTTTCGAACTTTTCGGTATTCCAGTCAATAATACACAAAATTAGGTAACTAGTAGTCCATTTTGACATTTCAGTATCTATGATCTATGATATAACCGCAAGGTTGAAGTGGGACTACCGTTGATGTGTATGTAAAGAATTTGAACAAACGCCATGTAATGTAAGGCATATTGGTTTTGATGGCTGTGTTGGGGAAACCGTAAATCATGCTAATCAAAAGGTGGCAGTTATTGCGTTTAGACAGCGATTGACGTTTTTCGATTATTCAATTGCTTATCTCAGGAAAAATAATATTTTATTAATAGTGATAGATGCGTAGAAATATTTCCTATCAATTGATGCAGACATCTTTCCGATCTGTTAATAATATAGTTAATATAAGCATTCGAAATCTTTCATTTTTTTCTGCATGTTCTGTGTTAAGGCTTTAATTTTAATGTTAATAATATAATTATAACAATAATAATTATAATAATAAAAATTCGATCTATTAATAATATAATTAATATAAGCATTCGAAATCTTTCCTTTTTTCCTGCATGTTCTGTGTTAAGGTTTTAATTTTAACCGGATTTTACAACTGGTCACATCTGACACAAACATATAGCGAATTCGTTTTTGAAACTAGGTTAGTTCCAAACTTACTCTGTAATAAAAAAAGGTTTTCGGGTTCACGAATGAGGCGGTTTGTTGGTGTGCGTTATATAGTCTGATTTGTTTATATTTGCGACGACAAATGTACAACAAATGTATTGTGTCGACGTCTGGTGGCGATAATAGTGCTTGGGAGGTAAATTATTCTCTATCAGATCAGAAGGACCAAGTAAAATTATATAAATTATAAAAGTTTGAATGAAAATTTTTACTTTATGTTGTTTGATTATCTAACACATGTAGTTCTGACACTCACTTAACCATTTGTCGATGCATTTCCTTATTGTTCCACAAATAATCACCATTATAATATACAATCATTATCAGAAACAGTTTTTGTTTTATATGTTTTCGCAATTTCGAAAAAAACCCTCTTATTTCATCACATAAAATACATATTCGATAAGTAAAAGTTAAATTTTATTCATATTTTTTATTTTAAAAGCATGTTTATTCCACCTAAAAATCCACAATTATTTTTGCCTCCCAATGAAAGTACTCGAAGCTTAATACTCTTCAAAATCAGAATCCAAAATGGATTTCGATTCCAACAATACAAAAGTAAAAGCAGCAGGTTTTCCATTTTCATAGTCTTTATTTTTAGATTTTCCAAATCAATACTCGGAACTTGACAGTTCAGTATAGTTGTGAACCCGTGAAACATCTCAGTGCGAACCCAACAGCAGTTAGGTTGGAACTGGGGTTGAAACTGAACAAAAACGAATTCGCTAAACATTTTCGTAGTTCTTCAGTCATTTTTTCTTACGTGTTTTTGACGCTGAGAAAGATTCAGGAAAATGTGCGGAAAACAAATCCAAAATTTGATTGTGCGTGACTTCCAACGTAAGGAATTTTAACAAAACATTGCTGGAAGGTATGGGGTAAGCAGTGGTGCGGTCCAGCTGGTTCGGAGTTCTGGAAGCGCGATATTTGGTCGGACGAGTCCAAGTTTGAACTGTTTAATAAGGAAAGTCTACTCCGAGTGTGGCGGAAGAGCGACGAGAGACTCCAGGACCGGCATCTACAATCGACTATGAAGCACGGTTGTGGAGGCATCATGGTGTGGGGCTGTTTCTCGTGGGCTGGGGTGAGAAACTTAGCGCAGGTCAACGATATTATAAGTATTATGGTTATGTCGCCGCTAGCTGCTATCAGCTGTTAGCGTTCGTTAAATTTCCCTTCCACAAACTGTAAAGCAACAATATGAGTACGCTGCAGTGCCACCGACCGAGAGGGGAATCAGATTACAAAGAGCTGATTCACTACGCGCACGCATTAGCGAGTATGGATAGGTCAGTTGTGCTAGGATCAGCAATTAGATTTCGTCGCGGTTCAACCCAATCAGCGACTGGAAGAAAACATAACACATAGAAAGTATAGCTTAGACGTATATTCCTGATTCGGAAGGGATACCGAATTTGATCGCCCTTTGCTTTCCGGGTAGCAATATTATTAAATGAAATTGTGACTCCTTTCACACTGGGAAGCAAGGAACATCAAAATTGCTGACAAATTAATATCTTAGTATTTAAGAACCAGCAAACCCTGTAAAAAATCAGTATCTAACTAGTATCTAACGATTATCGAACTAGTAACAACAAAGTATCATGATCTAAACGTTCGGGTCTTCAATCATCCGGAAAATGTTTTCCTCCGGCGTGAGGAAGTTACTACGTTGAAACTTTCACTCCGCTTACAATCCAAAGTTACTCTGTATCACTTGTGCTGCAAGTGGAACATAGAAAACTTATAACAAACTTGGAATTAGAATTGGCCTGTACTGCAGGACGGTTCTAACCAAACTCCTCCAAAGAAAGAAAGTTACCAAATTGGAATTCTCGTTACGCGGGATTTTCATTGTCTAACTTCTGGTTAAGTCTTGGACGGTTTGTTCTGCAGAACGTCGAATACTGACCGGCAACCAACTCGTGTCGTAAGGTCGGCGTGTTTCGATCGCCGATAGGTTACATCGCTTTTTTTCCGAGAAGCTGGGAGAATCCATGCTGAAAATGGGACTACACCTTCCAGTAGGATCCACGAAGAATACTGCGAAGAACATGCCAACAAGCCACCGGAACAGCAGCATTCTTCCGATCAGCCCGGTGGAACCTAATATAAGAACACACAATAGGGGGTCTTTTACGGACCAAATTTCTGATTTCTGATTGGGTGATTTCGATAAATTTTGTAAACAAAGTCGATTTTTTCAGTGTTGCCAATAAAAATAAACAACGTTGGATTTGTATTGAATTTAGAAATAGTGAATTAATGAATATTACGATGTTTGGTTTGAAGGAAATGTGAAGGAATTATACGTCAAACCACTCATTTTTCAATTTAGCCTCGTTAGGTCCCTAATGCGATTTCATGTTTCGGAATATAACATCCATTGCTAAGAAGAAATGGAAAGTCTCATCATTCACTATGCAAATGGGGGAGTTGTTAGCTCTAGCTCGTGAATATGAAAAACGAGATGGTTGATACCGTCCAGGTTCTGTTTTGCTGACAACCAATTGTTACACTGCTGACATGTTCTTTCCCGCTGACTTATTTTGATGATGTAAAGAGCTATATAGAACAACGAATTTTGTTCTGTTCTGTCGAGGAAAGTTTTCGCTTCATCGACGGTGTACTCTTAGTCGAATTCAATATTTATGTCATCCACATTATCATTAAAATTAGATGAAGCTGAAATTCGATAGAGGCGATGAATCCGTTGACCTACAACCCTTAATTGTTAAATCATGCTAAATATTGTCCTGAAAAATTCGTGCCGATTCTAAGGAAAAAACCAAAAGCATATTTTTGTAGACATACATCATGATACAGATTTTCTTCCAGTCCTACCAGACCCAGCCATAACACTCTTCAAGCGAAAACCTGCTTCGGAGTTCCATTCACTTGCTAAGATTTTTTTTAACTCAACATTCTTGTGAATGATTTGCCCTTTATAATTCGCCACAAATATGTATTTTCGTCGCGTTTAGAAAACGAATCACAGATTGAGATAAGTCCCTTCAAGTGTTTTTCGGTAAAATAAACCCTTATTCCGAAGTCCGGTCGGATTTGAAATTAGCACAATATTGCGTTCTTTAAGAGGGTATTCTAGTCTAGAAATTTGAAAAAAAAATAATTTTTTTTCTTCATATTTCTCAAATTTAGACATTTGAAAATATACCATAGAAGAGACTTTTCGAAAATCTCATTATTTACCAAGGAATAGCCGTTTTAGTGATACGAGATCTAATCTAGTACGGCCATAACAATTAACTTCAAACACGTTTTTCTCGAAACATGTTTTTTTCAAACTGGCTTACACGATATCTCAAGTTCTACTTATCCGATCTATGTTTATATGAATACAATTTGTATGCATCTCTCTATCGCATGAACCTATAAAAATCATAATTTCGTAACTTTACTATTTAAAAAAAAAAGACGGGTGGGTAATGTCGGGGACATAACCGAAGTGACGTAGGACTATACAAAGGGGACAGCTTTTGTTAAATATATATTTTAAATATATTGTTTTATTTTCTTCTCCTACGTGAATACCTACCTATCTACCTGAAAAATGGATTAGTTTACTGTTTACTCTTCATGAATATGTTGATGGTTCTGAAAAGAACCTTTGGTGTTGTGTTTTTGTTATCACTCGATATTCCCATCTTGTTCGGTTAAACCTTCCTGTTTAGCTATTACGTTTGCCACTCGCCACAGCTTTCACAGTTGGAAAATTTCTTCCCATCCAGCTTGTGACATATTGTTCAGTAAATTACATTTAATGCGACTTTGCCACTCACTGAAACTAATTGTTGCCTTGCCGAACCGAAGCTGCTCTGTTCTTGATGCGTGTTTTCTGATTGTCGTGAGCAGCAGCCAACTCGAGCACTCCGACGGCCGAAACTCTATAATCGCTGTTAGGTATACTGGTGCTCCGGCACCAATCCGTTCGGCCTAGTTACCCTTGCGGAGCAATCAGTGAATGCGGCCAACAGGGAACTGGAGATCTGCACGGTTCGAGTGAGACTTTGCCTTTCCCTTAACTTGTCCTCCTTTGTTACGTCCACGATGCCGATGCCGTACAACCACACGGGTTTACGGTTTGAAAGAAAATAAGATATTTTTTTGGGGTCCGCGTGCTTTATACTCTAGCGCAATTTAAGAATTGGTGAAAATCAATAAGCTCAGAACAACTGCCAAATTCACATACTCATCATATCCTGGCAAACAAATTATGAAAAAATCAATTTGTGTTTTATTATTATTTTGGATAATGTTTTAGAAAGCATTGAACTGTATTTCCTAAACTCTTTTTTGGAAGGTTTAATGGCCCTGAAAAGCGCCGTGTTTTATGGAATGGTTCCAATTTAGAAAACTTAGTACTCGTGGTTTTGAAAAAAACCATTTCGAGCGCCCTCGATGCCGCCTTGTTCTGGATTTGCCACCAAAGCAGTTTGTATAAAGAACAAACGTTTTTCTTCTGCTACCTGATGCCGTTTTGCGATTGCGTTTGCCACTCGCCACTCGCTGCAACTGCCTGTTGTCTTGATGTCCACCGAACCGAATGTGTTCTGTTCCGAATACGGGTTTTCTTATCGTCGCGAGCAGCTTTGCCAGCTAACTCGATCACTTCGGCGGCCGAAACTATATAACGCCGACTAGGTGGACTGGTGCACTGGTACTAACGCGCTCGGCCTAGCTACCCTTATGGGGAACTCCAGACCAACACGGTTCGATCGGAATTTTGCCTTTCCCTTCACTTTTCCTCCTTTGCCATGTCCAGACATGGCTGCTTGGGTTGGTTTGTTGATGTGTTGTGATGCGAACCGATGTGGTGTACGGTTTGAATGAGAATGATCGTTACGGAAGGAAGGAAGGTATTGTATTATAGAGACTTTAAACTTTTGCAGTTCATTCGTCTCTAGCCTTGAGAAAGGCCCTTTGAAAACTCTACTCTACTCTACTCCAGCGCTACCACCTCCGCCCTCTTGCCTTGAGAAAGGCACTCGATCCCTCGCCGTCCAGCTCGTCCAGCAACGATGTTGTCCAGTCGGTGTCCACACAAAGAATGATCGTTACGGCAGCGGAGCGGGGATTTTTAAGCTGACTGGCTGGCTCGAGAATTACGCATGTGTGAGACTGCGACCAATGTTTCGTTCATTTTTTCTTTTTCCTTTCCAATCGTGCTTCATTCTATTTCGCTGCTGCTCTGGTTGCCCGTTTTGGTCGGTACAATATGAGGAGCACAAAATGGACCAATCAAAAATGGACACATAGTGCATTTTGACAATGCTTGATATTTGACAATTATTCAATTATTTATCTCAAGAAAAATGCAATGTTATTCGTTATGATAGATGCGTAGATATATTTCCTATCAATTGATGCAAAAACCTTTGCGATCTATTGAGAAATGCTCGAGTTATAAGCGTTCCAAATCTTGCATTTTTTCCTACTTGTTCAGTGCCTAGATTTCCATTTCACCCCCTATATCTTCCGGTTAGACGTAGTCCTACGTCAAAATCAAGAAGCTTAAAAAAATGTTTTAAACAGTATTTTTTCCTTCAAATTTCCGCCATTTTGTCAAAAAACACATTGTTGACTTGTCCGAGGTTCGTGCGATAGTGGCAATTTTACTGATGCAGAATCTGCTCGATTTGTTTGTTTCAGATAATCAGAAGGGCTCGAATCGTGTACCCCATGGCACAACTTTTCTTTGATCAGCTTCTAATTATGGATATATTTTTTTCCATTCAATTCTTGTTCTATTGTTGGAAGATAGATAAACAAATAGTGATATAATGGATGGTAAAAATATTCTTCGTTTTACTTTTTCGGAGCTCGAAGAAACGTCCGAAATTCGTGTCTCTATCCCCTTAATCTAATCGAGTCAAATCCTATCGGATTGTGCAAATGTTGCAACCTTGAACGTGAACGTGAAAGTTTATTTCATTCGGATTGCGATATGTCAAATCAGATCGGGTTCCGTAATATGGGTTAATATGTAGTCCATGCATTGTAGCGCTTTTCCTGATGTTTTGTCTCTCATGAACGGTGATTTTTGACATCTGTAGCGAATCTACTAATTCATGTGCATCAAGGATTAATCTTTTCTTTAAATTAATCAGCAGTAGCAGCATGAACTTTCCAGACAACTCAAAAGAAGCGTATTATAAAAATTATCAAACATCAATGAAGAATAACAACATTGCATTTGTTGTTCGTTTCAATGTTCAGAAATCCTTGAGAGTTCTCGAAAAAAAACCAAACCAAACAGAAAAAAAACCAAACAGTCCAACATTCTTTGTGTTATTGGGTGTCTCTATCCTGACGGATTTAATGGCGCTCTATTACCGATTGGAATAAATTGATGGATCCTAGTTCATATACTTTCAGAATATACATTTCAGGAAATATGGATGTTTGACCGAGCAGCACTCTCAGGCAGTTCAGTCTTTTTATTGATGAATACTGAGTACTCAGGGCGGGCGTGAAGTTCAAAAAATCGTGTAAATACAAACCAGATCGCATTCAATTTTGACTATTAACTTGAATGTTTTACTTGACAAAATTACTTAACGTATCCACGTGGACATTATCAAAACCCCCTCCCCCTCACCGTGGACAAGCGTGAACATTTTCGTAACCCCTACCCCCCCTAAAGTTGTCACTGTCACTGTCCATCAATTTCTGGGCAGAACATTCTTCTCGCCGCTTTGATAGCAAGTCCATCAATCCAACAAGATACTCTTGGTTATCGGCTGTATACGAAGCATTCGGTACTACGGTCATATGTTGCGAAAGAGTCACAATTTTCAAGTTGTTCCTGAATTGCAATGGAGTTGAGCGCCGTTGTTTTACACGGAGAAAAGACTCTCTAGACAATCTTGGACGAGTTGTTATGGATATCATTATTATATTATATATATGGGTATTTGATAGACTTATTTTATCTTTTTAAAACATTTTTTTATATTGCCTAATTGAAAATATGCAAAATCATTGAACTCGCACCAACCAACCAAAGCTCCGACATGAATCCTATTGAGAAGTTATGGGTGATGTTGACAATAAGGTGGACAAAACTGACGTTACGAACAAGCAAAACTATTTTGCTGCGTTGAAGAAGGCTTGGAACGAGCTGAACCTCCAAAACCTCCGGAACGTCGTGAAGATTATGCTAAAGCGTTGTCCGTTGGTTATTGAGACCAAAGAGGATTTTTTTTTGTTTTTATAAAATAACGAATCAACGATACTGAAATGACAAAATGGTCTATTAATCACCTAATTTTACAGGAATACCGAAAAGTTTGAAAAACTTTCAATATGGGAACACTTTGATTTCGAATGGGGTGGATTTTTTGCGCCCATCACTGTAAAGTGTTAATGAGCCTAAATAAAAATAAAATAGATAGGATAAAACAATAAAAATAATCGGTACGAAGACCTAATTTTCAAATGAAAATGATAATAGAAACGACTACGTTGAAAATAGTGCTTCTGTTAATGTGACCGTCTGGGTGATAATCTTTTCCATCCTCTTGGCTGCACCTTGTGTGTTTATAATTCAGAAGAGAATAAGTTTCGAAATATGCCCCTAATTTATTTTCAGTTCAGCTTCAAAATTAATTTCCGTGTGAACTTTCTCTCTCTCAACATCTTCATGAATTCACTCCTAAGTTGTTTCGCAGTAGATAACGGGGTAACAATGTTATTTGTAACCTGTTGAAGTCCTCGGGGGCACCAACTACGAATACATTATCCCATATTCCGGAGAACATCAATCTTTGCAGCCGTATCCTTCTTCCTGCAGTGCCAACAACAAATAAATTTTGGTCTACATTTCCAGCCTAACTTCGTCGCCAACCGGCAGACGGTCCCGTCCATTGCTGTTGACGAACCGGGCTGGCCGAGTGGGGGTGTAAATATTTTAATTGCAAGGTCGTCTTTGGCCTCGCATTCGGTGCTTGCTCTGCAACAACAACATGAGCCATATTTTTTTGGGGACGAAAAAAAAGCGAAACATAAAAATAACGTGTGAAAGTTATGCTGGTGGAATCATAAAACATGCCCGAAAGATTAACGCGACGTCTGGCGTGGATGACACCAGGCGGCAGAATAAATGATTCATGAGTGCAACTTAAACAAAACTTCGTGGATGGTACCTATTTGTTCAAACTAATGAGCACATCGATCAAGCGAAAACGCGCCTTTCGTGTTAAGGTGAGATTTTAATAGATAAGTTGCGGTTCTCAGCACAACGGCAAAGACAGCTTCTGATTGGACATGACTAAATTTGGTTTTTCGTTTATTATTACTCAACTAAATTAAGGCAATCTGTATGGGCAGAGATTTTTTACAGTTCTGTTACATTCTCTGTATTGTATTTTTTTTCCCTAAATCTTACTAGTTATAAAACTTCCTAGTTCTCATTTATCAACATCATAGAGTTTTCAATTGTTCAAAAATGTTGACCCCGTCTTCAGTTTTTTTCAGTGATGTCCCAGGGTCAAATTACCAACAAGAGTCTGTTCAACAATTTAGCCGTGTTTACGCAAATGCTGTTATTACATGTGAGCAATTGAATGAATCTTACTTGTGACAGAAACTGATCTGATAAACCAAATATCAAATATTCGACATTTCACACCGGTTGGGGCTATCCGAGGAAGCATTATCTGCTTCGGTTGTGACGGCTGTTGTGGCCGTGTCCGAGGGATTGTTATTCGAAGCGTTTGCACTACACTGCTTCTGCTGCTGATGGAAAGTGGCTAGTGTTCGGGGATCTAGCTCGAGGGTAATTTGCTTACTACTGTTAGCGGTGCCGCTGCTCTTGTTGTTAGCACTGTCGATTTCATCCGGGGGAGGACAACGGCCATCCTCATCATCATCATCATCGCCAGGATTGGTTCGACACTGTTCGCCACCCTCCATGTCGTACTCATTGTCATTAGCGTTGTCGTGCGATGGTTCACCACCGGGTATATTGTGTACGACACTCGGAATGGCAGCCTTCTGCTTGGCGATCATCTTTAGCAGCTCAATTGCGTCAAGAGCCTGTCGCCTTTCAAACAGGATTCTGTGGGGTGAATAGAAAATAAATGTAGAAATTAAGTGTTGGAATTTATGTGGAAATTGTGACAGCATCCAGTTATCTCTACAAGCGTGTTTAGTAAGAACGACTCCTAGCATAATTGCAATGTGTTATAACATTTTCTATTCTACCTTGTTGAAAGACTGACACAAATAGTCGATGGAAATGGAAATGCGGATGTATGGAATGACGACAATAGATTACTGCGTCTTGATGCGCTTATCGTTTTTGGATTAGTGATACAATTCACATTCTAGAATACCAATTGGAAATTAATTTATATAGTTCATGCCATTCACTTATGTTACATATAGAGAGCCCCTTTAAAGCAGGGGAGAATTGAGATTCCATATGAGACGAGTGAGCGATTTAACCTTATGTTTCAAGTCAAATTCAGCTCCAAAAATTAGAAAGGATGGACACCTACGATGTATGTTTATACCAAAGAAATCTGTGCTAGGTAGAATGATGGGAATTAGTGCTAAACGGTATCGGATTTCACTGAGAATCTATTCAAATTGCGGCTGGTATGTAGTGTTACCAATGTTGTTTCGCTTTTATATTGGTTTTGCATTATTTCGGAAATAATATCCAGTGTGTGGAACCCCTCATCATTTTCATTCTAGGGGAATGGTGGTAAAGACAGACACCTTAAGTAAACGTTTAATTTTTTGAGAATTTTACAAAAAATATATAACTATCTTACCACAAATTGATAGTCTGTATCTCTTTTTATAACAAAATTTGGTTTTGAGGCAGAAATTTGCAAAATGAATGTGTCCGGCTTCGGGAAAAATGGGCACTAACTGGAAGTTCAAATTTTGGAGGTTTTCAAATAGGCTTTAAAATGCTCGAACAAAAAGGCTTGACTAAAATCAGGGCTTGTAGTTTTTCTCATTTTTTCATGTCTAAAATAGCTTCCGGCCTTCGGAATGACAAATTCGGATTACGTTTTTAAAGCCGCTCTGCTGATTTGTCCATGATATCTGGCTGATCTTGCAAACGTAGTTAGTGGGCATCTGTTAAAAGAAGGAGGAAATAATCAAATTGTTTTCAAAACAAAATGTTTGTCTTTCTTTTCGGTGGAGTGTCCGTCTTACCCGACTTGATTAGTATTTTTTTCATCAATATACAGTTTATCGCGAAATTGAGTGTACACATTCTACCTGACGACACTTTCTATTTATTTGGTATAAAATATTTTGAATACATTCATTCTTTTGATGCACATTAATTACTTATATTAGGCTGTCAAAAAATCCTGCGGTTTTTTTTTTAATTTTCATTTGTTCATAAAATTAGTTACAATCATCTGTTTTAAGTCAAATATACGCCGTTTTGTTCGATGACTTGTTCCCAACGAGATGCCAACTTCATAATACCCCTGTTATAGTAGCTCGCTTCCTTATTGGAAAAAAACTCGGATAGCCAATTTTCACAGGCCTCTTTTGTGGCAAACTCTGACTAACTAGCTCGTTCGCCATGGACAAAAACAGGTGGTAGTCACTTGGTGCAAGGTCCGGACTATACGACGGATGCAAAAGAACCTCCCATCCGAGCTCCCGGAGCTTCTGGCGCGTCACCAAAGAAGTGTGTGGCCTGGCGTTGTCCTGATGGAAGACAATGCGACCTCTGTTTATCAAAGACGGCCTCTTCTTCATGAGTGCTACCTTCAAGCGGTCCAGTTGTTGGCAGTACAGGTCCGATTTGAGCGTTTGGCAAGCAGGGAACATAATAGATAGGAAGCAGCTCATAATAGATTATTCCTTGACAATACCACCATACACACAGCAGAACCTTCCTGGCCGTTAATGAGGGCTTGGCCACCGTCTGAGCCGCTTCAGCGGGCTTCGACCACGACCGTTTGCGCTTCACGTTGTCGTAAGTGATCCACTTTTCATCGCCAGTCACCATCCGCTTCAGAAACGGGTCGATTTTGTTGCGATTCAGCAGCGATTCACATGCGTCGATACGGTCAAAGATTTTTTTTTTGCGTCAACGTGTGTGGCACCCATACATCGAGCTTCTTTGTGAATCCAAGCTTCTTCAAATGGTTAATAACTGTTTGATGACTTAGCCCCAGCTCTTGGCCGATGCTACGGCTGCTACTATGCCGGTCTTTCTCGGCTAATTCAGCGATTTTTTCGCAATTTTCGACGACAGGCCTTCCGGAGCGTGGCGCATCTTCGACGATCTCTACACCAGAACGAAAACGTTGAAACCATCGTTGTGCGGTGGAAATGGAAACTGTATCGGGTCCATAAACTGCACAAATTTTATTGGCAGCTTGAGATGCATTTTTGCCTTTGTCATAGTAGTACTGTAAAATATGTCGGATTTTCTCTTTATTTTGCTCCATATTTGCGACACTATAACTCACGAACGACTTAACCAAACAAAACACTGTCATAGACTAAAGGGTGTGTCACATCAAATTGCATCACGGAAAAAACGCTGTAGAAATTTAATTTTTAGGAATTATATCTTCAGCTTTGGCTTATAATCAGATAAGAGTGTATAGATCACGTTGACCATGCTTCACTGTTAATTTTTCGTAAATTTGGAAAAATGTCGTCGAACGAAAAAGAGCGTCGTGAATTAATGCTGTGCACTCATTTCGAGAATCCGGAGTTGTCACATCGGGACATCGGTAAGATGCTGGGAATCGTCCAATCCACGGTCAGCAGAGTACTAAAACGATACATCGAGAACCTAACCATCGACCGGAAGGTGAAGAACGGCAAAAATGGATGCTCCGTCAGTGAAAAAGATCACAAGCGCGTAGTTAAGCAGTTTAGACGTGATCCGAGAAGTTCGGTCCGGGATGTCGCCAATAAGCTGAATTTGTCAAGTTCATTGGTCCAGCGGACCAAGCAGCGGGAGGACCTGCGTACATACAAGGTTCAGAAGGCTCCTAACCGCGACGAAAGGCAAAACATGGTGGGGAAGACGCGAGCCCGGAAGCTGTACACCGAAATGCTGACGGAGCCGCATAGCCTGGTAATGGACGACGAAACCTACGTCAAAGCGGACTTTCGTCAGCTGCCGGGCCTGTTGTTCTTCTCCGCAGAGGACAAATTCAGCGTTCCAGAGGAGATTCGCAAGCAGAAACTATCCAAGTTTGCCAAAAAGTACATGTTGTGGCAAGCGATCTGCTCTTGCGGAAAGCGGAGCGCCCCCTTCGTGATGACCGGCCCGGTAAACGGGCAGGTTTACCTTAAGGAGTGCCTACAGAAGCGCTTACTACCACTATTGAAGCAGCACGAGGGCCCGACCATCTTCTGGCCGGATCTCGCTTCGTGCCACTATTCAAAGGACGTGTTGGAGTGGTACGAAGCCAAAAGGTCACATTCGTGCCAAAGGAAATGAACCCGCCCAACGCGCCGGAGCTTCGCCCAATAGAGAAATATTGGGCGATTATGAAGCCGGCCCTCCGGAAGAACCCAAAAGTTGTCAAATCGGAAGCGGACTTCAAGAGAAAATGGATTTCTGTTCAAAAAAAAACTACAACCTGACGTTGTACAGAACCTTATGGACGGGGTAAAGAGGAAGGTGCGAGCATACGGGCTTAGGCTCGAAGTATGAATAAAAAGAAAATGCCATAAGTTGTTTAATAGTTTTTATTTTACTGTCTAAAATTTTCAAAAGGATCGGTCTACTGGGCGAATTTCTACAGCGTTTTTTCCGTGATGCAATTTGATGTGACACACCCTTTATATTATAGCAAAAATACCTTTCCAACAAGCTATAGTATGACTCGATACAATGAATACAACTAGAACTACGCGCTTACAACGACACCTCGCGGAAATACCGCAAGACTTTTTTGACAGCCTAATATATTTAACTAGCTGTACGTGCAATAAAACTCCGCGAAAAGTTTTCTGCTGATTGTTTGTTCCTAAAAATTGAAAACAATCTCTATTCTAGGCATCGCAAAATTGAGTGTACACCTTAAATTTCCCCGAACAAACTAGCCGTGTAAGTAAGATCTTTGTGACGCAAACTTTTTTTTCGTCAGTAATTGGTGTCAACACTTCACCACTGCTCGGGCAGTGTTGGTTTTCGTTTTTTTTATTGATGTTTGGAAAAGTTTTTATAAAAATGGCAAGTTAGAGGAAAGAAATAGATATTGTTACGGGTACAATGATAAGAAGTATGAATTGTCGTGGAAAGACATTGCAGGAAATAGCAACTATAGACGGAAGAACCCACTATAATTTTCGAATCGGATGGAACACAGATGGTGTGGAGGAAACCAGAATCGGTGCTGCAGGTTCAGCATTTGGTTCCCACAGTAAAACACCGCGGCGGTAGTCAGATGAAGTATGTTACATTGGCGGCTTCTGGATCTGGAACCATGGTGTTTATCGATTCGGCGGTGGACAGGATGTCTTAATTGATCTTCCTGAAACGTAACAGTCTCCTGTTCAGAAATTGGGTCTCCCTCGAGATTACTACTTTCAACAGAATAATGACCCGAATCAAACTGACCTCATCGTACGGGAATACCTGCTCTATAATTTTCCAATCAACTCAAAACACCTCCGCAATCACCGGATTTCAACGCTATTGAGTATCTATAATGGGAAATCATGAACCATCTGAAGAATAAAAATCTAGGGGACAGAGCGGAACTCAAAACGACAATTGTGGAAATCTGGGAGGCACTTCCGTCTACAGTGTCCAGAAATCTCGCCACGGCGCTTGCAGGAAGTGCTGGACGTCAAAGGGGCCCATATCAAATACTAAGGGATTGATTTTTGTTATATGTTAACATTTCTGAACTGATTTCAGTTTTCTTCTTAAGAAAAACTTAAACTGTACACTTAATTTTGCTACGCCTTATTTGGAGATTTTTTGTTTGTATTTCAAATATGAAGTAGAAATATGACCATTTCAATTTTTTTCTTATCACTACATGAGCGTAAAATGGATCAATTTAACGATGAATATGAGTCGCATTTAATTATTTACTTTTCAACCCCGAAAAACAAAAATAACACAGCAGCACGATGTGTACACTTAATTTTGCGATTGACTGTATCTGGAGTAAAAATGAGAAAATTCATCGCTAATTCGGTAAGCTGGAAGAAAAGTGATGGTAAAACACTCACGTAACGTTAAATATCCCAAAAAATTACCCGATAACAATGAGAACCTCATTTTGTGCACGAAAATTTACATTTGTAGATTTCTTTGTTGATTACTTTTTTTGTTTTTATCTACAATTTTAACAGAAGGCCAGCTAGGTGTACACAGTAAGTGTCAAAGGTATTGATACACTGTATTGCAAGTTTGTACATCATTAAAATTTAAAATAAAAATTAAATTTATCAATCATACATAGGTGTCCATCTTTCCCGACTTTCCCCTACTGAATGAGCCAATTCCTGCTGACGAGACTTTCACCAGCAGAGCAGTAAGTATGTTGGAAAATCCTGCACCAATGCACAATGGTCCAGGAAGTGCGTTTAAGTGGAAATTTGCATCTAGAGCTCGATAGTTATTTTCTAGACAAAATCTGTTTTCGTCGAAGTTGTTACATATGATAGAGCGCTCATTTTTATGTTGGCAAAAGTAGGGTGAGCAAAATTTTCGATGCAGTAAGAAATGTTCCTTTTCTATTTTTTATATATTGAGGTAAACATAATTCCATAAGCAGTTTTTTTCTATCTTTTAAACAAACCAAATGAAGAAGGCGTATTTTTGGGGAAGAAGTATGAATAACTTTGAGTAGAGTTGGGATATTGACAAATTCCGCATAGCACAATGTTTGTCTTAGTAAGCTCGAAAAGTCTTCTGAAGACAATTTGCATGCAGAATTTTAAATGTAAAAGCTAGTGCATAAACCGTTTTATTATTTTTACAGTTATTCTCTATACAAACCATTGTCGAAGACAGTGTTTGTATAGAGAATAACTGTCGAGATCTAGATGCAATTTCTACTTAGATGCGCTTCCAGGACCATTGTGCAATGGAGTTTGCTCTAGGGAGAATTATGGGAATTAGAGTTAAAAGGTATCGGGTTTCACTGAAAATCTATCCAAATTGTGAATAACCTAAAACATTTTACTAATTTTTCATGCGTTCACCCTAATACCTGGTGATGAGAACACTTGTGCAGCATAAATCATAGTAACCCATGAATTTTCAAACAAAATTTGACAGCGCTATCAGTTGAACTGGGTAAAGTGCGCTACCAGGTGTATGGCACGATTATCGCTATCTCACTCTACCTACCGTCATCGCATATCTCACTATCCCTCTGCTGTAAAAGTTCATCATCGTCATCACGATATGTCAGATGGTGGTAAATTGGTAATTCGCGATGGTGTCGACGTCTGGTGGCGACTTCAAATAAGGGCCATAATCCAAGACAAGACGTGACAACTGGCTTCTTACTCTTCTTTCTGCATTTTCGTCAACCAAGTACTAGATAACAGGGAGCCGAGCCACGCGAGATGTGAAGGTTGCCAAATGTTATAACATTTTGGAAGATTATTTTCCTATAAGAGAAACATGTGTTCTTCGTATCACGTATTATTTGAGCTGTACAACTTTTCATATTAATTATAAAATCGGGTGTCATATTTTAAACAGTTAGTATTTTCCTGTTATTATGGTATCCAAAACAAATTTAAATGCAGAGAAAGCAAAAAGAAATAGAAAACGTAGATTTGATAACAGGAGTATGATATGTTGAAATACATGAATTGAATGAAAATTAACTTCTCCGTATCGAATTAATGTTCAATGTGAATGGAAAACTTTGCTTTCTCCATATGGTAAAATAATCACTTGCAAAAATGGTATCTGAAGATAAATTTATATTTTAATAAATTTTAATGAGAATATCGGAAAGTGTATAGAAAATGGGTTAAGTTAAGGTAAGAAAGACGTGTTTCAAGTAAATAAACAACGCCAAGTGAAAATATTCATTCTGATTTTGACAAATTTAAAACTGCCTTCGGGCCGGCTAATCTGATGTGGTGAGAGTAGTAAGCCTTGTTAAAAACTAATTTTGTTTCCAGGTGTCAACATTGTATAGTTGTCATCGTGGATACACTTCATTTCGTTTTCACCGTGAAGTGTATACGGAAATAAGGCCTTATAATTCAACTCTGACATCGTTCAAAAACTAACAGTACTGTACAATGTTTCTCTCTCTTCAGGAACTGAACACAGGACGTAACAGAAACGAAAATATACAAAGAATCCATAATAGAAATTTTCGTTAAATTGAAATATGAATGCAACTATTAGTCAATTTTGAATAAATTTGACAACACTGTGAAAATGTTGGAAATCCCATTTTAGTATATTTATCTTTGTCAACTGTTTTCCTCATCAACCAATCAGGAGTCGTGTTGCAAGTGGTCCGAGTTTGACAGAAAAAGTGGTCCGGAATCGGCCCCCTATTGTCATGTCTCGTCTCAGGCCATAATTTGTGTTCCAAACTCGTTAGTGTAATCTCTATCAGATTAGAAGATACGAGGCAGGTTTTTAAATTTTAAAATTTGGATGAAAATTTTCACATCATGTTATTTAATTATTTGAAACACGTATTTCTGACTTTAATTCAACTATATGGCTATACAATCCAAAATTGTCCAAAATTATAAAATAAAATTGTCTTCTTAAACAATTTTCGCATGAGATTTTTTCAACAAACTGCACACAACAATGTTTTTAATTCAAATAGAATACTAATTCCATATGGAAAAGCTAATTTTCATTCATAATTTTAATTTTGAAAACGTTCATTCCGACTGCATATCAGCTATTCGTTGACGCTCCCCTAAACTAGTAAACGAAGCACAATGCCGCCAACGCGGATCGCTGTTTTGAAGAAAATAAATGCTTCTGACGTTTGAGATGTAGGCACCAAAAACATGGCGGGTGGCATACAGCTGTGCGCTACACATATACCGTCCCGTCACCGTGAAGTCAACGTTAAGGAATGAAATGTCAAATATTCTCCCATGGAAATCGTATGGTAGCATTCATATACACCATCACCGGCAACTTTGACATCGGCAAAATAAGTCCAAGAGAATAGTTGAAGGGACGGTGACGGTGACGTTATATGTGTAGCGCACCTAAGTTATGGCGAAAACAGAAACTCAACTGCGCTCCATGATTTGTGCGCACTGGTAATTCCATCCAGTTGTGGAGAAAGTGAACATCGCCAAGTAAAGGGTGTGTCACATCAAATTGCATCACGGAAAAAACGCTGTAGAAATTCGCCCAGTAGACCGATCCTTTTGAAAATTTTAGACAGTAAAATAAAAACTATTAAACAACTTTTGGCATTTTCTTTTTATTCATACTTCGAGCCCAAGCCCGTATGCTCGCACCTTCCTCTTTACCCCGTCCATAAGGTTCTGTACAACGTCAGGTTGTAGTTTTTTTTGAACAGAAATCCATTTTCTCATGAAGTCCGCCTCCGATTTGACAACTTTTGGGTTCTTCCGGTGGGCCTGCTTCATAATCGCCCAATATTTCTCTATTGGGCGAAGCTCCGGCGCGTTGGGCGGGTTCATTTCCTTTGGCACGAAGGTGACCCCGTTGGCTTCGTACCACTCCAACACGTCCTTTGAATAGTGGCACGAAGCGAGATTCGGCCAGAAGATGGTCGGGCCCTCGTGCTGCTTCAATAGTGGTAGTAAGCTCTTCTGTAGGCACTCCTTAAGGTAAACCTGCCCATTTACCGTGCCGGTCATCACGAAGGGGGCGCTCCGCTTTCCGCAAGAGCAGATCGCTTGCCACACCATGTACTTTTTGGCAAACTTGGATAGTTTCTGCTTGCGAATCTCCTCCGGAACGCTGAATTTGTCCTCTGCGGAGAAGACCAACAGGCCCGGCAGCTGACGAAAGTCCGCTTTGACGTAGGTTTCGTCGTCCATTACCAGGCAATGCGGCTTCGTCAGCATTTCGGTGTACAGCTTCCGGGCTCGCGTCTTTCCCACCATGTTTTGCCTTTCGTCGCGGTTAGGAGCCTTCTGAACCTTGTATGTACGCAGGCCCTCCCGCTGCTTGGTCCGCTGGACGAATGAACTTGACAAATTCAGCTTATTGGCGACATCCCGGACCGAACTTCTTGGATCACGTCTAAACTGCTTAACTACGCGCTTGTGATCTTTTTCACTGACGGAGCATCCTTTTTTGCCGTTCTTCACCTTCCGGTCGATGGTTAGGTTCTCGAAGTATCGTTTTAGTACTCTGCTGACCGTGGATTGGACGATTCCCAGCATCTTACCGATGTCCCGATGTGACACCTCCGGATTCTCGAAATGAGTGCACAGGATTAATTCACGACGCTCTTTTTCGTTCGACGACATTTTTCCAAATTTACGAAAAATTGACAGTGAAGCATGGCCAACGTGATCTATACACTCTTATCTGATCATAGACGAAAGCTGAAGATATAATTCCTAAAAATTAAATTTCTACAGCGTTTTTCCGTGATGCAATTTGATGTGACACACCCTTTACTTTGTGTCTGGCGTGTTCACATCAACTATTCGGAGCTTCGGTTCAACTTCACATTCCGAAATTTTTCGCAAGATAAAAAATCTTCCGTCCAACAATGATACATGCATATCTATTAGCTTGCATTTCGTAAATACGATCATGGATTGTTTGGATTGGTTGCCATACAAATGAAGTGAAAATTTCTGCATAATTCTAGAACTAATTAAGCAAATGGAACCAAATTTGGCATGTGTGGGTTTAAGTGGCAATAATTGTTTCTACGGTGGTTTAACAATCCTTCCCTTTCTCTAAATGGGAAGAGGGCTGAATTAAACGAGAACTAATCAAGCAAATGGAATCGAACTTGACATATAAGGGTTTTAGGGATCGATAAACATTTCTATGGTGGTTCGACACTCCTCGCCCCGTTTTTAAGGCGGCGCTGTCATACAAATGAAACGTAAATTTCTGCATAGCTCAAGAATTGATCTAGCAAATGAAACCAAATCTGTTATATGGAGGTAGGCAATAAATGTTTCTATGGTGATTCGACACTCCTTTCCCCTCTCTAAAGAAGGAGGGGTTGTTGCATAAGTCGAGAATTGATCAAGCAAATTGAACCAAATTTGGCATATGGAGGTTTTAGGGAACAATAAATATTTCTATGGGATGTAAGGGTTTTTGGGTACTAGAAATGTTTCTATGGTGGTATGACTCCCCTTCCTCCTCTAGAATGGAGAGGGGATCCCATAAAAATATTACACATATTTCAACCAAACATGACAATTGAAAATTTTCGTAAAACTACGAAGGAAAATGGGGTAATTCAATTTCCATATTCATCTTTAATTACATAGTGACAAGCGTTGTTAGTTCATTTGATGTTTGCGCTAACGAAGTTGATCTTTGTTGAAAGTGGAAATGGATTTCAATGTGATAAAGTGCACTCCAACATTTTATTCTATCCACATAAATAGAAATGGAATGAATAAGATCGAACCTCGAGGGAGAAATTGTCCGATTTAGGGCTGTCTTTATTCTATCATATTTTCTGTATCAAATATTTGTTTCATGTAACGGAGAAACATGTTATTTGCAAGTGGTTGAAAAATTTTGAACGAAAATTGTGTCTGAAAATAATCTGATATTATTGTGACGTGTTTTGGTGGAAGTACTAATAATTTTATAGTAAAAGGTAATTTTAAAGGGTCAATTAGAAGATCAATCAATGAACAGTTCTGCGATTGGATCCATGAACGTTCGTAGTTCCGAAAATTCTGTTCGGCATGGAAGATTTTCAAGCGTTGCAGCAGCGATGGACCTTCAGGATTCTCTTACAGCAGCTTCTTGTTCCCATACTGACTTCCACCGCTGTACAAAGATTGTGCAAGAATTCCCCAAAGGATGTAGGTCTGGACTACGTGCTGGCCAGTCCCTTGATGTCTCGCTCTGAAAACCACTGCATACTTCTCTTACTGACATGGCATTGACTTGCTGAATAGTGAAGTCTTCAGGCATAAAATCCTCGATAAATGGTACCAGAACGTCTTCCAGTAATTCTATGTACTTTCCTGAGTTCATCCTTGTTGAATTTCTAACAAGAGGGGTTTTCCATGACGTGGAAAACCACCCCAAATCATGAGTGTTCCGTCTCCAAAGCTTCGGTTTAGCTTGACCTCGAGTTCCTTCCTCAAATCATGCCAATAGTATGCACAACAATCGGGGCCATCTAGATTGAACTTCTTTTCATCCGAAAATACAATGTTTTGCCACTCATCTCGCCATGCCATATGCTTTTTGACGAAATTCAATCGAGCCTGAATATATGCTGGAGTAAGATTCGGTTCCTTGGCCTTTTTAGTGCACTTCGAACTTCGACTTCGAACAAAAATTAGCTTGCGTTTAAATGAATTTCCCTCACTGTACTAGTCGAGGAAAAGGTATACTGATGAGAAATTATCTTCTGGATAGATTGCTTTTCGTTAAATGGTAAGCGTTATAATGAGAGCCGTTTGATTGTAAACTTATGTTAGAAACTATGATACTGAATGTAATTACTTGAAGTGAAATGTTAGAGCGAGTGAGCAAGTATATAATGATTCTGAGGCCATAAATTCAACATTGCTTGATGGGAACAGTTGCTGGCGGTAAATGTTATCGCAGGCAATCGAACTGTGAAATTAATTGCGAATGCAATTAGGAACCCAGCGCAGTTGATCGATTGCAAGCTTTTCTACCACACGCATGTACCGATTATGCAGGCCAAATAGATTGTGAACCCTACTGATGCGATGAAATTCTGTACATCCAACAGTTCAACCATACTACAATTAAAATCAAATTACAGCCGATCGAACGCAAACCACAAAAACATTTTCGCTAGGTTAAAATAAAACAACTAACTAAAAAAGCCCGAAATCAATAATCTACATTTAAAACAACGGCTTGGTCCGACAAGCATGTTTGGCTCCACAACCGAGACGTAACCCGTAACAGAAACATCAACGCAAAAAGTTTTTTGGTAGAAAAAAAAGTTTATCATCAGAGACACGTTCGTAGATGGGGGTTTCTAGAAACCAGAACCACATCCGGTCTCCTAGCCCCCTAACCTGCCTGATGCTTCCTTCAGCTGCTCGATAAAGTCCCGCCCGGTGATGTCCGCCACCGAGTTGGGATCCATGTTGGACAGCAGTTCCAGATCCGGCTCGTTCAGCACCGACACGTTGCACAGGTTCGACTTCATCTGGGCCACCAGCTTGGTGAGGTGTATTCGTTCCACCTCGGGGCTATCGGTGGTGTCATCCGATTCCTTCTGGGTCGTTATGGATACGTATTGCGTCGGCTGCGAATAAGCGAATGAGGATACAGATTAAATTTTGTTCAATCAATATAGACCGGACAAAAAGGGTGATTTATTGGTTCTGACTGACTGTGGGCTGTGAATCATTAATTTCCAGAGGGAAGGGGTTAGCTTTACACGAATTGTGAATACTAATGGAAACACATTGGTTTGTGTGCTATACACGACCGTTTGGACAGTGTTAATCCGTGGTTAGGCATGGGTCGATCGGATGAGCACCTCTATATCCGTAATGGGTATAAGCTGGAAATGCATAGACCTCTCATTTGCGGCTTTTTTCCATAACATAAAAACTTTTTGCATCAAGATTCATACTGCAGCCTCATCCTATTTTGTTCCTTTTGAAAGCCTTTTTACGTTACTAGAAATATTGTTTAACGCCACTCGTCGATGGGAGGAACACGAAACAAAAAATGTTCTTCATCTTCCCTCGAGATGTAATTTTGCTGACGTTTAAATTTGAATTCTTAATGGCGGTTGTTATAAAGGAAAATATAATAGGGAAACCATCCTTCATCTGGTGTTTCGAAAGCTCATCAAAGATTCTATTTTCGCTTCATAGTATATAATGCGTGTTTACAGAAAAGAATGAACATTCTACATTATGCAGACTGGAAATGCCTCGTGTTGTCATAATTCATGACAGTATTGGTGCGGTACATTGCGTGTGCATGTATCCACTGTTGAGGATAAGAAGTTGTTCGGTCTCCGAATCGGGCTTTGAGTAGAAGATGTTGAATATTTGGAGCTGCTGGTAGGGCACGTATATTATGGCGACATTTTGCATAAGTTTGAATCATGTATATTCTATCATATTATTTTGAATTGCTGATGTTGGTTATTGAAAAACAGCAGAACAGGGTTTAAAAACTAGATTCATGTATTGGATAAGCATTTTTCTATCGATTCTTAACCCTCCTGTACTCGCGTGCAAAATCATAACACGTATACTCGCGCACGGTGTCACAGACCGAAAAATAAACTTCTCTGTAATGTTGCCATTGTGTATTTTTCAGGCTTCATTGGCATTTATTTGAAGAAGAGGGTATGATTGAACGAAAAAACTGCAAAAAATATGTTTTCTTCGTCTTTATTATGTTTTAATAGTCATCTAATTCAGCCTCATCAAAACAGAGTAATTTTTGATACTTCAACACAAATAACGAAATTCGAATTTTTCACTGTTATTAATTAAAAGTACAGAATATAATTCATGGAAGTATAAAGAGCTATAAAATAACATAAAAACGTATTAATCGATTGTGGTTTCATTGGAGTAAGAATCGAACCATAGCATAACTGCATGCTCGAAGCAAACATATTTTTCATGCAGTTGTTGCGTGTTTTTCAGGTTTTTTTGATCAAAGAGAAGAATGTATAACGTATTCTAGATAATTACCAGATGATAAAGGTTCTGGAGTATAAAATTTGCATATTTATAATATTCTTTGTCTCTGTATTCTTGGTAAACTAAGAATTAATGCCTTTTTTAGATGGGACATAAAAAGATTATATAGAAGGATTTCTAGGAACTTTCTTTTCTTTTTCTTGTTTTCTTGTAGATATTGTCCATTATAAAAAAATATATCCTCGAAACTGTAACTGTTAAAAATTACAATAAGCCACCGATTAGTTTATAGTTTACTTTTTACAATTCTTCCACAAGTTAAATTCTTTCACAAGTGTGTATATTTATGACCATTATATTTAGCGAATAACTATACGAAAGTCAAACAATCATATTTTGCTTTTGAACGTATGAATCTAACGACGAATATATCGACGAATAGTTGATACAGGTAAACTTCGATATAACGTGCATTTCACTTTCAAAATTGTACGTTGTATCCAATTGTACGTTATATCGAAGCATAATAAAGTACTCACAAAGGTAGTCTATAATACATTATTGTGTTGCTGTTTTAGTAAAGTTAATGAATAACTTCAATCAGAAGACGAAGCCAGCCTTTCTCATGATGTTTTCCTTCGTACTATTGATTATAGCTTGATTCATTTAGAATCCGGAATCACAAAACCAGCTGTATTTCGGGATTGATTGAAGGTACAAAACTTGTTTTAGCATCACAATACAGATAATTCATTGTTCTATCAGAAAAAAAATTGAACAAAATTTGCCTTTACACTTTGGAAATGTGTACGTTATATCGAGGTAAAATGTACGTTATATCGAGTGACGTTATATCGAGGGTACGTTATATCGAAGTTTCCCTGTATATGGATCCGTTCAATCCAATTACAAAAGGACTGAAATCAAATAGAATAGTCCGGTAATGATCTTTAAATATGTTCAATAAATATTCCACGCCACTAACATTAATTTATACATATCATTCAACAATATTCTAGAATATGAAAAATGGCACTTGTCCAAAAAAGTTACTCCTATACTCGCGTCGGTGTGTCAGACCGAAAGTGTTAAAAAAGTGTCACACGTCCCTTTTGTACCAACACATGCGATACGCTAAACGATGACGAACGACGAATAACGAAGCTAGAGAGAATCGCAAAGTCGTAGTGATGATATTTTCTGAGAAATGAACGAATTATTGATTTCTCGGTCTGACAGACCAATGCGCGAGTATAGGAGTGTTAAGATCGTTTTTCTTTCCAGTTTTAAACCTGTGGGGAAACACATTTAACCGCTTAATTTCCAAGTTCAAACGCTCGTTTACGCTCGATTTAAAATTTCTTGGCCCAATTGATTCACCATGAGTGAAACTCGGTGTTGTAGGTTTTAGAAGTCAATATTTTACCAGTTTTTGGCAATTAGATAGCTAACTATCTAATTGTCTTTCGAAGGCAGAAAAGAGTCAAGAAGTCGAGCTGTTCGAAATTGGAGCGTTTATGGGTAAAAGCGGTTCGCATCGCCAAAAGTAGCCAGTAAGACCAATGTCTGGACTTAAAGGGTGTGTCACATTAAATTGCATCACGGAAAAAACGCTGTAGAAATTTAATTTTTAGGAATTATATCTTCAGCTTTCGCTTATAATCAGATAAGAGTGTATAGATCACGTTGGCCATGCTTCACTGTCAATTTTTCGTAAATTTGGAAAAACGTCGTCGAACGAAAAAGAGCGTCGTGAATTAATCCTGTGCACTCATTTCGAGAATCCGGAGTTGTCACATCGGAACATCGGTAAGATGCTGGGAATCGTCCAATCCACGGTCAGCAGAGTACTAAAACGATACTTCGAGAACCTAACCATCGACCGGAAGATGAAGAACGGCAAAAATGGATGCTCCGTCAGTAAAAAAGATCACAAGCGCGTAGTTAAGCAGTTTAGACGTGATCCGAGAAGTTCGGTCCGGGATGTCGCCAATAAGCTGAATTTGTCAAGTTCATTCGTTCAGCGGACCAAGCAGGGCCTGCGTATATATAAGGTTCAGAAGGCTCCTAACCGCGACGAAAGGCAAAACATGGTGGGGAAGACGCGAGCCCGGAAGCTGTACACCGAAATGCTGACGAAGCCGCATTACCTGGTAATGGACGACGAAACCTACGTTAAAGCGGACTTTCGTCAGCTGCCGGGCCTGTTGTTCTTCTCCGCAGAGGACAAATTCAGCGTTCCGGAGGAGATTCGCAAGCAGAAACTATCCAAGTTTGCCAAAAAGTACATGCTGTGGCAAGCGATCTGCCCTTGCGGAAAGCGGAGCGCCCCCTTCGTGATGACCGGTACGGTAAACGGGCAGGTTTACCTTAAGGAGTGTCTACAGAAGCGCTACCACTACCACTATTGAAGCAGCACGAGGGCATCTTCTGGCCGGATCTCGCTTCGTGCCACTATTCAAAGGACGTGTTGGAGTGGTACGAAGCCAACGGGGTCACCTTCGTGCCAAAGGAAATGAACCCGCCCAACGCGCCGGAGCAATTTCTTGTCGGATATTGTCTTTCAGCGCAGCCAGGGTCCTTGGTTTACCAGTGTATACCTCGGATTTTAAATATCCCCATAAAAAAAAGTCAGGAGGCGTCAAATCAGGTGATCTCGGTGGCCAGTCATAATCGCCGTTTTTCGATATTAATCTTCCGGGGAACATTTCGCGCAATAATTTGGTCGTGGCAGCCGCTGTATGGCATGTAGCGCCGTCCTGTTGGAACCAGTAATTGTCCAATTCATTTTCACGAGTGGTTCGAGCGATGCCTAACTCTTGCGAACGATGGCGACCTGATGTCGATGGAGTCTCTGCAACACTGGCTCGAACGGCATCAATATTCTCGTCGAAACGTCTTGGTCGTTGTCTGGACAGATGACTGGCATTACCAACACTACCAGACGATATAAATTTGGCATATAATCGACGTATAGTGTTGTCTCCAGGCGATGTTTTAACTTTATTTTTATTTTTCCACGCACGTTTAGTTAACACAATTGAGAAGTTATTTTGAATGTACAGCTGAACAATTTCAGCGCGTTGTTTAGGTGTGTATTGTTCCATGGTTAAAATTGTACTGAAATGACGCTTCCAACGCGGTATGACATTTGTTAATCTGACATCTCTGTCAAAAGTTATGGGGTTGCCAGATGCTTCCACTTTAAATTGCCCACCCTGTATGTTATGTAAACAATTCTCAGCTTCCAAGAAAACAATATAAAAAATATAGTGACCTATATATAAATATAATAATATAATAATATAATAATATAATAAAATCGCGTGGCATATGATGAACCCATTAATAATTGAAATCCAACGTGCTCCACGATTTTAATTTAGTCTCATCAATGTCCTTGATTAATGAAGGAAGGGGTATGATAACTGCTAACTGCTACTTGCCTAATTATATTCTAGCTTTTAGTACATTATCTTTATTATTATAATGTTTAATGGGCTTATGGGCTTTATGGGCTTAGAAACCTTTGGATCGATCGGCGTGAAATTTGTATTTAGGGGTTTTTGGGGCCAGGGAAGGTTCTTATAATGGTTGAAGACCCCTCCTCCCTTTCTGCATAACTCTAGAACTGATGATAATGATGATGGTCCCGCCTCCTTTTCCTACAGAGGTTTGAGCAAGACGAGTTATCTAAAAGATAATTTATTTATTTTTTCTCAACATTTAAATCAGTTTAGCAAACACAAAAAAAACGCACTGATTTTATTCACAGATATAAGTTCAAAAAAAATTGTAATGTCCAAGGACAAGCCAATACTCAGTCATGTCCGCCACAGAGCCGATACGGTCCCGACGAGGCCCTTGCAACCAAAGGGTCCACCAGAGCAGAAGTCCAACCGCTAGCCTTGTTTTGGATTGACAATGAATATCCTCATTCAGAGAAATCAAGAAAATTTCCTTCACGAAAATTTCCTTCACGAAAATTTCCTAGACCTAGAAGTTTGAGCGTCGCGCGTGTGGCACAGATATAAAAGATATTAAATTGAAAGATTTTAAATTCAATTTAATATCTTTTATATCTGTGGCACACGCGCGACCCTCAAACTTTTGTAGACTACTTTTATTTTTTTTTTCAACTAAAATAGTCCATCATCACCAGATCATGACAGACATAATAGAGATCAATACAAATTTAAAAAAAAGATAATTTAAAAAATTTATGTAGTCTACATAATATAATCCGTTCAAAAAAAATCGTCAGGTTAATTGAAAATATTAAAACAAACTACAAAAAATTGTCCACATTAATTATCCGTTCGTATAAAACTTCGTCAATAAAAATCTTCGTCATAAAATATTAAAAAAAAAAGTTCGACTGTTAATAAAACACAGCTTTCACGTGTGAAATACAGTGCCTCTTAAATTCTGTAAGTGTTGTTGTGCATTTAATATGTCTTGGCGTCGAATTGAAAACATTCATTCCTTTGCAGTACAACGAATTTTGTGACGCACATGACAAGAAATTAGGTGTTCTTAATTCATTCGCGTTTCTAGTGTTATATCTATGGAAATCACTACCTCTTTCAACTCGATCACACAAATATCGAGGCAGCAAACCGTTGACTACTTTTAAAATGAACACCATAGTTAAATAAACAATTCTTTGCTTCACGGATAACCATTTTAGAGCGTCCAGCATCAAAGATGAGGAAGTGAATCTATTACATTTTAGAATCAACCGCATTATTTTATTCTGCAAACGCTGTAATCTCGATATTTGTGTATCATTGGCTAAAAATAATATGGAAGAACAAAAGCATAAATGAGGAGAGATGATTGATTTGTATAGCTGTATTTTACTGCACATAGTTAAATCGTTTTTCAATCGGCATAAGATTCTATACTTCTTGGCAATTTTCTTGATGACATTGTCAATGCGAGTATTGAACTTGAGTTTGTCATCAATAATCACGCCATGATATTTAATCTCCCGAACGCGATCAATGGTCTCATCATCAATTACAATAGAGACGTTTTCATTAGAACGATTCCGCGAGATTACCATAAATTTAGTTTTATTTATATTCAACTTCAATTGCTTATACTTCAAACATCTACTTAAAGAACGCAGATCTCCATTCAAATGTAAAACGACCTGATTCAAATCATTAGCTGCAATGAATAACACAGTATCATCTGCAAAAAGGTTAATATCACAAAATCGTAAAACTCGTCGCATGCCGTTCTAATTTCTCTTTCCATTTTACTAACAACCAAGCTCAATGCGGTTTCCAGGAATGTCCTTCCCGAAATCCCGATTTTTCTGGTATTAGCAAAGCGTTGAGATTTAAATATTGCAACAGCTGGCCTTTAACAACTAATTCTAATATTTTCTCTAATGTGTGCAACATGTTGATGGGACGAAACTCTTCGGCTTTAATCGTTCCAGCAACCTTTTGAATAGGAACTATGCAAGATTCCTTCCACACCTGAGGCACATGCCCAGTAAATAAAGGCTTATTAATAAGGTTCAACAAGATGTGATCAATGACATGAAAGCAATCTTGAATAACTCTAGCATTGACATTATCCACTCCAGCCGTTTTTCCTAAAGAAAAGCAAATAGTTTTAAGTTCATTTAATGTAATTGGGTTTATTTAATAGTAATTGTAGATTTGAAAGTAAATGTAACTTTTAAATCTACAATTACTATCAACCGGCTGTTTTATTTCATCAGGTTCATCGACCAATTCAATGAACTGATTGATCAACACTATTGACGAAATAATCATTAAACTTAGATGCTATAGCCCAGTGATTTTCGACCGGTGGGGAATGCCCCCCTAGTGGGGAATTCGGTCATAAAAAGGGGGGAATTGTGCAAGGGAATATTGGACATTTACTTCATTTTGAAGATGACAATGATTAGCAAAAATTGCAAAAAAAATCTTTATTGGATACGCTAAAATTGACGATCCTCGGCAAACATTTCCAAATTTGAAATGTAATGTTCAATTGAACAACTTTGCAATGTTTGAAAGACTTTCATCAGTGATTGATGACTAAACTAAACTAAACTAAACGACTAAACAGTACAGAAGACCATAATAAACGAAATTGTACAGCAATTGTCAAGATTTTTTACAATAAGTTAAACTTGGAATACATTTTCCTTATATCAAAGAACAAATTTGGACATGGAATGCAGAGTGGAATTTTACGAAATCGTTCGAAATATTTCGAATCGATCGAAATACAGAATATGGATGGAGGTGTGCTTTTCGACAACGTTCTCAAGCATTACAATTTTGGCGGAAATTGTTCAGGCGCAGGTACCATACTGACTTGCCAAACTTTATATACCTTTTTTGTAATCAAATGTATGTATAAAATCAAATTTTTTGCGAATATAACTTGAAAACCGTTAGTATTCTTACATTACTTTACTGATATGATACAGACTTTCTTACCAAAATATTGATAGTGGTGAAGCACCGGGATCAATTTTTGTAAAGGGGGGAATTGAGCAAAAAAGGTTGAAAACCACTGCTATAGCCTGTTCAGACTGTTCAAGTGTGCTATGAAAAGCTATGGACCGCGGTTTACTTTTACTAGAACTAATCAAGTAAACAGATCCAAATTTGGCATGTGAAGGTTTAAGCAACACATGTTTCTATGGTGGTTTGACACTCCTCCCTGCCCTGTAAAGGAGGGCTGCCATACAAATAAAACTCAAATTTCTACATAACTCGAGAACTAATCAAGCAAATAAAGCCAAAATGGCATGTGAAGGTTTTCAGCGACGATAAATGTTTTAATGATGGATTGAAATACCTTCCTCCTCTATTTCTACATAACTCGAGAAATAATAGAGCAAATGGAACCAAAATTGGAATGTGAGGTTCTTAAATAAGACGGTCAAAAATCTTTCCTCGTCTTAACTTACATTTTAGAGATAGGGTGTCTTCAGAAGAGTTGTTCAGAATGTTGATTCGGATAATTTGACGGTTTCATTTAAACTCTTACTAACTTACAGTAAAAATTTAAAAAAAACTAACTTTTTGTACTTACGAGACAGTTGAGTAATGTCTTCAGCATCATTGTAGAGCTATAAATTTCATGAAACTTTAATGAAGATACCGTTCTGAATCATATTTCGGACGCTTAAGGCATATTATACAGAAAACAGACTTAAACTTTATGCACAGGTATTATTTGGTTGATATTTTTAATAAATTAGTTCAATATGCTGTTAAGCTTTCTCCTTTGGTACCTATTTGATTGAAAACATAAAAAATCATCGAATAAAATGCTTTTCAAATTAAGCGAATAAGAATAAAACTTCGGACACTTAATCAAATTTCGGACACTTTATTTTGTAATTTTTTGGACGAAAATTACATTATACTTGATTATATTTTATAGTCACCTGCGAAACACTCACCAAGTAATCACAGTAAACTGTTAACAATGATGAGAACTGATGAAACACGGGAGAAATTTAAATATTTATGAACGGGTAAATTCTACGTAAGCTAAGGAAACGTCAAACACAAACGATATTGAGTAGTGTTGTAAGATTTCTGCCGATTATGTTATAATTTTGATGCAGTTCTCATGTGAAATGATAGTGAAATCAAGGGATTACTCTAAAGAAGCAATTGTGATATTAATTTGATAATTATATCATCAGTGCATTCAGCATTTCAAGATAAGTGTCCGAAATATGATTCAGAACGGCACAGAATATCTGTCTATCAGTCCTTCAGAGATATAACTGTTTTTCTGGGGAGACTCTCAAAACTAGTTTTTTAACTTAAGTTATACCTAAATTACATTATATCAACTCTGCATGATCCACAATGTTTTAGATAACATGAAAATACATAACTTTGCTGAAGACACTATTTGTGTTAAATGAAACCATTGCGATGTACAGTGGTTACGCAAAACTATGGCACTCTCATTCACTAAATTATTCAAAAATGTGCACGTATGTTCATCAATACTCAACGTCATTTTGTTCGTCAGAGTTGGGAGTATACGGCAAACAACTTTTCGAACTCGGGAACTCTCGGTGACATCACTTTTTATACCAATTTTTGCAGCGCAATTTACTCAATATTTTACTCTGTTTTTTTCAAACTTTATCTACTATTGAGGTTTATTTGCATTATATGAATTTATAAATCAATTTCTGATTCTATCTCGCTATCAGAGCTCAAATTTGAGTTATTTTGTAGTAGTTTTGTTGCAGTTGGTGATAGCAATAGGACTTTTCTCGATTTTCGTTTCCGCAAGCTGCTTATTAGAGGGTCATAAGCAATCTTACAAAAATATCCTGATTGCTGGATTGCTCTCTGCAAGTTGATTCCCATATGTTCTACATTTACATCGTGATAAACGTTGTTAGATCATTTGATGTTTGATGTCTATATAATTAAAAATGGATCGCCAATTGTGTTGGTAAGTGCAAAACTCGAGGAATCGTCCGATTTGAGCAGTCTTAATTTTTTCAATATTTTAATATCAAGCATGTATTCCATGTAACGGAGAAACTTGCTATTTGTAAGTGATTGAAGAATCTTGAACGAGCATTGTGAATATTTTACGAAAATATTATAATGGCGAATTTTTACCAGGAAATTTATAGTAAAATAAAATTGTAGAGAGTCAATTTGAACGTTGAAGTTCGTTTATTAATAAAACGTGAATATTTGAAAGTATTGATAACAAAAAATCCATTCTGAACGAGATGAAGTTTGCCGGGTAAGATAGTGTCGGAATAAAACTGTTTTCTTTATATTCCTAAGCGATTATTAAAAATATGTATTGAACAGTATTGTTTAAACACCAGCAATGTTGCTTACTATAATCTTTATATATTCAGCCATTTCATACCAAACCGATATGGTGGTTCTACGATCTATGTGACTCTTCGTGACTAGAATCCAATTTTTTTCGCAGGTCTATTTTTTAAAAGAAGACTAGCTTATTAGCTTCAATTTGATACGTCGACCATCTGAATCGATCCAGTAGTTCAAAAGTTGTATTTTTTTGTAAAAAGGGAAAATTGATTTTGGCATGAAAGGAAGGAAGGAAGAAGTAAAAAGGAATATAAAGAAAAAAGAAAAAAAGAAGAAACAAGAAAAAAGACAGAAGAAAAAGAAAAAAAGAAAGAAGATATAATGAACAAAAAGTGAAAGAAGAGATAAAAAAGGGGGAAGAAGAAAAAAAGAAGAAGAAATAGGAAAAAAGAAAGAAAAAAGAAGAAAAATGAAAAAAAGAACGAAAAGAGAAGAGAACAATAGATGGATCTGGGCCTAGGGACACAAACGAGAGCTTGACGTAAGACTATGATTGTTTGTGCGATTTTATCATTAAATCCGGTTTTGAATCAAACAAACTAATCACACAAATAATTAAATCGCACCTAAATAATAACACAAATGAGAAATTGCACAAAAAGCAATCGCACAAAAACAGGTTTGCCTGTAATTGCATTTGAATAGATTTTTTCCAGTTTCAGTTTCTTATACTGCCATTCCAAGTCAAAAAATATTTTTTGGACCATTGGTTAACTTTGTAAAATCATTACACAAAAATGGAAAAGCGCATCTCTGATTTATGTTAAAAAACCTCGGCTTTCAGGAAAAAACGTGAAAAACATAGCGCAAAACAGAATCCATTTTTTTTGCAAATGTAACATTTTTCCAAAAAAGACTCCGAATCCGGATCGGTCCAGTAGTTTATTTATTAAATTTTTGAAAAAAATGGGTGGGTTAAATCTATGATATAACAGCAACGTTGACGTGGGACTACCTTATCGTACCAATCATTTGTTTGCATTGATTAAATTTTTGATTGAATGAAACAATTCTCGAATTCAATTGAATTCAATATATTTGCTTTATGAGTAAAAAGATTGTATAATTCCATATAAGGTCAATTCATGCATTGTGATAGATTATGTTCTTTGTTACAAGTAAATTTAATGACAGTCCTTTTACGTTTGGTATGATGCCTAGGACAAAATATGTGAACGGAAGAATTATCAAACGATTATTTCATTTTACGTTTTCTTCTGAAGTTTGCATCTCTCAAGTGTACGTACTTCTCGAACCGCGAATTTGCTTGATTTGATGAACTTCAGGCACTCAGTTTCGATTTTGATACATATGTCGAACGCATATTGTTTAATCAATAGGCGTAAACGCAGCACTTGGTTATCAACATCTTGTCTTATCATTTAATGGTATGCGTAGGAATTCAGTGAGCAGAAGATATGAAGGCATATCCTTCAATGCAATCTTGGATAACCGAGCCAAAGCGTGGTGTTCGTATCCGCTTTTGTAATCCGTGTTAGGAATACACTTTTCGGAGTGCAAAAAAACATGCGAGTGCAGAAGTACCCCCGGAAGATCGTGTTAGGAAAACATATTCTAGTTTGCACAAAGGCAAGCGAGTACAAAAGTACTCGCGGTTTGCATTTATTTACAGAGCCGATTTCCCCAGACATCTTGGTTTTGAAGTCTGCGTTAGGCAAACACATTTCAGTCGGAACAAAAATGCACCCGACTTGCATGAATTTGCAATGTCAATTTCCTCAGACACCTTGGTTCTAAAGTCTGTGTTGGGGAAACACATTTCCCCCCACAAAAATGCCCCCGACTTTCATGTATTTGCAATGCCGATTTCCCCACGCTCCATGGATTTGAAGTTTGTGTTAGGGAAACACATTTCAGTCGGAACAAAAGTACCCCCGACTTTCATGTATTTGCAATGCCGGCTGTGTTAGGGAAACCGTAGATCGGGCCAATCAAAATGAGGCAGTTATGGCGTTTAGATAACGTTTAACATTTCACAGTTATACAATTGCTTATCTAATGAAAAATAACATTGTATTAATTGCGATAGAAGCGTAGAAACATTCCCTATCGATAGATGCAAACATCTTTCCGATTCAGTAAGAAATATTCGAGTTATAAGCATTCGGAATCTTTAATTTTTTCCTGCATGTTCTGTGTTTAGGTTTCCATTTTACCCTCCATATACATAGTCCAACGTCAAAATTTTTTTAGAAAAACGGGAAAAAATTGATATTGTGATAAGGAACAAAACTACCAATTGTAACAATAATCTGAGAACCACTATGTCGGTTTGGTATGGAATGGCTGTCATGGAATAAAGTTGAGACACTAGATCGCCACCGGTATCAGAATCAGCATAGGGGCTAACAAGTTAAACAGATCCATTGCCTCTGTAGTTAGAAAAATAACACCTTCGTTGACCCCGCATAGAGACAATAACGAAGGCTCATGAGTGACGATTATGAGCGATTGGCGGTTCATAGCAGATGAACAAATACCGCAGCCCTGGTTGGAAGGCCTCATACGCTTTATCTATTCGGTTGGGGAACAAGTTCATAGCGTTTTTTTTATTTATTTTATTTTACAAGTTTGTTAGCTGTTTGGCAAAGGGTGAGTATGTTAATTGTATTTTCAAGTTATTTATTTTTTTAATAGTTTCGAGGCTAACTAAACTGATTAGTGATTAGGCTGATTGGAACGACGCTGGGGGGGATCAGAATTATGCATGCGAATAGCGAGAGAAACATTAGTACCTATCGAGTCGTTGGATGGACTAAAGCATTGTTCTTCGGTGAAAAATCCCCCGGCCAGAACGCGAATTGAACCACGGGAGCACAATAGAGCTTTTATGTCCTTTAAAAAGGAAGCGACGAGATTGGGGTTCGTGATTTATAAATGGTAGCTGACTTGAGAATGCTTGAAGTAATCGAGGAGTCAGTTTATTTTGGTAAGCTCGTAAGCCACGAGGTCAAACAATGAGTTGCGTCTACGGAAATTGCGTTCTTCGGAATATGTATGACTACAATCCCGTTGCTTGCAAACTTGCACGAAACTAGCGTTTTATAGAGAGGTGATCATTCTGGTGATACAGACATGAAGCATGGAAACTGAAGGAAGTTGATCCTTCCTTCTTGTGCTACATTCAATACTTTGCGGAAGGGGAAGGAAGAAAGATAAAAGAAAACAAAGGAGTGAAAGAATAAAGAAGGAAGAAAGAAAAAAAGGAAGAAGAAAGAAGAAAGAATAAAGAAGAAAGAAGAAAGAAGAAAGAAGAAAGAAGAAAGAAGAAAGAAGAAAGAAGAAAGAAGAAAGAAGAAAGAAGAAAGAAGAAAGAAGAAAGAAGAAAGAAGAAAGAAGAAAGAAGAAAGAAGAAAGAAGAAAGAAGAAAGAAGAAAGAAGAAAGAAGAAAGAAGAAAGAAGAAAGGAGAAGATGTGTTTCTTTTTACCTATAGAAACAGGTTGCTAATTGTTCCCAATACATTTAGAACATTATGTAAACTGACATGTTTAGTGCTACGTTGTATTTTGCGGAAGGTAGCTCATGTCGTATTACTTCCAGATGTATTTTTCCAAACAATTTGCTGCACATCTGTGTCAAATAGTCTCCTGATCTTGACACAGAAATAAACACTAGAGAAACTGCATCCCGATGCGAGAGAAAGAGTATCTACACACATGAAATATTCGTAACATCTCGATAACAACTCAATTACACATGATCAGCGGCTGCACAAAAGAGAGTTGGAAAATCTCTGCTCTTGACACGTGTCAAGTAGACACACACAAGTTGCTCAATACGTCGAACAGGCAATTCAAGATAGGATTGAATGATTTTCCTCTGGCAGACAAAAAACTTTTCCAACATCACCCCATCGCCATCATCATCATCAGCGATAACAACAAGTGAAATCCTGTGCACAAGAGAAAGAGGAGGCATGCCTTCAGGGGAGGGCAGATTATTTCACAGCAACGTGGAAGTCGTGCGTGCCACGGTACAACAACCAACCCACCTGGTAACGATGTTCGGAAACAGGCACTTGGAAACGGCTGATGAAGGAAATCATCGTCTTTGATTAAAAAGGTAGGTGCAACGAATAGAAAGAACACGGTCGAACAGGAAAGAGGGAGAAAGATTGATAAACAAAAGTGTCTGAAGGCGTAAGAAGGTGTATTCATAGTTTACGTCTCTTATCCTTCACCACGTGTACGTCTCATCGGAACCACGCACGCAATGGGGCTGATAACCAATTTCAGTGAAACAATATGTATCCATCAAGGGTGAGCGCCTAAGCAACCTCATAGATTTTATCACTAGTGGTTACTAGACCTGGGTCACGGAGAGCGCCTGATTTATACGCCAACGAGCGAAAATTAATTATCAAAATGGGGGGATTATAACTTAATTGTTTTCCCTTGGTTCGAGAATGCTGATGAACTGGAATAGGCAAAAATGTAATAGCGGTGGCTAGCCATTCGCTGAAATGGAAGTGGCAATCGAAATGGTTTTATCCGTTTTTAACGAGCCGAGGATTCACGTTTTGAGTATTTCATTTATAGGAGAAAAAACAACAGGTTGGGATGCATCATTCATCACGTCCTTCCAGTTTGCCGTGATAAATCTGTCTCGAATAAGAAACATAACTTTTTAATGCGTGTACGTTGGTTTACCGTCTCATCTGTTCATATATACATGATGAACTTGGAATTTATTCAGTTCTGCTTCGTGTAGAAAAAGAATTATTCGCTTGAAGAGCACTAAACTTGAGAAGAACGTAGCAGCTTGTTGAACCATATGTCGAGATCTTTCCGATGAGTGTTTCTTATTGAAGTAACATAATTTGAGTTTGGATGAGTGTTTCGGGGGATTATTTGATGAATGAATGCAGTGAGCATTGGGAAGACAACATTGGAAATTTGTTCAAGCTTGTCTGGACTTTCTTTTACTAAATTACCTATAGCCCTAGGGAGAACAAAAATTTGTTTAGATTTGATTAAATGGTAAAGTTAAATTTGATTCTATATTTTTCGAATCTCTATTGATTGTTTTTCGGAATAGTCATATTCGAATAAAAGTTACTACAACTTACAAGTTTGAGTGGATAACTGGCCTGTGCCAAAAGGAATTAATGTCCTTCGGGTCGAAGCCTCTTAAAATAAAAAAAGGACAGTATGATTCCATAAAACACAAGCACTCTCCGCCTGACGGTATGAAAATCGACGCTGTTTTATCCGGTGCAAAGGCGGAGCTTACGTTGCATTATTTTTCTTCTCTTCCGTTGTAATTGCATTTGGAGCATTTTTTACTTCCGTTTTTTATGTTATTGTTCGTAAGAACCGGGACAGCAACTTTGCACGTGGGGATCAAGTATGTCGTGGAAAAATATTCATCAAAATCATTCGTGAGTTATAAATCAACATCCAAACACAACGGGAATTTGTTACCCCGAAGCATATTTTCCCTCCTGATTAATGGCCCACAGTCAATTTCTAATCACAGCACACGACTCCACTACTTACGTCAATCCACTTTTCGTTGGTGAAAGCCGCTATCAGCTCGGTCTCGGGTTCCAGCGATTGGAAGTATTCCTCGTCATCGATTTCGGTCCCATCGGAGTCCCAGTGGATATTTGGGAGGTCTGCGCGTCCGAACTTTGCCGCCGCTTTCGTACGGAGTTCCTCTAGGGAACTGGCAACGACCGCTTTCCTGATTGTGCGAGTGACGTCTTTGATCTGCAAGTAGGGGGCGGAAGTAGAGAAAGAGTTGCGATGAGATTCTCGCGGAATGAATGATATATTGGGTCCATTAGAGCGGAAATTGGCGAATGTACGGGGGATGGTAATCTGTTCATCATATTATAGGCTTATCAGATAATCGGTATATTAGTTTATGGATATATCTGTTTGGCAGATCATCAATTTATACGGTTATGTGGACATAGAAACACAAAAAATGTTCATCATTAGATATATAAGTTCATTTGATGTGGGACCCCGCACAACGTAATGTGGGGATACAATGTTGAATACGCATCGGTTAACCATCCGAATTGGATTTTAATCAAACATGAGGGTTCAGCTTTCCGTTCCAAATGCACTCTCACTAGATCCAAATGTAAGCAGTACCACGAACATTAGCTACGTGACGTGTATCTAATATTTTATTTAGATGCACCATCTCGTCCACATACTCCGTTTGATGGCTGCCACGTTCTGTGGGATAAATATAGACGCTGTGCAAAACACCTGTCATACGTGTGCGCAGATGAAATTTACTCTATCCCACACCTGGATGATAGTCTTCATATTTCTGAAAGGTGTAACCTAATTTTCTAGCCTAATGAGTTTGAGCCTGGCACTCCCAAGGGCTACCGTTACCATTGCCGCGTGGGAAAGGACAACGGTGAAAAGCCGTTTATTTTACCAAAGAACATGGCCAGAGAATTTATGGCCCTTCTTGAGTTCCCGCCGCCTATTGCTGCATCATGTCGTATGGGGAAAGAATAGTTTAAGCAGTGAGCGATTTTACGAATTTTCACTTGTCACGCTCTGCTACTGACGCAACTTTGCACGTTTCTTGCTGCGCTCGAGAGCTCTGAAAAATAGCAAAAGCTTTGCGGACATTGACTGTTTTTTTTTTTGTTTTCCACTTGTGTAGATGAAAACTAGGAGTTGCTGAGTTTGGGCCGACAGAATAGGAATGAACGAATGAAAGATGGATTGGTTTTTGTGGGCACGATAGGAAACTTTCGGGAACCCGGCAAACTGATGGCTTGGCAGAAGTTTTCGTATTTCAATTTCAATTAAATTTCAGTGAACTGAATCGAGGGTTCTTTCTGCGGGAGGTAGCCGAGTAAAGTTATACGTATATATGAATGAAAATTGAATTTTTAACACTGTAGTTTCGTTTGTTATTAAAATGTGCGTTAAGCTACTCTTTTTTCAAAAGCTATCGAATCTCATGTTTTTAGATTCTAAAACGCTAAACAGGCACAAATGGAATAGAACATGCAGAATAATCACGTTACAGATAAAGCTATTCCACGTCGAATTTATCGAAAAACAGCAGATTTTTACCCAACCTTCTCCGATTTCTTTAAAGCTCATCATTCATTCATATTCATATTTTACTTTTCGTAAGTCTTGCAACTATCTGACAAACAGTATTCTGATAGAAATTCACAAAAAATATCGAATAGGGGCTGTTTTGAGATATGAATGTTTATGACATCAAGGTCAGGTTTTGAATCAAACTGTGTATTTATTATTTTTTCTAGGAAGTACATTGATTTTTCAACAACTTTGTCGAACAAAGGTGTTTTAAGCTGGAATTCGATTTCGTCACGATTTTCCAAAAAGTTCTATGATTATGGCGAAGCTCTTAAACGAAAATCAATCGAAATCCAAATTGATCGTATTATAAAAAAATGTATTTTTGTTATTTTTATTTTTATTGACGTAGGACTGCGTCTAACAGGAAGATATAGGGGGTAAAATGAGAATCCACACACTGATCACCTAGGAAATAATGACAGATTTCGATCGCTTATAACTTGACCATTTCTCAATAGGTCGCAAAAATTTTTGAATCAATTGATTGGAAATATTTCTACGCATCTACCACAATATATAGAACATATATATTTTTGGAAATATATATGGAAAATAAGACAACGAAGCAAATTCATTTCTTTTCTAATCGTGCTGGCACGTACAAGTTTTGTTCGATATAACGTAAGCTTGAAGAGAAGCGAAGCATTGCATCGCAAACCTCACCACTGTGGAATTCTAAAGCCAGTCAATTCGGACAAATTTTACAGCTCTGCTCCGAACCGATCATTCATCCTCCGGGAAGCAGCTCACACCAGAAGGAGCAGTAGAATACCAGCAGGATAGTTTTCCTGGCATCCGGAAGAGAATCGTAAATTCTCCTGGCATCCAGAGTAGAGCTGTAACCCGATTCAGCACACATTGATGTAATGGCAGTGATGGCACAGATGTAGAATCGCTTGTGTAGCCACTTGTGCAAACCACAAATTTCGACATATGGTCAGCTTGTTCTGAAGATAACAAGAATGAATCCACTCCATAAAACATGACCACCGAATCTTTCACCAAAGAGTTATTTTGATACAATTCAATGCAACAGAACGTTGTATTCTAAATAAATAAATAAAAAGATAAAAAAAGACGGGTGGGTAATGTCGGGGACATAACCGGAGTGACGTAGACTATACAAAGGGGACAGCTTTTGTTAAATATATATTTTAAATATATTGTTTTATTTTCTTCTCCTACGTGAATACCTACCTATCTACCTGAAAAATGGATTAGTTTACTTTTTACTCTATATGAATGTTGATGGTTGATGGTTCTGAAAAGAACCTTTGGTGTTGTGTTTTTGTTATCACTCGATATTCCCATCTTGTTCGGTTAAACCTTCCTGTTTAGCTATTGCGTTTGCCACTCGCCACAGCTTTCACAGTTGGAAAATTTCTTCCCATCCAGCTTGTGACATGTTGTTCAGTAAATTACATTTAATACGACGTGCCGGAGAAACACTTTGCCACTCACTGAAACTAATTGTTGCCTTGATGAGCGCCGAACCGAAGCTGCTCTGTTCTTGATGCGGGTTTTCTGATTGTCGTGAGCAGCTTTGCAAGCTAACTCGAGCACTCCGACAGCCGAAACTCTATAATCGCTGTTAGGTATACTGGTGCTCCGGTACCAATCCGTTCGGCCTAGTTACCCTTGCGGAGCAATCAGTGACTGCGACCAACAGGGAACTGGAGACCTGCACGGTTCGAGTGAGACTTTGCCTTTCCCTTAACTTGTCCTCCTTTGTTACGTCCACGATGCCGATGCCGTACAACCACACGGGTTTACGGTTTGAAAGAAAATAAGATATTTTGTTGGGGTCCGCGTGTTTTATACTCTAGCGGTACACACTCACAGGATAGAGAAAAATCGGCAGACTCAGCCAGAGGGGCGAGTCCAACGAGACGAACGAATGAGCGTTAAAAGGGAGCGATGGCAAAAAAATACATTCATTACGATTTGTTCGCTCGTTGGATTCACATGCAGGCTAAAAAGGGTCCTTTTCAGGATCACAAAATTATCTTCAATCTAAAGAGTTTATTGTTTTGTTATTACTCGATATCCCCATCTTGTTCGGCTAAACCTTTCTGTTTAGCGATTGCATTTGCCACTCGCCACAGCTTTCACAGTTGGAAAATTTCTTCCCATCCAGCTTGTGACATATTTTACAGTAAATTACATTCAATGGCACGTCGCATTACCACCACTCAGTATCGGACTGGAGGTAATTTTAACCTGTAATTGATCATTTGCGATGACAGTGGTACAGTGTCGACTTTCAACGTGGGGTCATAATATGGACCCCGAACTCTATGTTTACAAAAATGTCCAACTCTAGTGATACACACTCACAGGAGGAGGATGTCGCATTACAGGTCCGTCCAATTAGCTAAATGTCGAGATAAGTGTAAATTACTGTACTTTCAATCTAGAAACAATTTAAGAATTGGTGAAAATCAATAAGCTCAGAACAACTGCCAAATTCACATACTCATCAGATCCTGGCAAACAAATTATGAAAAAATCAATTTGTGTTTTATTATTATTTTGGATAATGTTTTAGAAAGCATTGAACTGTATTTCCTAAACTCTTTTTTGGAAGGTTTAATGGCCCTGAAAAGCGCCTTGTTTTATGGAATGGTTCCAATTTAGAAAACTTAGTACTCGTGGTTTTAAGAAAAACCATTCCGAACGCCCTCGATGCCGCCTTGTTCTGGTTTTGCCACCAAAGCAGATTGTATAAAGAACAAACTTCCGCTACCTGCTGTCGTTTTGCGATTGCGTTTGCCACTCGCTGCAACTGCCTGTTGTTGTCTTGATGTCCACGGAACCGAATGTGGTCTGTTCTGAATGCGAGTTTTGGTCGGTACTATTTGAGTAGCACAAAATGGACCAATCAAAAATGGGCACATAGTGCATTTTGACAATGCTTGATATTTCACAATTATTGAATTATTTATCTCAAGAAAAATGAAATGTTATTCGTTATGATAGATGCGTAGATATATTTCCTATCAATTGATGCAAAAACCTTTGCGATCTATTGAGAAATGCTCAAGTTATAAGCGTTTCAAATCTTGCATTTTTTCCTACTTGTTCAGTGCCTAGATTTCCATTTCACCCCCTATATCTTCCGGTTAGACGTAGTCCTACGTCAAAAAGCAAATTGATCTTTATAAATTGTTTGCCTGGGGAGAATTTGTGAAGTTGTGTGAATTTAAGAGTGTCTAAGTGATTCTAAGTTGAGTGATTCTCTAATGAGAGAACCGGGAAGACTATCGAAATATGCTTCAACGACGGCTATTAGCGTTTCGTTCAACACATATTTTTTGAGACGCGGGAACAACCATAGTTTTAGTAAAAGATGCTAGATGTAACAAATAGTGCGGATACTGTAACAATTAGATTTTTTAGTGAGGATTGCAATCAGAAAACATGTCACTTTTTTGCGAAATACTTTTGATATTGGGTTGGGGAAAAAGTAATCCATTATATTCTCGTTAGCTGGCTTTAGTGAGCAATATCTCGCGTAATATCGATCAAACAATTTCAAGTTAAGGAGGAGACATTTCACACTAAAAATAATTCTAAAAATTTTTATTTTTAACATGTAATGTTGAATGCTCGTTGTCTAGAGCGACAGCTAAACATTGAACTTATTGAATATTAAAGTAATTTAAAAGGAGGCAAAAGCAATCACCTGGATACCGATTTCCACCTCCGGTTTTCAGAACACAGCAAAATATTTTCTTCATTCAAATTATCATTTTCAAATTAACTGCACGTTGGAGGGAATTTGAACCCAGAAACAATGCGAAAAAAGGATGATCGATCCGAAAGTCAACAATGAACTTGAAACCCACCTAAATTTACACAACATCTCTCTCGGCAATGAATTATGATTTTTCCGATTTCCGATTTCTTTTCACTGTATATAATCGAATCCTGTATATAATTGAGTCAAAAAAAATTTTTTTATTCGTTTTTTTTTTCATGTATTTTTCGTTTTTTGGATAAAAAACAAAAATTTGAAAAATTGGATTTTTCATTCATCCCCTTAAAGTCAGAAAACACCTTTCTCATATGAAAAAAATCCTTCTACGCATATGTTCGAATTTCAACAACGACAAAGTTATCGACATTTTTTTCTGTTTCGGACTCTGTTGCCTCAATCTGCTCTACATTGAAAAGTACACTACGGAAGACAATTCTGTTGCTTTCATTTGAAAGATGAGAAAATTTTGCACAGGATATAGTACTGGAACATCTAAATTTGTGGATTTTAATAACATTTAGGAAGTGAAAAACTTGAAAGTTAATAATTTTTAATGTGTTATTATTAATTTTATCGTAAAAAATTATATTAAACTAGATTATCTCTATCAATTGAATTAAAGTTCTTTAACCGCTCTAAAATTTGTTCTTTGACACCCAACTTCTATCTTTCTTAATTTGGCTGCAATATCGATATAAAAAATTCCTGGTGAAAATTCAAGCAAAATCTTCAAAAATCACGATTTTTACCCCACTGTACATGTAATAGCCACTTAAATTTTACCTTAACGTTGAAAGCTTACATTTCTTCTTGAAATTAGTCATATTTGAAATATAAAAAAAAACTTTTTTTTCCAAACTGCATATAATCGAGGCTAAAATTGTATATAATCGAATCACAATTAATTTAAAAACATTAAGTTTTTAACTGCTCAAAAAATTTATAATACATAAACTGTGAAGAAAAAAAATGAGCTGTACCGAAATGATTTACTAGGGAATTTGCCAGACTATTTTTCGGATAATCAGGGTTCTACTGCACTGTATCTACTGCCTCCTCTTTTTCGTTCGTTTCGAGCGAATAATGTTCATTTCATTGGCTGTTAATTTCGATCAGATGTGAAAACACATTAATAAATTTCCATGAATAACAAACATGTTTTTCAATGGCAAAACAATGCTTCCGCAAATCGTTTCTTCGCACCAATCATTGGATTGATTGGAGATGACAAAACACCAATTTAAATGCAATAGGTTGCATTTGACGTGCTCCCTTGGCCGAGTGGTTAGCGTCATAACTAACATGCCGGGTGTTCGGGTTCGATTCCCGTTCTGGTCGCGGGAATTTTTCGTCAAAGAAATTTCCTCCGACTTGCACTGTGATCACGCGTATTCTAGAACTTGCCACTCAGAATGCATTCAAGGCGTGTTATTTGGCATAGAAATCTCAACTAAGTACTAATAAAAATGACGCAAGTAATACTACGTTGAGACGGCGAAGTTCCTCTAGGAACGTTAGTGCCATTGAAGAAGAAGAAGAAGGTTGCATTTGAATTACCAGACGCTTTTTATAGTGTCGCCCACTCAAAATGGTTGATTTCATACATAATTCGACATAACTAACAGAACATAACAAATGTTATCGATTATCAAAAGCAAGTACAGGTCGGTCTCGATTATATATAGTCGACCATTTTTTTCCACAATTATTTTCAAATCCTATACATGATCGAATCTCAAGAAAACAATTTTTTCATTAATGTATGAATGTCAAACATTAATAGAAAAATAGCTTTTTTGTGATTCGATTATGTATTGGATTAAAAAATTAACGTTGAAAGTGAAATTGCGATTATATATAATCGAGTACGACCTGTATATAAAATCAATTGATTTTCGATGGAGGGTTAAATGTGCTCATTATTCTGGTTGTTGAGAATTATAAGGTGGACTGTATTTCTGGGTTGGTCTACTCATAGAGTCAACTGGTGCGCGGAAGTAACGCTCGTGTTCCTCACGTCCTGCACGATTAGAGGGATCCGCAGTGACTCCGGTTAAGGCTCTGAAAAGCCTAAAGTTTTTGGATGTGTTTTAGGAAAACTCTGCTTTGGAATTCTTGGGATTCGGGTAGCGCAAAGGGAACGCATGGTGTTTTGTGATTTTTCGCAGTTTTTTAATGCAGATCTTCCAATAACCGCGGGTTTTTACGCCGATTCTACGATTATGGCGTGTTTCATGCAATTTTCCAATTATCGCGGTTTTTTACGCGGTTTTTTACGCGGTTTTTCCAATTAATGCGGTTTTTTTTTGTATGCGGGTACTGAACAATATCACATCTGTTCCTCGTGTTTCCTCAGAGTATATGGTCGGGGTTCTGCTAAAACGAACCAAATGTCAATTTTTATCGAAATTGAGTTACTTACACCACTGGATGCTGAAACTGACAATAAATTAACAGGACAGTTGACGATGGCTAAAAAACAAAAAATCTGTTTTGCAAGCTGTGGAAAAAACCAAATTGTATTTAACCAGAGTGAACCATAAACCAACAAGATGGATAGTGAATCAGAAGATAGTGATCATTTTCTCTAAAAGGGACAGTTTTTCGTATTTATCCGAATCTTTAACAACTTGTTCTGTTTCTGACAGCTCTTGGAAACAGTTGTTGTCGGGATCTGGTGAGTATGATGGCCAAAGGGCTGCCATGACGTGTAAAACCATGTAAGGAGGACTGATCTGTGTTTTCAAAATTGCGTTCTGTCATAACGAACCAAGTGTAATGCGTTTTTAAGTCAGATTAAATCAGTTACATAATATTGTCATTCATTTTCTTAAAGATTATGAATCCGAAATTCACGAAGATGTGTGCTCACGACATGAATAGTAGTGGTATGTTATTGCGAAAGACTTGCCTATGAAGTTCGAAATTTAAGAGGCAATATTACTCTAGGTGATATTTTTGAACTAGGTTCACTATGGCTGAACATTTTTTAAATTTTCTTCGATCATAACATTTTAGAACCAAAAAGAGAAAGACATTCGTGTGGTAAAATACAATCCCGGAATACTTTTGTTTAAGTATAGCCACAATCCAGATGAGTTAGGCTTGAGGCAGTGACTAGAAGAACCTTCGCTTTTTTTTATCAAACCATATGAACTTTTACACCCAAACACGCTTGGTTCGTATTGTCAGAACCCCGACTGTGACGTCGATTACTCCTTGGCTACCAGTTTAGAACAACTGTGGGAATATCCGCCACATTCGGCTAGTGAGGGAAATCGCCCTCATCTGCGGAATGTCATTGAGTGACGAGACAAATTATTAAAAACAAGACATCTCGTGTTGGAACACAATTGTTTTAACTATTAAAGTGAAAATTTATTAATCTAGTTAAAACTATTTAAAATCTCGGTTGGTAAAACCTAGACCTATTTACATATATTTACAGCCGTGAATGAATTAATAGAAGATCCTTCCTATCTAAATTAAAAAATGTATCCCCAGATGGTAAACTTTACCTAGAATTGAAATTGCGTTACCTAAGAAATTGTACGGAGAAAAACTGTAATTTGTAAGTAATTTGTATTTGTAAAATTCAAAACCTAAAACCCAAACTAGCGCTAGAGTTTTCGTGAGGATCTGATAAAAGAATACAGTCACAACACCGACCATATGATAGTAATTAGTGCTTGTGGCGGAAATTAGTGCCGCATCCAATCACGATTCTTACGTGTATTTTAGGAGACCTGTATTTTTCACGTGGATTTTCCAATTAACACATTTTTTAGACGATTTTTCTAATTGACACGATTTTTTACGTGGATTTTCCACTTGATGCAATTTTTTCACGTACGTATTTCCCGCGTAAAAAAACTATGGGTGGGTTATACCTGTGATATAACCGCAAGCTTGACTCAGGACTGCCGTTGGCTTGTGTTTTTTTCAATTAGCAATTTGTGTTTTTTTCAATTAGCAATTTGTGTTTTTTTCAATTAGCAATAATCGCACCTCGGAGGTTCCTCATTGGGCTGCGCAGAGCTATCTTTTGTGTGTATTGATTGAATTATTGATTAAACTAGTGAATGAATGAAACAATTTACGAATTCAATTGCAAACAAATCCTAATTTAGGTAAATTCATGAATTATAGTAGTGGTAATTGCAACAAATAGTTATCAACATTTTGCCTAATCATCAAACGGTATGTCACATAATGTGAGCTGAGCTCACGACATGAAGGGATATCTTCCAATGCAGTCTTGAATAACCGAGCCAAAGCGTTGCATTTGTACCCGCTTTTGTAGACCGTGTTAGCAAAAGGACTTCTGGAGTGTAAAAATGCAGGGGGATATAAAAGTACTGCCGACTTGCATGTATCTGCAATGCCGATTTTCCTAACTTCTTGGTTTCGGAATCTGTGTTGGGAAAACACATTCCGATTCGCAGAAACGCAAACGAGTACGAATGTACCCGCAGCTTGCACCTATTTTGCAATGACAATTTCCCCGAGCTTCATGGTTTTGAAGTCTGTGTTAGGGAAACATTCCGATTTTCAGAAATGCAAGCGAGTACAAAAGTACCCGCTGCTTGCATTTATTTTGCAATGCCGATTTCCCTTGGCTCCATGGTTGGGAAATCTGTGTTATGGAAACATCCCAATTTGCAAAAACGCAAACGAGTACGAAAGTACCCGCGGCATGCATCTATTTTGCAATACCGATTTCCCCAGGTTCCACGGTTTTGAAGTCTGTGTTAGGGAAACATCCCAATTTGCAAAAACGCAAACGGGTACGAAAGTACCCACAGCTTGCATCTATTTTGCAATGCCGATTTTCCCAGGCTTCATGGTTTTGAAGTCTGTGTTAGGGAAACATGCATTCATTCCAGCGATCCTACTTCAATCGTTGCGCAATCATAACTGAGTGGATTTCCGAGCGACACTCGCTTATATACCGATTGGTTTGATTTCAATAGCCTGTTTTGAAAGTAATTTTATGGTTATTGCAACAAGTTTTTGGATCAAAAAGTAACAAGTATATAAAGCGTAGACATTTTGTCTTTCGAATGAAGAGTTTATCATATCATTTCGTTCAGTTGTTTAGGAGGTATTAACGCTCAAAATCTCGCTGCTCCGACGTAACGCTTTCATTTTCGAAACATTGAACTTACACCCCAGTATAGAAATGAAAGACGTAGTCCTACGTCAAAAACGTGGGTGTATACACATTATTTAGACCTACTGTTAAGGTTACATCACTGCTAATTTTCTACTACTGCTGATAGTACATTGCCTAGAAATGGTTTCATGTTCCTTTGTTAGATCAATTCTGACTCATCTCGCTTGAAGCTTTTTCATAGGTAAACTAACTTTGACCCATATGTTCTGCAATGAGAACATATCCTTCAATTGGAATTCGCGTTGACGGCTTTGAGCTTCGTGTTCCGTGATAATTAACTTTTAGGTGGAACGAGCGCATTTGAAACGAAAATTGTGGTTGAAAAACAACATATTGTGGTTGAAATCGAATATGTATTATACGTTATAAATTTAACACATTTTCTGTAAGCGGGAGAAAATCTTGAATTAAACGTGTAATTAAACAGTGTAATTAATACACATTAATCGTGTCTATTTGGTGCCCTTTTTTCTCCGTCATTTCACATTGATTTTATATCTTCACAGTAAATGCTGCATTGAAAAAAATGGAAATTAAATTTTCCCGTAATTTGAGAAACATCGATTCTTTCTCTAGTGTGAACAGGAGTGATAATTACAATGATTCCGGTAAGTTTATGAGAATTCCACATTTTACTCGAGCAATATGATTGGAATTCTTTTAAACTGGGTATTAATTATTTGGGAGTTGAAAACAGTTATAACGGGTCGCTTTCCAATATGACTGCACGATTGGGTACAGCGAACTGTTTCTGTGGTGTTTGGGTCCGAGAATGTGTTATGCCAATATTGCAATACGCTGATATTCCTCCAGGAGAAACCAGGATGGTGTTGTGCAGGTACAAAGTCAAATTATCATCGGCTCAACAACCAGAACATTCGTTTCACTGCCACCTTATAATAATAATATTTAATAAAACAATAAAATGATCGGGAAAACAAAACAAAACTTACACTTTCGAAATTAGGTCAAAATACAAAATTTGGAAAATCGTCATTTTTACAAAATCAGTACGGCTCCTCTTTACATCATAATTGCGGAAATGAGGTTAAAATTATTTAGTTAAACCAGAAATTTTTTTTTTTTCAATTATTTACAATTTCAACCTTTATTTAAATTTTTTTTTGTTTGTTTTCTTTTGTTTTGTTTCTGGAATTTTATTTTTAGATTATTTTTTGATAGTGCTTTGATATTAGGCTGTCAAAAAATTCCTGCGGTATTTCCGCGAGGTGTCGTTGTAAGCGCGTAGTTCTAGTTGTATTCATTGTATCGAGTCATACTATAGCTTGTTGGAAAAGTATTTTTGCGCGCTATAATATAGTCCTTGACAGTGTTTTGTTGGTTAAGTCGTTCGCAAATATGGAGCAAAATAAAGAGATAATCCGACATATTTTACAGTACTACTATGACAAAGGCAAAAATGCATCTCAAGCTGCCAATAAAATTTGTGCAGTTTATGGACCCGATACAGTTTCCATTTCCACCGCACAACGATGGTTTCAATGTTTTCGTTCTGGTGTAGAGGTCGTCGAAGATGCGCCACGCTCCGGAAGGCCTGTCGTCGAAAATTGCGACAAAATCGCTGAATTAGCCGAGAAAGACCGGCATAGTAGCAGCCGTAGCATCGGCCAAGAGCTGGGGATAAGTCATCAAACCGTTATTAACCATTTGAAGAAGCTTGGATTCACAAAGAAGCTCAATGTATGGGTGTCACACACGTTGACGCAAAAAAACATCTTTGACCGTATCGACGCATGTGAATCGCTGCTGAATCGCAACAAAATCGACCCGTTTCTGAATCGGATGGTGACTGGCGATGAAAAGTGGGTCACTTACGACAACGTGAAGCGCAAACGGTCGTGGTCGAAGCCCGCTGAAGTGGCTCAGACGGTGGCCAAGCCCTCATTAACGGCCAGGAAGGTTCTGCTGTGTGTTTGGTGGGATTGTCAAGGAATAATCTATTATGAGCTGCTTCCCTATGGCCAAACGCTCAATTCGGACCTGTACTGCCAACAACTGGGCCGCTTGAAGGTAGCACTCATGAAGAAGAGGCCATCTTTGATAAACAGAGGCCGCATTGTCTTCCATCAGGACAACGCCAGGCCACACACTTCTTTGATGACGCGCCAGAAGCTCCGGGAGCTCGGATGGGAGGTTCTTTTGCATCCGCCGTATAGTCCGGACCTTGCACCAAGTGACTACCACCTGTTTTTGTCCATGGCGAACGAGCTAGGTAGTCAGAAGTTAGCCACAAAAGAGGCCTGTGAAAATTGGCTATCCGAGTTTTTTGCCAATAAGGAAGCGAGCTTCTATAAGGCTAGGCGCAAATTGAGAAGCGTATAGCGCTCGTAAGCGAACGCGAGACTACCAACACGACTCATACGTGCCACAAACGTAGCGTGGTGGAGCGCATATTGAGTCGCAGTTTGGTGTAAATAACATGCCACTCGCATACAATGACTGATTAACACAGAGTTGCGCGATATATTTATTTACTAACACAATCACCCGACCAGTACAGCCATACAGTGTCAAACCCACGGCGCTATATGATTGTTCACCAATACAACTACCACAACCGGCATGACCAGCACGAGAAACTGTGGTTCAGCCACAGCGTCGCGCGAGTCGTGTCTCACGAGCGCTCCACCATCTCGCGTCATCTGGCCAATTTGCGAAGTTCTATCTGTTTTCATTAGCCACAAAAACAGGCGCTATATCGCGCCAAGTTACTCGCGCTATATGCGTCTCAATTTGCGCCTTGCCTAACAGGGGTATTATGAAGTTGGCATCTCGTTGGGAACAAGTCATCGAACAAAACGGCGCAAATTTGACTTAAAACAGATGATTGTAACTAATTTTATGAACAAATGAAAATTCAAAAAAAAAAAATACCGCAGGACTTTTTTGACAGCCTAATATTAAAATTTTGCTGGATAGCCTATTCGGTTTCCAACAGTCAAAAACACATTCAAGACTATTCTCAAGCTATAATTTTGAAAATAGCATTTCGGACATCTATCGTCATATGGAGAAAGTTTGAAACAATTGTCTGTTTTAGCCGCTTGTATGTGGAATATCTCAATAAATATCTGCATTCCATTGAAGAGGAGGAGCGATCGTGACTGAAGTTCGTTATAAAGTGGTGATTCGAGGAACACGAAGATTGCGGATATCCATTCGATTATAACTTTTCCGATAGTCTACCTTCAATGAATTTGATTGAATTTAGTATTGGGAAATGTGATCTCCAATGGGTCTAGTTTACTCCGGAGGATAAAAGGTGGTGATTAAAGACACCCCAAATTGAAAATTGCTTATAATCTTAATATTCAAGAAAAACATGTTTTGTTGGGACTCGAATTCGTAACTCTTCCAAGAATATTTTGAAGTTAGTCCGTAGAAGAAAAAAATCCATAACAGACTGTCTCCCATCAATCGTGTGATAGAGAGATATGTCCGTTCTGTGAAGGATGCCGGATACGGTTATTTGATTATTCTGCGGCTGGGTCCGAAGCGGGCCCTGTTTATATTATTGCTTCCAATGAATTTGTTTCCTCCTATTTAGTTGGAAGGAGCTTGGGACACTAAAACCTATATTATTGCATTATAAAGAAGAGAAATATTCTTCATCATCAATTCAGGGGTAGTTCTTCTGGACGAAACCCAACATGTAACTAAATTATGCGTTTTTTTTGTGTTTACATTGAACCATGATGTGAGTCTGTATAAGCAGTGATTCATTTGATTTCATTTGTAAAACTCGGACTATTCTACATTGTATATCGAAAAAAAATCAGAAAGATATGTATTTTTCAATGTAAGGTCATGTGTTCTGGAGCAGTGGTTTTCAACCGGTGGGGAATTTGATCATTAGAAGGGAAGAATTGCGCAAGGGAATATTGTACATTTACTTCACTTTGAAATTTCCACAAAAACTTTATTGGATACGCTAAAATTTGCGATCCTCGGCAAACATTTCCAAATCTGAAATGTAATGTTCAATTGAACAGTTTCGCAATGTTTGAAAGACTTTCGTCGGTGAATGATGATGAAATAGACGTGAAACAGTACAGAAGACCATAAAATAGGAAATTGCACAGCATTTGTCGAGACTTTTTACAACAAGTTAAACTTGAAACATATTTACTTTATATCAAAGAACAAGATCTGGACATGGTTTGAAATACCTTCCGACTGGCAGTGACGAAAGTTGCGGATCAATTTCAGAATAAACTCATCGATCTTCAAATGATCGATTCACTGTGACGGGACGTTGTATGTGTAGCGCACTTTACGATTTTGAAGGAGAACGTTCGGACGCAGGTGTCATACTGACTTGACAGACCTTCTATACCTATTTTGTAATCAGATACATACATAAAACAGAAAGTGGGTTATATTTGTGGTGTAACCGCAAGGTTGGCGTAGGACTATCGTTGATTTAGTGATCGTTTGTTTGAAGTTGAATCTGAATCCATTCCGAATGAATGAATAAATGAATATTTGGGGGACTTCGAAAACGAGAGCGTTACGTTGGAGGCACAAGGTTTTATGCATCCAATATTGGATACGAAAATATTCTACTGATGGGGAAGAATAATCCTCAGAAGCTTTCCTGTTAATTGACTTGATTGAAAAATCACAAAACGAAATGCATTTGATCGCAGTATTATATGAATAGAAAACATTAAAATAAATTCTTTCACTTGAATGTAATTTTCAATCCCAAGGGGAACTGGCAGATTATTTTTCAGCAACGATAACATCTTTTCAGATTCTTCTCGATGCTGGATAACAACCAAACGAAAAGAGTTCCGCGCGTGTATGTGTGTATGACGGCTGCTCCGATGTCTCAAGCGGAACCGTTTTTCGATGCTGATACTCTCTTGGTTCTCTTCTCCTCCTGATGGTCAGGAAATGAATTATATGGATACGGATTTTCAATTCCAAGGGGAACTGGCAGATTATTTTTCAGCAACGATGAACTCTTTCCGGAATCTTCTCGATGCTGGATGGCATCCAAACAAAAAGAGTTCCGTGCGTGTATGTGTGTGTGTGGTGGCTGCTCCGATGTCTCAAGCGGAATCGTTTTTCGATGCTGATATTCTCTTGGTCGCCTTTTCAGTGGCATCACTCTCCAGGCTCTTGGTGACACTGTTCATCAGCGCTTTCATGATGAACGAAGTTAGCTTCACCACAACAGCGACAACATGCTTCAATCGCTGTTCAATTATAACTGAGTGGATTTTCGAGCGGCGCTCGCTTATATACCGATTGGTGATTTCAATAGCCTGCTTTAAAGCAATTTTAAGACTATTGAAACAAGTTTTTGGATAAAAAAGTAACAAATATATAACGCGTAGACATTTTATCTTTCGAATGAAGTGTTTATCAAACCATTTCGTTCAGTAGTTTAGGAGTTATTAACGCTCAAAACCTAGGTCTCCAGCGTAACGCTTTCGTTTTCGAAACTTTGATTTTACCCCCTCGGTATAGAAATGAAAGACGTAGTCCTACGTCAAAATCAAATTTGCTGCGAATACAACTTGAAAACCGTTTGTATTCATTTATTATTTTATTGATATGCTACAGACTTTTTTTCCGAGATACTGATAGGGGAAAGCAAAATGCTTAAATTTCGTAAAGGAGGAAATTGAGCACAAAAGGTTGAAAACCAATGAAAAACCAATGGAGACGCATGGTAGTTTCGGAATAAAACAATGTTACAAATAATATAATTTCTATGAAACAATACAGTCAATATACCGTACATCTCCATTAGTATAGTAGAACTAAACTAATTCTATAAGGCTTCATGATAGTTTTGGTTCAAAACTCAGAGACGAACCAGCCTACGGCTGAAAGTCTCTTAAATACTGGAAGTGATATAAAAAAATGTTTATTGAAAACAAAAATAACAGACCTTTATAAATTTTATTATATATCCTGTAAAAGCTATCTAAAAATGTGAATAGCTAGGTTCTCCTTTGTCTCTACATTTTTTTTCATGGCCTTGTTAAAAATATGAAACAAATCTAGTACGTTAGTATGATCTCTAAAATATTTCATCTTTGTCATGATTTCCATTTATCTCCACCTTCTATATCTTCTATAGGCGTATCCTAGAATTTGACTGTCTGTGTCGCATCCCCTTTCTACGGCGCAATTTTTTGCCATTTCGGATGACTGTCAAAAAGTTTGTTTATTAAGCATTACGTGAAGAATACGCATGACGTGAACAAGGTACAGCAGGTGTCAGGTAGATGTAATTATATGAGAACAAGATTGATGTGTATTCAGTGAAACAGATCGTACATAGGAACATATAAAAACGTAATAAAGTTTTGCAATTTCGCTAACGAAAAATGTGACTCTCTGTACTTTCTAATAAACAGAGAAATCAACTGAGATTCAATCACTCTAAACACTCGACACCCGTGACGGATCAGGTAACTCGAATTTAATTTTTCTGTTTCCTGGCTTGTGCTCAATTGTGAACTACGCCAGTGCCACGAAAGCAACCGCTGGCAGCATTGAACAAAAAAAAATCCCGCAAACCACGTGATTCAACATGGTGCAGCATCTTGTGTGTCAACGAGGTAAGTCAACACAATTGCCTCTTCACATAATGTGGTTCGTAATATCAAGCAATAATAATAAACCACTAGAAACTAAAAGGTACACTTCACAGTGTGTTTTTCTGTCGGGTAATTATAAAAATTATCCTCGTTGACATCTTTGTAACTGATTTCCGGCGTACCGTCGATACTTGAAACTGTGATATTTCCTTGTTTGCGGGTCTCTGTTGTGGATATAATGATTTATCTAAATGTTCATGCTATTCTCATTCCACTCATACTTCGGTCTATTCCAATCTGTTCTATTCCAACATTTCAGGTCGAATAAAATTTGGGAAAAATTTGAATTATTTTGCGCTGCAATATCCCTCCCGTGTTTGAATCCCGGCAATAAGTGGAGGGAGTTTACCTTGAAAAAAATAACTTCTCTTCGGACAAAGTGGACCGAACCGAAATTACATTAGAAGCCACAGATGAGAAAAAAAACAAACAAATAAAATAGCAGCAAATGAAAATTGTTTTGAATAATCGTCGGTCGCACCTTTACCGGGAAATTTTGCACACACACACACACAAACGGATGTACACCGTAGCCACTGAGAGCATCAGGACTCGTCTCTGTCTGGCTCAATTCTTCCGAGAATGAAATTGAATTTGCGACTTTGCGCGTGAATTTGAATAATGAGATGACGAAAAAAGTGTGGCATTCAAAAGATGGATGAGGTTGGGGTTCACCTGCCCACACATTACGGCGCGTGTGTCTGTGTGGCGGAGGTTACAGGATACCGAATCACCTACAACAGATCCCCAGAGGGACAATGTGTAACCTTGGGAAAAAAGTTTTCTCTATCAAGACCGCGCATCGGAGGGATGAGAAGCAGGCCGAAAGTGGGTTTCAGCGTCTAGACATCGATTGGAGACTTCGCTTTCAATTGTTTATGTTGTTCGTTTTGGGGGAGAGGGATTTTTGTGCTTATGATTGAAACTATTTAGACCAAGACTTCATGTAAATTCTTTCGAAATAGCATACATCCGCAATCTGCTGAAATAATTGAATTCAAGGTTTTTGTTTGACAATATGCATTGCTCATTATTATCTATAATTTTTTGCCAATATTTTTTGACAATCGCTTTTTCAATTTTTTAAGTGATTTTCGACAGGTCTTAAAATGTCCCGCACCATCATTATATCATGAAACTTACATGAACAATGTTTGTGAAGTGAGGGTATGTTTTTCTGTTATAACAGTTAACAAGGTGTATAATTATAAACACATGTGCTCCCGTGGCCGAGTGGTTAGCGTCACACATTATCATGCCGGGGGTTCGGGTTCTGATCGGGGGAATTTTTCTTTTTTTTTCTCTATTATAGTGACTTTCAACACATTTCGGCTGGTTCGTCACTTTTATTTCCATTTTTGGAAGAATGTCGGGAGTGAGAATTGAACTCGTGATCTCTGCGTGAGAGGTGTGGATGTTACCACTAGGCCAGGTCGCCTCCACAGGGGGAATTTTTCGTCAAACTATGGTCACGCGTATTCCAGAGCTTGCCACTCAGAATGTATTCAAGGCGTGTTATTTGGCATTGAAATCTCAACTAAGTACTAATAAAAATGACTACGTTGAGACGGCGAAGTTCCTCTAGGAACGTTATAGTCATTTAAGAAGAATTATGAACACTTCGATTAAATTAGAATTTAAAATAAACTTTATTCTCTGTAATACACCAAATTGAGCTTGTCACATCACTGTCTGGATATCAACTAATAATTAACAATTAACTTAACCTATCTTTATGGCTGTTCAACAATAGAGAGCGAATGCTTACTGACCTATCTTCATATTGTTTGAAACACAAGAGAGCAATTCTATCATCAATTGTCATTCATGCTATTCTATTCTATTCAGTCATTGATTGTTTATGGTCACTCAACATCATTCACTGTTAATGGTAACTCAGCTCGTAGCTATATATACAAAGATTGAAACAACAATGTACTCAATTTATTCTTAAATCAAAGCTTGTGAAGCAAATTAGTTAAATGATCCCATAAAACATAAAACAAGAAAAAAATCATCTTTAAAAACTCATAATAAAAAAACGATATGATGAAACGATGAAAACATAAGGGGGACCCCTGTCCGGAAGGTAAAAAAAAATGAATGTTTGTGATTTTTTTTTGGATGTTTGGAATAGAATGAAATGTTCGGATAGTTTGGTTATTATTTAAGGTTTTTTTGAAGATGTATTTTCCATTTTTTGGTACCCGAATAATGATTATTACGCTGTTGACAGCTGGATTCGTAGATGCTGTCTGAAAATCGGTACCTTTTTGGTGATATCAGCTCTGAAGCAACGGGGTGTCGAAAAATGAATTCTAATGAATATTTTGAAATTTTAGGACAACAACTAAAGCGTTACATGGGGGTTTTTGAAAATTCGAAAAATTGTAAAAATGGCGGCCATTTGTATTCATTTGTATTCAAAAATGAGATGCTTTTAATTAAGAATGTGTAGAAGCTCATAAAAAATCGAAAAAAAGAGATTTCAAAAAACGGCTATGCTTTAAACGCTTTAGATAATTTATTTTGACATGCTGATAAAAAAATTTAAGCCAAATCGATTGAGTAGATCATGAGATATCGATACTATCAGTTTGAAAATCATAGTTTCGAGAAAAGTGCGTTTGAAAATTCATACAGCAATACTATATCCCTTAGGGTGACTTCACACTTTTGGCTGTATCTTTCCAAAGAAATCAAATATCGAAAAATCCTTTTAGGACAACATTTCTGAGGACATAAGCTTCCCGAAAATGTATAAAACCAGACCGGGGTCCATCCTTAAGATCTGCAGTATGAAATATGACCAACATGAGCCTCAATCCCCTTCTGGAGACGTTTGGGCATACTCTCCACAAAATTCTCAAGATGTTGTGCATTAATCTCCTTCCAGAATCTCGATGATGCTATAAAGTACGTGTCCTTGTTCGATATGCCAGTTTTGTCCACCTTATTGTCCAGAATAGCTCACAGATTTCTTTGTTCCTTGTTCCCAGATCCTGAGGCTATTTGTACGGTCGGATACTGAAAGCTGAAGGTTTTCCTTAATAGATCGATGGGTTACCGATGGATTTTCTTGATTTCTCGGATGGTCATTGAATCAGTGCGACGTTCTGTTTTACGCGTTCTGTCCGATATTCCTGTATTTTGCTCAATTTTCATCACCCATGGTTATCATCTTCAGAAAGTGTTCGATTTGATTGCTTCTTCGCTGATGGAAATTCGAGTAATCATGTTGCGTTAATTCATGTGGCACCCAAGCATCGAGTTTTGTTGCGTAGGCGGTCTCATCAAATGATTCCTAAATGGCTATGTGGTTGATTTTTGGTGCATTGACTATCTGCTGACAGCTTGTATGCCGGTTTCAATTTTCAGAATAATAGCTTTATGAAATGTACAGTGCTAAAATGTGAAATAAAAATTCAAAAAAGGTGCGTATTTTTTGTCAATACAGAAAACATTCCAGCTCATGACCATATTTCAACCACAATTGAAAAGCTTGGAGTGTAAAAGGTTAATTATATTTTCGCATATCATTTTGCAAGCTCGGCTCAATAACTGATGGCTTTTGTTATGTTGTACTATGTTGAAATCTGCACTGAGCCAATATTTGTGAGTTAGCGACCCTATAAAAAGCATCTGATAATTTAAAAGCAATCTGTTGCATTCAAATTGGCGATTTGTCATCTCCAATCAATTCAACGATTACGGTGCGCTGAAACGATCTGCAGGAGCATTGTTTTGAATAAATATGTTTGTCACTCGTGGAATGTTATAATTGTGTTTTCACATCCGATGAAAATTACCAGCCAATAGTAAGAGCACTGTTCGTTCCTGGTATTTGTGGAATACACTCGACAAAAAATAGAGAAGCAAGGTCGAGTAAATATTGAAAGGCTGGAACAAAGCTTCATATATCTAGTTTAAGGTAATCCTTTTTTTTTTTTTAATAAATCGTTTATTTTTACAGGCTCAGTTACATAAGTTTAAAGGAGCCAAACTCCTATCTGTATTGTTACAAGTATATATAATCATTTTTCATTAATTCTAGTGTTAATGAAGTAGAGAACCGATTACTCGCGGTTTGCTCGAGTTTAGAAGGGTGACATTTTTTTCAGGAAAAGGAAGAGATATAAGGATATGTTGACAATGTTCACACTCACATTCGCACTCACATTCATCATACTCAATTCTTAAGCCTATCTTATATCTAATATGTATTTACATTTCACCTTATTCTATTGTTAGTAAGAAGGGATTTAATTTCTCGCGAAGGAAAAGGAAAAGGAAAATATAAGGATATAAGGACAATCACACACGAAGATCGATAACTTTTAAGAAGACGTATATTTGGGACATGTAATCAAGGTCTAACCGAGCCAACACATCTCTCACCGGCACATTGGGCTGTCTTCCTCTGGCCCGAAGAGAGTTTTCTAAATTCGATCTGGCAACAAGATACACCTCGCACGACCAAACAACGTGTTCGATGTCGTGGTAACCTTGGCCACAAGTACAGATATTGCCATCGGCAAGATTAAAACGAAAGAGTAGCGCGTCTAACGAACAGTGATTGGACATGAGTCGAGAGAAGGTGCGAATAAAGTCCCGACTCAAGTCCAGACTTTTGAACCATGGTTTGAGGCTAACCTTAGGGATAATCGAGTGAAGCCACCGACCCAATTCATCTTCGTTCCACTTACGTTGCCAGTTAACGATGGTATTTTTACGGACTAAAGAATAAAATTCATTGAAGGCGATTTGACGCTGATAAATATCGCCTTCAATTGCACCTACCTTTGCCAATGAGTCAGCCCTCTCATTACCCGGAATTGAGCAATGTGAGGGGACCCAGACAAAGGTAATGACATAACAGCGTCTGGTTAAAGCACTCAAAATTTCTCGTATTCTCTCAAGGAAGTACGGCGAGTGCTTTTCCGGCCTCACTGAACGGATAGCTTCGACAGAGCTAAGACTATCCGTTACAATGTAATAGTGTTCAACAGGTCGTGAGGCGACGCTGTCCAGCGCCCAGTGTATTGCTGCCAATTCAGCAATATACACTGAGCAAGGATTCTGAAGATTGTGGGAGGTGCTATAAAATTCGTTGAACACTCCAAATCCTGTGGACTCATTCATAGAGGACCCATCAGTAAAGTACATATTATCACAATTGATACGCCCATATTTTGCATTGAAGATGGTAGGAACGATCCCCGATCGATGATAATCTGGAATTCCATGGATTTTCTCCTTCATGAACAGATCAAAATGTACGGAGGAATTGATGTAGTCAGGAAAACAAACACGGTTGGGAATATACGAAGAAGGATCAACCTGCATGGAGATGAATTCATGATATGAAGTCATGAATCCAAAATGAAAATTTAGCCCGATCAGCTGCTCAAAATTTCCGATCACCAATGGGTTCATGACCTTACACCGGATGAAGAACCGAAGAGATAATAAATTGAAGCGATCTTTTAGTGGGAGTAGGCCTGCCAAAACCTCGAGACTCATGGTATGCGTTGAGGGCATACATCCCAACGCGATACGGAGATAAAGATACTGAATTCGCTCGAGTTTAATGAGGTGTGTTTTGGCAGCTGATTGAAAACAGAAACTGCCATACTCCATCACTGAGAGAATAGTTGTTCGATACAACATTATAAGATCTTCTGGATGGGCTCCCCACCAGGTGCCGGTAATTGTACGGAGAAAGTTTATTCTTTGTTGGCATTTTTTACTCAGATACCTAATATGGGCCCCCCAAGTACATTTGGCGTCGAACCAGACCCCAAGATACTTGAATGACATAGCATGAGTGATCGGTTTACCCAAAAGTTGAAGCTTACATAGAAGTTGTACAAAAGGGGGCTTAAACATGAGCCCTGAGGGAGGCCCATGTAAGAGACCCGACTTACTGCCGAATCTCCGTGAGAAAAATTCAAATGTTTCTCACAAAGCAAGTTATATAACATATTATTCAATGGAGGCGGTAGACCCCGAGAGTGTAATTTGTCTGACAAAACCTCTATTGAAACAGAATCAAAGGCCCCCTTTATGTCCAAGAATACTGAAGCCATTTGTTTTTTTTCGGCGTAAGCCATTTGAATTTCTGAAGAAAGCAACGCAAGACAATCATTCGTCCCCTTGCCCCTGCGGAACCCATATTGTGTATCTGAGAGTAGGCCATTCGTTTCAACCCATCGATCAAGGCGAAACAAGATCATTTTCTCCAACAATTTCCGTATACAAGACAGCATTGCTATTGGGTGGTACGAATTGAAGTCGGACGCGGGTTTTCCGGGTTTTTGAATAGCTATAATTCGCACTTGTCTCCAATCATCTGGAACAACATTATGCTCCAGAAACCGATTGAATAAATTCAACAAGCGATGTTTCGCCACATCAGGGAGGTGTTTCAACAAGTGGAACTTAATTCTATCTGTTCCTGGAGCCGAATTGTTACAAGAAAGGAGAGCAAGAGAGAATTCTACCATCGAAAACTCGGAATCAAGATCGCACCTATCTTGTGGTATATCTCGAACAATTTTTTACACAGGAACGGAATCGGGACAAACTTTCCGTGCAAATTTAAAAATCCATCGATGTGAATATTCTTCGCTTTCATTCGATGAAGAGCGATTTCTCATGTTTCGAGACACTTTCCATAATTTTTTCATTGACGTTTCTCGTGACAAACCTCCCACGAAAGTTCGCCAATAAGCACGTTTTTTCCCTTTGATCAAGTTTTTAAATTGATTTTCAAGGTCCAAATACGTTTGAAAATTCTCAATGGTTCCACGTTTTCGAAAAGCTTAAAATGCGTTCGATTTATACTGATAAAGCTTGGAACATTGGCTATCCCACCATGGATTGGGAGGCCTTCGACGAATAGTGGAGCCTGGGATGGGTTTCGTTTGAGCGCGAACCGCGCTGTCATAGATCAAACGAGAAAGGAAGTTATACTCCTCCAATGGAGGCAAACCATCTCTGGAATTGATGGCTAGAGCAATCGCGTCCGCATATTTTTTCCAGTCAATGTGTCTTGTGAGGTCATATGCCATGTTTATAGATTCAGAAGAATTCGAACCAATGGTGATGGAAATTTTGATTGGCAAGTGATCACTACCGTTGGGGTTCTGGATTACATTCCACTTGCAATCTAACGATAGTGAATTCGAGCAAAGCGAGAGGTCAAGAGCACTTGGGTTAGCAGGAGGTTTAGGTACACGTGTTGTTTCCCCAGTATTCAAAACGGTCATATTGAAGCTGTTACAAAGGTCATATATCAACGATGAACGATTGTCGTCGTACTGTTCCCCCCAGGCAGTTCCGTGAGAGTTGAAGTCTCCCAAGATCAATCGTGGCTCAGGAAGGAGTGAGCACATGTCAACAAGTTGCTTGCGGCTAACCGCAGCTCCCGGAGGCCAATACAAGCTGACAATACAGAGGTCTTTGCCTCTGATGTTTGCATGACAAGCAACAGCTTCGATCCCTCCAATAGGTGGAAGTTCAATTCTAAAAAATGGGTGGCACTTATTAATCCCCAATAGTACCCCTCCGTATCTGTCATCGCGGTCCAAGCGTATTATATTAAAATCGTGGAAAGAGAGATCATTTTAAGAAGAGAGCCAGGTTTCGGACAGAGCAAAAACATCACAATTGAATTTATGAATTAGAAATTTGAAAGTATCCAATTTAGGGATAAGACTACGACAATTCCACTGTAAAACAGTGATATCTCCGACCTCTCTATTTAAATTAGACATCAACAGAGATAATCATTGCAAGAAGGGGCCATGTTTGCATCAATTGCTGCAAAATTGTCTTTAACACTGGAAGCATTGAGATGACAATGGTTCTGATGGAGTCGGAAACGTTAAAACACGTGAAGATTTGATCCACAAGGTCAGTCAACTTTATAAATCCCGATTGGGAAGTTGAACTAGACGGAAAAACAGGGACAGTTGGGGTTTTTGATGTCCCCTCGAGTGCTGGGCCGTTCAAAGGTGAACCATTCCCACGGAAACCAGGAGGAACCTGATTTTGCTTGTCCGCTGCACTCGATTTTTTAGACATGCTAACAGGGGGTATAACCGGTGGGGCTTGTCCTTGAACTTTGGGAGTAGTCACATTTTTGCGCCGGGGATTCCCTTGGAAAATGAACGGTGTGCCCCCGTTAGCTGTGTCCGCTTCCATTTCGTCAACGGGCAACATGGCGAAGACATTTTGAGTGTTGATTGATTGTTGTTGGGCAAGTGGAGAAGCGCCCTTTAAAATATCCGCAAAAATGCGTTTTGAGCGTTCCTTCAAAGAGCGCTTCTGTTTCTCCCAGCGACTCTTGTAAGTTTCACAAGCTGAGAGCACGTGTGGGGATCCCCCGCAATATGGACACTTATGCTCAGTCGCACTGCAGGATTCCCCCACATGTTGCTCTCCGCAAGTTGCACAGCGCTCCTTGTTGGCACAATAATCTGAAGTGTGACCAACTGACTTGCATTTGTTGCAAGTCATGGGCTTCGGCACGAAGAGTCGCACAGGCAGTCTCAATTTGTCCACCATGACGTAGTCAGGGAGGGCCGAACCAGCAAAAGTTACTCGAAACGAGTCTGACGGCGTGAATTTCGTTTTTCCCTCTTCTTGGGATACTTTACCTAGTTGGCGACTGTCCAAAATTTTAACGCCCACCAAAGGGAGTCTTTTGAATTTACCAACTCCTTCTTTTATCAATTGGCACGTCAGACCCGTTTCAGTTACCACCCCCGAGATTTCTACGTCATGGGAGGGCACGTAGACACGATACTCTAGGGTGAACCTCTCGTCGATCACAATTGCATTTGCGTGTTTCCGATCACTCACGACAACACGCAGTTTGTTCGGCCTAACCTTAGAGATTTCGACCACGGAGGAATAAAATCTTGCCAGAATTATATTTTGTAGGTTTTTATTATCGCCAACCGAAATTACTCAATTTTTTATGTATGCATTATAAGTATAATTCTGAGGTTCCGCGACTATTGGTACATTTACTTAAATGTTAGATTCGTAAGAGTTGCGCATCGAACTAAACTTAGCTCGCGAAAAATGTGGGAAGGTGGATTCGCAACGAATGCTTTATGACAGTGGAGGGTTGCCAGGGTTGTCACATTTAATTCTGTAAAATTTTCATGCGGCCCTCCAACGTTGTAACATAACCGCAGGCCTGATTTTGGAAAAAAAAAATCATACTAGATGTACCCTGCCACGTTTTGCTGTGGCACATTGTGGTTGCTTCTTCTTCTTCTTCAATGGCACTAACGTTCCTAGAGGAACTTCGCCGTCTCAACGTAGTATTACTTGCGTCATTTTTATTAGTACTTAGTTGAGATTTCTATGCCAAATAACACGCCTTGAATGCATTCTGAGTGGCAAGCTCTAGAATACGCGTGATCACAGTGCAAGTCGGAGGAAATTTCTTTGACGAAAAATTCCCCCGACCAGAACGGGAATCGAACCCGAAAACCCGGCATGTTAGTTATGACGCTAAACACTCGGCCACGGGAGCACATGTGGTTGCTTGGTAGAGTTGAATTTTTCAATTTCTTATGTTGTAACAATCACCCTAGAGGTGTTTGGTTGTTTTGTATATTGTATCATAGTTTAAGCTCAATCGGTTCCGAACTTATCGAGTTTTTGACGCGTACATAAACGAACAGAACATTTTATATACAAGGTCTATCAGATTAAACGCTCACGCAAAAAATCGAATAGCTTCTTATGATTTTTTTTTTCGCTCCGTCGATAGTAACATTACATCCCTCACTTCGGGACGATAATACAAGAACAAGAATACTAGAACGTGTATTTACAAGAATCGAAGCCCTAATTAAACTTTCTTCTCTTATGCTAATAATTTCTACATTTCTCGTCGTCGATTACTTCCTCCGGGCGTACGTGAAGGACCGTTGCTATGTAAATAAGCCACAAAATATGGAGGAACTTGAAGAAGAAATAACTCGGATTTTCAACAGCATCGAAGTCGTATATTAGAGTTGTGCATGAAGAATTTTGAACAACGTTTAAAACGCGTTATCGAAAAAGGGGTGGTCACATCGAAAAAGTCCTAAAATAAGCTTTATTTTCGTTTTCCAAAAATAAAAATCGGTTCACTTTTGTAGAAGTTATTAAAATTTGTTGCGTGAGCGTTTAATCTGACCCTGTATATATAGATGAGAGAAATCGATAAAGGGCCTGGCCGGGTAAGGGAGTAAAAAGTGCCCCCAAACCAAATCACCAGCTGTATGGCAAATATTGTAGATATTAAATAAGAAATTTTGGTGGTTTATTTAAACCCCTATGTGGTTTAACATAGGACGCCATCCACGAAAGCTTCGAGATAAAAATTTGAAAAAAAAATACTGAGTGTGCATCTTACTACGGTGTATCAAGAAAAATTATCAAAAAAATATTTATATATATATTCTTATGGACTTGGAAACTACTGAACCAATCGAGATGAATGTATGTATGTATATGGTATGTAGGGGTTTTTGGGGTCGGGGAAGGTTCTTATGATAGTTCGAGACCCCTTCTCTCTCTCTAAGAGGGGGGCTGCCATACAAATGAAACACAAATTTCTACATTACTCGAGAATTAATAAAAAAACGACACCAAATTTGGAACGTGGAGGTTTTAGGATACAATAAATGTTTCTACGGTGGTTAGACACTCTTCCCCCATCTCTAAAGAGGGGCTGCCATACAAATGAAACACAAATTTCTGCATAAGGCGTCGTGCATAAATTACGTAACGCGAGTAGGGTGGGTGGGGGGTGGGTTAGGTGGTCGAGAGTTCGTTACTTTATGTGACATAGGGAGGAGCGAGGTAGCCGTGATCGTTACGTAACAAAATTAAATTTTTATTCCTAAATATTCGGTTTGGGACCGAAAGAAGTGTGTTTCCTGAGCCAAAATGAGTACGTGTTGTAATGGTCAGTAAGCAGGCATCGATTAAGGGGGGACCCCGGTCTGGAAGGTCGAATAAATAGAATTTCTCTTTTTTGCATTTTTGGGAAGCTTATGCTCTCAGAAATGTTATCCCAACAGAATTTTTCGCTATTTGATTTCGCTGGAAAGTTACAGCTAAAAGTATGAAGTCACATGAAGGGGTAGTGCTGTACGTTTTTTTAAACGCGTTTCTCTCGAAACCATGTTTTTTTTCAACTGGTGGTCTCAGGATCTACTAGACCGATTCGGCTGAAATTTTTTATCAGCATGTAAAAATGAATTATCTAGAGCGTTACATAGCCGTTTTTTGATATCGAATTTTTCCCATTTTTATGAGCTTCTACACAGCGATTTTTCATGAAGAATAGCTTATTTTTAACAAAAATTGTCGTCATTTTGGCAATTTTTTGAATTTCCAAAAACCCCTATGTAACGCTTTAGGTATTGTCCTGAAGTCTAAAAATATTCATTGGAATTCGTTCTGCGACATCCCGTTGTCCCGGAACCGATACCACCAGTAAAGTAGCGATTTGCAGACCGAGTCAACGCATCCAGCTGTCAACAACGTAATAATCATTATTCGTGCACTCAAAAAATGGAAAATACATCTTCCAATATATTTTAAACAATAACTATAATATCCGAACACTTTATATATCTGAAAAAAAAAATTCATTATTTTTTGACCTTCCAGACAGGAGTCCCTCTTAATTCATTTCGAATATCGATTTAACCTACCGGATCATGATTTTATCTCAGTTTCTAAACAGAAGCTTATTACAGCTTATTACAGCTGTTATGAGGGATGGAAATTGGATGAAAGTGGATTGAATTGGATGGACTTGGATGAAAAACTCAAAACAAGGGACCCGGAACTGGAAACAAAACATGTTGAGTATGCAGGGGAATAGTTAACTGATTAGTGGAATAACTTAGCGATCGATGGATGTCTTCTCAAAGCAGAATATATTGAGTCCGCAAACTTCCGAATCGATGAAGCGAAGTAAGTTGAATATTAAGCCGAGTGGTTTGCTCGTCACAGGACTGCTTCAATGAACTAAGGATTAGTTGATTTGGTGTAAATCAACATCAATTTATACCAGCCCATGTTCTCTGTTCGGAACTCTATGAACTTGTCAAAAGTTAATTCGAAGTCATTACTTGCATATGAGAAACTTCCGTATGAACATTTGATTTCGACCTGGGCAGATGTTTGATTTTGTTACGTTGATAGTCTCATTACTCGTTACATTACTAAAAAAATTCAAACGAATTAGACTTGTGTACAGATTAGTGTTACATAACTTAGGGGGGAGGGGGGTTCGTTTTGCGTTACTTTTTGTTACATAGGGGGAGGGGTCTAAAAATTGCATTTTTAGCGTTACGTAATTCGTGCACGACGCCTAACTCGAAAACTAATCAAGCGAACTGAACCAAATTTGGCATGTGGAGGCTTTAGGGGGCACGAAACATTTCTATGGTGAATAGACACTCCTCCCCCCTCTATAAGGGGAGGCTGCCATACAAATGAAGCATACATTTCTGCATAACTCAAGAACTAATCAAGAAAATAGGGCCAATTTTAGCATATGAAGGTTTTAGGGAGCAAGAAACGTTTCTATGGTAAATTGACATTCCTCCCCCTCTATAAGGGGGGGGGGTCTACCATACAAATGAAGCATGAATGTCTGCATAACTCAAGAACAAATCAAGCAAACAGAAGCAAATTGGGTGTATGGAGTTTTTAGGTGGCAATAAATGTTTCTATGGTGATTGACACACCTACCCCCTCTCTAAGGGCAAGGGGATTGCCATATAAATGAAACACAAACTTCTGCATAACTCGAGAACTGATCAAGCAAATGGAGCCAAATTTGGGATATAAGGGTTTTTATGTACGAGAAACTTTTCTGTCATGGTATGACACCCCTCTCCCCTCTGGAAAAGAGAGGGGATACCATAGAAATAATACACATATTTCAACCAAACATGATAATTGACAATATTCGGAAAACTGTGAAGGGAAATGGGAAAATTCGGAAAATTCAATTCGCATATGTTCTTCAATTACATATTGACAAGCGTTTTTAGTCCATTTGATGTTTGCGCTAACGAAATTGATCTTCGTTCGAAAATGGAAATGTAATTGATTGTGATAAAATGCATTCCTATATCGTCTTCTATCTAAATAAATAAAAATGGATTGCCGAATGTGTTAATAAGAGCAAAACTCGAGAAATAAATTGTCCGGTTTAGCGCTGTCTTCATTCTATCATATTTTCTGTATCAAACATTTATGTAACGGAGTAACGGAGAAACATGTTATTTGCAAGTGGATGAAAAATCTTGCACGAGAATTTTGTCTGAAAATAATCTGATATTATAATGTCGAGTTTTGGTAGAAGTACTAGGAATTCTATAGTAAAAGGTAATTTTCAAGGGTAGATTAGAAGATCAGTCGATGAACAGTTCTGCGATCGGACCGATGAACGTGCGCTGAGTAAGAAGACGTGGATGTGATAACGGAAAATAATTTTTGGGCGGGACGAAGTTTGCCGGGTCAGCTAGTATTTAATACGGAATGATCCATTTTCGTTATAATCTTAATTTCAGAAACGCACAATCATTTTTCTCCAAATTTTTAATTTTTTTTATGCCGTAAAACATTCCTTAATGTGAATTGTATATTGTGTCCAATTTTGAGCTCAATCGGTTCCGTACTTTTCAAGTTTTTGACGCGTACAAAAACGAACAGAACATTTTTATATATATAAAGATGGAAGGAATGAGAATTTAGTTGAAAAATTCTTCCATGCAATTGAATATAAATAACTTTTGGAGTATTTTTTGTCAACAGTCTGTATCTAAGCTGATTGTTTTCTGTTTTCCTTTCCGTCCTTCAATCTTCTGACAATTTTTGTTGATACCGTAGAACCCCGAATCCCGAGTAGACCCCAAAAATAGATCTACGAGCTGCTCAAACCGTTTTCTATCAATGAACGATACATTAGAACATTATAACACATTATAACAGTTCAAAAAAAAATAGCTGATGTGGGAGATAGACCTAGAGAGGGGCGTCCAGTACAGCTGCTCAGTACAGTTATCTAAATTGTTCATTAACGCGTTCGACGCAATCCTCTTCGCAAACAATAGCGTCGATCAGTCGAATTGAATTTGATGTATTAATTGGTGCGTACAGCGGTGTGTGAGTCATTTATTGATGCCCAGATTGAAGCCGATATTCTTGGAACGATGCTGAAAACTCCTAGAACGGTTCCAAAACGTGACTTGCAACAATCCTTCCGGACTTCATCTCCCCAAATGATTCGCCATTTTCCACTTTGGGCTGAATAGAAAGGAGCGTTCTCATTGGAATGAGCAATCGTTGAAGAATTCTACCGAGAAGCGTGCACCGATAGTCGAATGGCCCTAGCGTTTTCGCATTTGCATGAAGAAGAGATAGTGGAATAGTTCTGCCGAAAATGTTAATTTTGGATACTTTAATACCTTCAATTAAAGTTTTAGGTTTTTATCTCATGTTATTCTGGAGTTATGAATTTTTAGGTTATGATTTTTTAGGTATTTTTAATTTAAATTAAAAAGTGAGTCAAAGAGAGTTCCAGTTTTTTTTATCCCATTTATTTATTTATCAGGCTCATTAGCATTTTATCTGTAACAGAGCCGGGTTTTTATCGTGTACATGTACATATGTTTATGTTTCTATAAATTGTAAATTACACAGTAGAAGTAGTAGCCATTTAGGCTGTTAGGTTTTCTGTTCCATTACATTATGGTAAATTACACTGTAGTAGCCATTTAGGCGTAAGGGTATTCTATCTGTTCTTCCATTGTTCAGCAGACCGGACAGCGGAGACAGTTGATATTGATCATTGTTGGGTTATTTATAGAACAGCAGCCCGATGTTTCTTGCAGAGCAGAGCAGTTGTATGGATGAATCGATCTTTGTTCCACCGTGGATCGATCTCCATAGCTGATGATGGTTGCGTGGACGTAGTTATTCTATAACAACACAAAGATGGTCAATTGAGGGCCCTGAGTTTGAACTCACGATCGATCGCTTAGTAAGCGAACGCGTAACCAAGTGGCTACGAAGACCACCTAGAGTTCCAGTTAAATACGTATGTTTTACAGCCTCCCGAATTGATTGTCAGTAAGAAGTAGGCACTTGCTCTTTTGTTTTGGTCATGGCTTTCACATTATCTGACCACTGGTACACACGACCTTACAGATGGATACTTGAATGATTTTTGTATTGATAAAACATAGTTTCCATGCTGAAAAAAAATTATTTCGCGTTGGAAATCATTTTTGATCAATTATCGCGTTATCCGCGATTTTCGTTTGCGCGGTGACGCTGCCAGACTATTTCGCGGATAATCGGGGTTCTACTGTGCTTGAATTAATCCATTCAAGCATATTTAAATGTTTTGGGTCATTTTATTGGTTTGCAGCAAAACAGTTTTGAGAAAATATGTTAAAAAATCACTTCTAGACATTGTATCTGTCAAATAAAATGATTTTTCATACCACTTCGTTTAACCGGCAAAGAGATATCAACGGTTATACCCTTGCACTTCCAACTGACGCACTCGTAAGAACTTCGAACTTACACCCCGGTACAGAAATATATTGTAAAAAAATAATACTGCGTCAAAAAATAGTGGGTCTAAGCAATGATCAAAACATAATACAATGAAGCAATTTGCATATTAGTGATCTCATTCCAATTGCAATGTCATCATGTGGTTTTCAAACATACAGTCAATCGCAAAATTGGATGGATGGTTCTTGATTTTCCACCATATATACTCAATAGTGTTCAGGTTCGGTGATTTCGGAGGTGTTTTGAGCTGATTAGGACATAGAGCAGGCATTGGAGCACCACGAAGTCAGTTTGCTTCGGATCATTATTCTGTTGAAAGTAGTAATCACGGGGGAGACTGAATTTCTGAACGGGAGACTGCAGGTTACGTTTCAGGAAGATCACTAAAGCCATCTTGTCCATCGCCGATTCGATAAACACCACACGACCTCTCAGAAGGTTCGTGTATGTTGCTCTTCGGACAGTGTTTGCCAGCCACTTCGGAGAGTCAAATTTTAGGATTCTTTCGCAATGTTCGAACAATTGCGAACCTGTTCATCATCAAAAAATAGAGTCCGTTTGCATTCTCTACCGGGAGATTTTCCATTGTTCCTTCGTATTTTCACTTGTTTATGATTTTCTTTACTGTAGACTGGGTTCTTCTGACAGCAGCTACTATTTCCTGCAATGTCTTTTCACGACAATTCATACTTATTATCATTGTACGTGTAACAATATCTATTTCTTTCCTCTTGCTTGCCATTTTGATAAAAACTTTTTCAAACATCAATAAAAAACAAAAACCAATTTTAATGTGTACACTCAATTTTGCAATGCATAGAATAGAGATTATTTAAATTTTTAGGAATAAACGATTAGCAGAAAGTTTTTCTCGGAATTTTATTGCACGTACAGCTAGTCAAATGTGTGAGTAATAAATATGCATCAAAAGAATCAATGTATTCAAAATATTTTATACCAAATAAATGGAAAGCATCGTCAAGTAGCATTTGTACACTCAATTTTACGATAGACTGCATTTTATTTTGAGCTGTCGGCAGCATTTGTCAATATGATGTTTTCGTTTACGATGCTCTGCGAAAGCATCTCCATCAATTCCAATGTATTATCCATTTACCTTACACCAGGAAGTTCACTATTTCAACTTCCTGTTGTTCATTATGACGCCAAATTACCGGTTCCAATTTCCGCTGCATGTTTTGCAATTTATATAATATGCTGCCATATTGATCTTTTTACACATCATTCGATACGAGAAAAGTTTTCTACACACTCCGTTGAGTGACATCCAATCGACATCGTTTGCGAAAGGATAAGATATATGTTTCTAATTTGAATGACGAAAACATTCACCCTGTCTTCGGCAAATCTTCTAATCCGTCTGCTAGAATGCCACGCCATCCGTTATAAGATTGAACTTCTTAGAATGTGAGAGAAATTCTCGCAGGAATGCTGTACCGGTTGTTCTGAGCCGAGACTAACTGTCCTATTAATTTAAACTTTGCCTAATTTTAATTAATGCATGAAATAAATTTTGCTGCGATAGCCGTACACCACTCCACTCCTCCGTATGTTTCTGTAGATGCTGCAGACGACATAAGGTGGAGCGAAACGAGCCGCATATATACGAGCATGAATCTCCATTATGGTGTGCTTTTGCAATATTTGTATCGTGGCCTGGTGGTTGCAGTTGGAGCGCTTTAGTGGCCGGAAAGTTTCGCATACATCATGACACCAGCCTCGAGATGGTTGCTGTGCACGATAAAGTTGGGACTGATCTCGTTCCAAAATAGTTTTCTCGAATTTGATTCAAAACACCGGACTATATCATAACAGCACGATTCGCAAAACAGTTTCCCATTGTGTCTGGAATTGAATGTGTAATCCAGTGTAACGATTGACCACATAAAACATTGGACCTTTATCGGAGAAGAAGTTGCAACTTCTTGGAGAGAAGACTTGAAAGAGACAACATGCGGCTTCTCTGGGGCCGTTCGATCGTCCGCATTTAGGCTCAGCATATTCATAACAAAATGCAGAGTAAAAACTCTACCTTAACTGTGGCAAGCCAGTAGAGGCAAGGGCATACGGCACTAATTTATTCTCTACACAGTATACTTTCAACCCGGACTGGTATTTTTTCTATCACCACATTGCAGGAGGCTTCAGAGTGGAAAGGAGAACTGTGATGTGTATGTACATGCCAAACCTCGTTCCTGGTTCAGGAAAGTACACCGTTGGGGTTTGTCGAGGCTTACGCTTCTGACTTTTGCAATACCGGGCTCCGAACAATTGGAATATGGCACTGAAAATCCGATCACGAAGTTCTTTATTGATTGAATACAATCGCTTTTCAATAGGGAAATGAAGAGAAAACCCCATTCAACTTGAGGCACCGTATGGATCTGAAGGCTTTTTATTTAATTAGAAACTACTGAGGGGATGCATACGAAAGTGGAATCTATTGTTGTTTCATTTCTAGACACATACGTTTGTTTTCTAGAACATGTTATATTAAACATATGGGACACATATTGCCTTTTTCCTATATATTCATGAAAGTTGTTAAACGTTTTTGTTAAGTTCTGATGGGATGTGTTAAAACAACCCATTCCAGCTCGACGTGACAGCGTTTCAATTTACTAAAACAGTTTTTTTTCTCGTTTTCGTGTATCACACGATTTCCAAAAAGTAAACTATGTCAAAGTAAAATTGATAAAATTTCCTCCAAGAACCATCAAATGGAGAATACGCTTGTTGCCAGTCCAATACTTTTGTGACGTGACAACACCTGACTTTTTTTTCTTACGAAGCACACGTTCATGGGCCCAATCGAAGAACTGTTCATTAATAGATTTTCTAATCTACCCTTTAAAATAACCTTTTACTATAAAATTCCTAGTCTTTCTACCAAAACTCGTTATTATAATATCAGATTGTTTTCAGACACAATTCTCGTTCAAGATTTTTCAACCACTTGCAAATAACATGTTTCTCCGTTCTCCGTGGAATAAATGTTTGATACAGAAAATATGATAGAATGAAGACAGCCCTAAATCGGACAATTCCTTTCTCGAGTTTTGCTCTTATCAACATATTCCGCAATCCATTTTTATTCATATAGATAGAAGACGATACAGGAGTGCGTTTTATCACATTAAAATCCATTTCCATTTTCGAACGAAGATCAATTTCGTTACCGCAAACATCAAATGGACTAACAACGCTCGTTAATATGTAACAGTAGAACACATGCGAATTGAATTTTTCGAATTTTCCCATTTTCCTTCAGAGTTTTCCGAAAATTTTGAATTGTCATGTTTGGTTGAAGTATGTGCATTGTTTTTATGGGACCCCCTCTCCTTTCCAGAGGAGGAAGGGGTGTCATACCATCAGTTCAGAAAGTCAGAAATTTGTGTTTCATTTGTATGGGAACCCCTCTTTAGAGAGGGGGGGGTGGAATGTAGAACTACCATAGAAACGTTTATCGATCCCTAAAACCTCTATATGCTAAGTTTGATTCCATTTGTTTGATGAGTTCTCGAGTTGTTCAGCACCCTCCCCCTCCCCCTCCCCCTCTTTAGAGAGGGGAAAGGAGTATCAAACCATCCAAAAAACATTTATTGCTCCCTAAAAGCTCCATATGCTAAATTTGATTGCATATGCTCGATTAATTCTCGAGTAATGCAGAAATTTGTGTTTCATTTGTATGGCAGCCCCCCCCCCTTAGAGAGGGGGATGGAGTATCTAACTATCATAGAAACATTCATTGCATCCTAAAACCTCCAAACGCCAAATTTGATTTCGTTTGCTTGATTAATTCTCGAGTGATGCAGGCAGGCAGGCAGGTATTGAATTAAAGAGACTTTAAACTCGTCTCTTACGAGTAATGCAGAAATTCGTGTTTCATTTGTATGGCAGCCCCCCCTATGAGAGGGGGGAGGAGTATCTAACCACCATAGGATCATTCATTGCACCCTAAAACCTCCACATGCCAAATTTCGTTTCATTTGCTTGATTAATTCTCGAGTAATGCAGGAATTTATGTTTCATTTGTATGGCAGCCCCCACCCCTTTGAGACAGAAAGACAGAAATCCATTTTCATATATATAGATTTTCAGTTCTGTTTCAAAACATACAAATGAACTTTTTTCTATGATTTGTCAATAAAAGATGAACGCAGATTCCTGTATATTCAGTTTTTCAAAAAAAAAACCCAGTATCTTGTAAAAAATCAGCATGCATTTTGTGACGCGACAAAACGCTCTATGCGAAAAAATCTCTACAAAGTGTTGTCACGTCACACAATCAATAAGTTGTATTGAATATAAATTTCGCTGTATTGTGGTGAGCTATATACTATTTTTTTTGTTCTTTATTACTCTGAGTACTTCTCACTTTCCGCTGAGATCTCTTCCGCTTCCAAAAGTTCATCCTATAGGAGAAGGTGGTCCTAACGCGACCGGTGGTCCTGAGCCTACCGCCCTTTGTATCTCCAGAAGGGTGCTTCCTACCGATTTTTCAGTAATGTCAAATGAAAGGTGTCACACGCTGTCAATTTGACAATATGGTGATTTTTTCTGGCTCTCTTCATTCTGGCGACTTATTTTGTGTTTTCATTGCTTCAAAATCAGAGAAGAAGTATTTTTGACCTGTATGAAAAATGAGTTCGATATTCTTTTAGAATGCGAAACATTACAAAACAAGGTAATTTTAATTGTTTATGGTACGTGATCACAATAAGCTATATAAATTGAATCTACCTGTTACCCGTAGTACAAGGCATGGGAAGGTTATTTGGAAATAAGATGGTAATTATTTAGCACGTTTATTCTGGCGCTTGCCATCAATGCCTGGCTCATCGTGCGTCGTTCACTACCGGGGGAACAAATTTGATTTTGCTATTAGAAACTTTTGATTAACTCAATGTACGCATCTGTGAGTGCATATGTGTTTGCAAGGTGTTTCTGTTTGCGTATTGAAGATGACGTTGACGTTGACGTTGACTTTACCGTTGATTGTTGACCTTTGCGTGGGCAATTTTTTGCACTTTTTTTTTTGTCTAACTCCACATGCGTCTCTCTAAGGCTAAGTGCTTCCCACTCTAAAATTATTTTCCTCTCGCTCAAATCCTATCTGCTCGCTATAAAACTTTATTTCCTTTTCTCATTCTTCTTCGCGCACCCATGGATATATGCTAACACTATCCTTTCCTATCGTATTGTGGGATTTCATACCATTTCCGGTCTTTTAGAGCCGTTTTTAACAAACCGGAAGTCACCATCTTAGACTCCGAAATGGCATCGGAATACTCGGAAATGGAATGAATCGGAATGAATATGTAGGACTGCAGTGCAAGTCAGAAGAAATTTCTTCGACGAAAAATTCCCGGCCGTTCTGAAGGGACAATACGGATATTGCATAAATATCAAACAACGAGATCCCACCACAGGCACTTTATTCATTATGATGATGATGGCTCATTTTAAAATAATTATTTATGGATATGATGTTAGAGGAAACGATATAATCAAAAGTGTGTGCTCGATGAATTCTTATGTGTGTCGTATGACGATTCGACGCAGTCAGGACAACGATGTCGTGAGTCGTGTCTATAAATCATGGTCGATATATACAGAAGCGACTAGACGCTCTCATGAGCAACACCGACACAGTCCAAAACGCCAAAACGCATACATTTTCATGACATTACTGCATTACTGTTTTTAGCACATCATTAAGTCTTTAAAGAGTTTCATTACAACAGTAGTCCCACACGTTGCTGGATATATTCTGTTGAATGGACGCGATTATTGATGCGAAGATTACCTCATTCGCACATTTCTAGTTTGGATAGTGAACAAAATACGCCCTGAGGATGTCGATAGTGTAATTTTTTCGAAAACTCCAGATCCGTCTACTGATCCACTAATCTTCTGTATTCTGAAATCCAATCGGGTTAGAATTATCCGAACGGAATGCAATATTACATTGCGTAATCCGTTCGACTCAAGTCCAATTGTATTGTGCAAATGTCACAACCGACATAGATAGAATTGAGCTTCGTGTTCAATATAAATAGAAATAGTTACTGATTTTTTTGTGTGAACTAAACAGGCTATTGATATAAAACTTGTAAATGAAAATAGGCTCTTCCGAAAAAAATAAAATAGACTCTAATAGGGGTAGTGGGGGCAAATTGGTCATGGGGGGCAAAGTGGTCACCTGCTTGTTTGGTAGTATAACTATTAACTATAGCTGCCGTATTGATAGTCACCTCATGTTTGAAGAATTTAATGACTTTTGAGTCACCCTGTACTTCAGTAGAGCTGTCGCATGTCAAAATGCAAACAAAAACAGAAATTTCTCTCTCGATAGCAATTCGGCCATAGTACTGTGCGCATAGTATCTAAGGAATTTATCTTGAAATTTAGTTTATTCAATCTGATATGTTGGACAAATCATCAGTTTGGACTACTGTTCACATATTCTAGGAGAGGTGAACAGATATTTTGTTTAAGCTCAGCGATTAATTAGCATAGTAATAACTTCGATGTTTGGGGGCAAAGTGGTCATAGGAAGATCCTTTTGTGACTTTGACCCTGGATAAATATGCCACTCCAACTAAACCAAGCCTCATTATGCGGTTATGTGTTTCTTACTACGATTTTGTATGCATGAGAAAATTTAAATTTAGACTATAGGTGAATAGACCAAGCTTATTGCATACATGTACCTACTATATCAAATATGATTGGAACAAATTGGGACGAAAAAACGCCTAAACCTATCCCATTTAGCTTTATATGTGCGAGTGACCACTTTGCCTCCAAGCAAAAAATAAGTTCGATTTTTCACCTTTTTTTCTAATGATGAAAAGAGTACTATTTTGAATTTTTATAGTAAGAGCCGTTTGCTATCTTTAAGAACAATGAGTTGAACTATAATATTCTTCGAGAAACTAGAATTGAATCGGTGTGTGGACGCTGGAAATGGACATATTCCTTAGGGTGACCACTATGCCCCCACTTCCCCTATGTGTTGTGTCTAACAGAATAACATATTCTCTGCAAGTGGAGAAAATCTTGAACGAAAATAGTCTTTGATAATGAATTTAGATAATGACAAAGTTATGGCGGAAATGAAAGAAAATTTATACAAAAATAGTTAAGTTAGGATTATGTCTTCTAAGTATTTAACAACATCGAGTAATAATTTTCATCAAAATTTGAACAATTTAAAACTGCTTTCGAGTCTGCTAATCTGAAAGAGAGTCAATTGCTCCACAAATACGGATGAATTTAGGGGCAAGGCAAGATTGAATTTCACATTTCATTTTTTTTCATCCCATTTATTTATTTAAGGCTCATTAGCATTTTTAGCTGTAACAGAGCCGAATTTTAATCGTGTACATGTCACATGGTTATCATATCTATAATTAGCACATTACACAGTTGCCGTTCGCCAGTATTCCTTCTATACCATTACATATGGTACATTCACACAGTAGCCATTTAGGCGTAAGAGTATTCTTTCTGTTCTTCCATTATCCAGTTGGACCACCGGACAGCGGAGACAGTTGTTTGATCATTGTTGAGTTATTTATAGAACAGCAGCCCGATGTGTCTTGCAGAGCAGAGCAGTTGTATGGATGAATCGATCTTATTTCGACCGTGGATCGATCTCCATCGCTGATGATTGTTGCGTGGACGAAGCTATTCTGTAACAACACAAAGATGGTCAATGTGGGCCCTGAGTTTTGAACTCACGATCGATCGCTTACTGAGCGAACGTGCAACCAATGTGGCTACGGAGACCCCCTATTTCACATTTCATAACATGATTGAATTTAAGTCGAGCCGATTTCAGAATGCAAGTCGATTCCGATCAAATTCGTGAAATCCGGAAAATTTAGCCGTCAATCTTGAAAGCGGCAAACGCGTATTTTCCACCAACGAGACAGCAATTCAACGAAATTGTCGACGGTCATCGTCGATACATTCCTCGATATGTCAAACTCAAGTATGAACACAAGAGTCACGAACGTTACACATTAGTTATCGAATAAAAATACACACCGTCATTTTCGGCAGCGTAAACATCAAACACGTTTTCATTTAAATCGTTTCATTCGATAAAATTTAGGTCTTTGAACCATTTAAACGCACTCACAATACACTATTTTACAATCGACATATTTACAACAAAAACTTATATGACAACGTATGCTGGGTCAGCTAGTCTAACTATAATATATTCTCCAACTGATGTTTCTAATGGGAAATTTTCTCAATTTTACAATAACATCGTTACATTCTGTGTGTTTTATACATGAATACGCAAAAAAGTGTTTGTAGTGAGTCAAAATGTTGTCACGTCACGCTGGAATGAATCGTATACTTTTCGTGACGTGATAATAACTTCTTGAGACAGTTGATACTCCTTTATTTGTGGGCCAATATTAATTAAATGCTGTGGGTTTTTGATCCTCATTGTTTGCTAATAGAAACCCAAGTATAAAAGTATTTGAACTTATGTTCGTCTGATAAACTGAAAAAAAGGCTCCATTCTTGTGACGTGTCACACTTCAAAATACCTGTTTTTCAAATGCTTGTTTCTTATGAATTACATTACAAAATGAAACCTAGAACTAATGCAATAATCGGCTCGATTGAAAACACAGCTGTTTGTTAAATTTGATATTTCGATCAACCTTCATTTTTGGTGCAAATATTTGAAAGAATCAAATCAGCAGTAAATCATTTCTATTTATTTTCCAGGAAAACCTTTCATCAAATCTATTTTTTGTTACTGCTTGTTATGGTTGTGTTTCTCTTTTTCTCCCTCTTTTTAATCACAACATATAGTATTCAGAGCCACGGTAAGCCAATCAGCGAATGTGCGAAAAAAAAAATAAATTAGAAAACCCATTTTCCGCTAACGAACTAGGTAGCTTTTTTCCACAACCACAGGAAGAGATCTGACTCGGCGGGAAAAAAGCATCACCTACAAACGGCATCATCACACATATCAACCTAACTTGATGCAATTTTACCGTTTGATGCCTTTTTATTGCTGCTATATGAACACACACACGGCATCAGCTGCTCATTCTCATTGCAAAGGTTTATTTTCTTTCTACTATGAATAGGCACATGATCATCATTCCGGGTACTGGAAAATGCAAGCAGGAAAAGAGAGAAAATGTTGAAAAATGTAGACCAGGCATAGCATAGTGCAGAGAAGACTTCTGGCCTGGCGATGCTCCGCAAGTAGATGAAACTAATATCAGTGAGTGCCAGAAGCCAACATAAAAGTCGTTAAGGTTCTATTGAGGATTTTACGACCGCGGTGCAGCCCAGCAGGTGGACCGCCACACCTATAAGAAGAGCATATTTGCCATAACGGCTCTTGTGTGACTTTTATCTGACGATTGCCGATCCCTTCTGTAGTTTGCCTTCTCTAATATTTCATGTCACTTTGGGATGCTGATGAGGAATTAGAACCTGTGCAGAGGCACGTTTCTCTCCGCGGAACCCTAAAACCTACATTGAAGAATTATGTACATCTCGGTGAGCCGAAACGACTCGGAGAGGGAATTTAATTAACTTTCCTCCACACTCTTGGTGGCTGGGTAGTTGGGCTTGAAACTTGCTTCTTGCTAACGCGGTACCAGCGGTTCATCCATTGCGATGTGGTTGTTGTTTGCAACTAAGGAAGTTTCACTATTGTCCAAAACTGAACTTGCTTCTCGCTCAACAGCGGAAGCAAATAAAAAATGCACGGTTCGGCAGGGAACATTTCATCGGGCCAAACTCACCCGGATGCACATTATGGGGGAAATTTAATTATCGTTTAGTTTGCAATAACATTAAAATTTATGAGTTTGTGGACGTTGTGTGCGGTATCTTCTTATAGCCGTGCTACTACGCATTGGGGAAGAAGGTTTCCCTCTTTCTTGGCCACGACAGAAGGAAGCAATCAACACATAACATAAGTATTGAAGAAGTTTTGTAGGATTTTATGCTTCCATGTTGACATAAAAAACAAATGTTAAACAAATGTTAATCCTCAATGCAGTGGAAACTACTCAAAACTAGGCAGCTGCTCATCGATTGATAATACAGGGCGGACTCGATTGTATACAGTCTCCGATTTCTTTTCACTGTATATAGTCAAAAATGGTCATCTCGAACTTTCAACCGGAACTATCTGAAAAGTGTTGATTCCCACGAAAAACTACCCTATGGAAAATATCAGCTCTATCGGACTTTACTCATTAGCAGGGCTCGGCATAGCCATATCCAACTGAGGATAGTCAGGGGACTATGAAGAAATTCCCCTTCGTATTCAATTGGAAATGACTTTTGGCTTCTTCCAGCAGTTTCTCCGTCAACATGACTCAACAGTCAGTCGGGCGTTTAGTCTCCCTCTACGAATCGGCTATCTCATTTCATTCTTCCCTGTTCAATGGGCTTCATTGCATTTTGAAGTGACTTCTTTCAGACTGAACTCGTTTCTCTCTCATGTGTGACGTATGCATGTTGTAGCACGGTACTGCGTTTCATATTGGGAAGCCCCCCGTTTCATTATTTTGAAGTCCAGATTCAACACAATCTCGCATGTATAAATCTGAGCTTCTCCCTTACGTGTTTGTTTGGATGAAAAGCTGAACGAGCGCCTTTTCCTCTTTTCCTCTTTTTGCCATAACGGGTGCTGGATGTGATTCTTTTTTTTTATTAATCCGTTTATTTTTACAGACTCAGTTACATAGGTTTAAAGGAGCCACGCTCTTAACTATATTTTTACTAGAAAATATTAACATGTTTCCTTAATTCTATGGTTAATAAAATAGGAAATCGAATACTCGCGGTCGACTCGAGTTTAGAAGGGTGTCACATTTTCTTTAGGAAACGGGATAGAATGTAAGGAGATTGTAACAATGTTCACACTTACACTCATATTTACATTCACATTCTCATCCACACTCACACTTCACACTCAATTCTTAAAACTGTCCTTACATCTAATATGTATTTACAATTTAACTTATTCGTATGTTAGTAGGAAGGGAACCGATAGCTCGCGAGGGACGAAAAGGAGGGGAAAATGATGTGAGAACAATCACACTCGAAGATTGATAGCTTTAAGGAAAACATATATTTGGGTCATGTAATCAAGATCTAATCGAGCCAACACATCTCTCACCGGCACATTGGGCTGTATTCCTCGGGCCCGAAGGGAGTTTTCTAAGTTCGATCTGGCGACCAGATACACCTCGCACGACCAAACAACGTGCTCGATGTCGTGATAACCTTGGCCACAAACGCAGACATTGCTGCTGGCAACATTGAAACGGAAAAGTAGTGCATCTAACGAACAGTGATTGGACATGAGTCGGGAGAAGGTGCGAATAAAGTCCCGACTCAATTCCAGACTTTTGAACCACCGAACCGTTCCACTTGCGTTGCCAGTTAGCGATGGTATTTTTGCGGACTAAAGAATAAAATTCATTGAAGGCGATTTGACGCTGATAAATATCGCCTTCAATTGCACCTACCTTTGCTGATGAGTCAGCCCTCTCATTACCCGGAATGGTGCAATGTAAAGGGACCCAGACAAAGGTAATGACATAACAGCGTCTGGATAAAGCACTCAAAATTTCTCGTATTCTCTCAAGGAAGTACGGCGAGTGCTTTTCCGGCCTCACTGAACGGATAGCTTCGACAGAGCTAAGACTGTCCGTTACAATGTAATAGTGTTCAACAGGTCGTGAGGCGACGCTGTCCAGCGCCCAGTGTATCGCTGCCAATTCAGAAATATACACTGAGCAAGGATTCTGAACACTGTGGGAGGTGCAAAAAAATTCGTTGAACACTCCAAATCCTGTGGACTCATTCATAGAGGACCCATCAGTAAAGTACATATTATCACAATTGATATCCCCATACTTTGCATTGAAGATCGTAGGAATGATCCCTGATAGAAGATAATCTGGAATTTCATGAATTTTCTCCTTCATGAACAGATCAAAATGTACAGAGGAATTGATGTAGTCAGGGAAACAAGCACGGCTGGGAATATACGAAGAAGGATCAACGTGCATGGAGATGAATTCATGATACGAACTCATGAATCTGGAGTGAAAATTTAGCTCGATCAGTTGCTCAAAATTTCCGATCACCAATGGGTTCATGACCTTACACCGGATGAGGAACCGAAGAGATAATAAATTGAGATCTTTTAGTGGGAGTACGCCTCCCAAAACCTCGAGACTCATGGTATGCATTGAGGCCACACATCCCAACGCAATACGGAGACAAAGATACTGAATTCGCTCGAGTTTAATAAGGTGTGTTTTGGCAGCTGATTGAAAACAGAAACTGCCATACTCCATCACTGAGAGAATAGTTGTTCGATACAACATTATAAGATCTTCGGGATGGGCTCCCCACCAGGTGCCGGCGATTGTACGGAGAAAGTTTATTCTTTGTTGGCATTTTTTACTCAGATACCTAATATGGGCCCCCAAGTACATTTGGAGTCGAACCATACTCCAAGATACTTGAATGATATAGCATGAGTGATCGGTTTACTCAAAAGTTAAAGCTTTGGTTTTGCTGGTCTATGCTTCCTAGAAAAAAACCATAATCTCTGTTTTCTCCGTGGAGAATTCGATCCTTAGCCCAATGGCCCAGGTTGAGAAATTGTTCAAAGTATCTTGTTAAGGTTCTTGCAGGCCGGATTGTTTTGATCCTACGACAGACACCACTCCATCATCTGCAAGTTGTTTTAGGCTGCAATTTTGTGTAAGGCAATTGTCAATGTCGCTTACATAGAACTTGTACAAAAGGGGGTTTAAACATGAGCCCTAGGGGAGGCCCATGTAAGAGAACCGACTCACTGCCGAATCTCCGTGAGAAAAGTTCAAATCAAAGGCCCTCTTTATGTTCAAGAATACTGGAGTCATAAAAAACAAGAGGGAGAGTTTTTATTGGAGGATGTGATTCGGCGGCTGTGTTTTAGCCAAGACACCCACATACCAACACACCCGAAAGACTTACGCTTTACTTTTTTCGTTTTAAATATTTACCCCAAATGGCAGAGTCTAATTTCGTTAGTCAGAGTTCACGGTGGGTAAACAATAAACCGTCCATTAATGGTGTAACTACTTTTTTGCATCAGAAATCATGTTTTCGTTTCACGTTTCATATGGACATAAAAATAAGATTGTGTACGCGGGCAAAGAGATTCGTGTCAGGGGGAAGTAGAAGTGTGGATTGAAGTCAGTTGAATGAAGAGGCAGATTTGTATTCATTAATCACGTCAATTGGAATAATCATTGACTAGAATAGTTCATCAGTCATCCTCGCTCTCAACGCTCGTTAATACATTTTCTAGTCACTTCAAATTATGTTGACGGCGAATACCGAAGTAGTCCTAGTCAACGCAAAGGTACTGAGAGGAGAGTCGACATTCATTTTTCATCTTCGAAGATTTTGGGCCCTGTTTATTAGAGTCGCACAGCCATCAAACTTTGAGTTTTTTGAAAAACGAAAAATCAAACATTGGTCATTGAAATAACTTTGCATATTTGAAATTTTGAAAAAATTTCAAATATGCATTTTTTTGCTTTTTGAAAAGGTCTAAATATTTTTTTTTTAAATTTTGAACAAAACACACAAAAACTACAATAAATACAAAACTTTGGTTAAAGAATAAAATATAGGAATTTTCAAGGATTTTTTTTTTAAATTACAATGAAATTTTTTTTTTCAAAACTAAAATTCATTTAAAATTTCGTATATCTTAAAAAATAACATGAGTAGCCTATACAATAACCAACAAGTCATCCATCCGTTGACCAAAATTTTGTAGGTATTATAGTTTGCACGTACAAATTTATCTGGAATGGTACAGATTTTTTCGTTATTTTTGGTACAGATTCTGTACTGCACAGAGTACAGACTTTTGTCAAAAGATACAGATTGGTATAGATTTTTTCACGTGTGAAAATTCTTACATTTGAACAAAGCAACATTAAGATACATGACGACTTTTACGCCGCAGTATTGCTTGGTGCTGTTGATCATAAAAGCATTTACAACGGAATTCGGAATTCCGGAATTCCTTACAAGGATCTTCTGAAAGGATTCGCGTCGGACGGTGCGTCGTATGTTTTTCTCCAGATCAACAGATTGGATCGTTTGTTCCAGGCTGAAAAACTTGAATTCACGATGTTACATGTCGAGCTGAAAGATTTTCATTTGGTTATTACCACTAATATCTGCGAGGAATCTTACATTGTTTCAATGTCCAACGCTTTTAAATTTGAAGATCATTCGAAAAGCGGCAAGAATTTTCAGTTTGGAATAGCAGCAGAAGAAATTATCAGAACAATGGACAGCGAAAGGCAGATCATTTCAAGGGATATTTGTCACAGTTTTTTCGTGGAGCTGATCAAGCAAATGAGAAATAGCTCAAGGCTGCGGCAGTGTTAAATCCCAGAAACTTTTCCAATTTGACAAGCATTAAAGTTATGTTAGAAGCGTTCCAAAGATTCTACAATAGAAATGTACAAGATGTGGAGAATATTAATTCCGTACCCTAGAGATAAAATTACTCCGTCACAGTTTCAGAAAACGAACATGTGCAGGGTTGTTTGATAAAAATTGGATGTCTAAAAAGAAATGACGGTTCGCATCGCTGTTTTGTATGTAACGTTCTCACTGTGCCTCACTTCTCGGAAACTGTCGAGCGCTTTTTTTCTGAATATAATCAGAGCAAAAATAAGCTTCGAAATTGGCTCAGCAATGATACGATGAACGCTATTATGAGATCAAAATATTTGATCATACATCGTGGTGGCAACTCGAAAATTTTAATAAATGATAGTATGCAATATAGATTCAGAAAAAACTGTGTGTAAGCATGATATTTTTAACCCCTACAGATTTAAAACAGTTTTTAACTCCTACAGATTGAAATGTGGCAACATTGGTTGCATGTCGAAACTTATTGCTATTAGAAATCATGCCATGCGTAACTCAGAGCATTTGATGGAAGGATCGGAATGATTTGAGAAGTTGACAATTTATACGCAAATATACTTTTTTCGCACTGAAACGCATATAAACCATCGAAAAAAAAACTAAATGACGATAACTTCGTTGAATATGCTTCTTTTCATATACCGCACGGGAAAAAATGCACAAAAAACCGCACAAAAACAGGTTTGCCTGTACAGGGGATAGCGACCGCAAAAAAAATCGTACTAAACTTCACCAGTAGCTTTAAAAAATAGTGTTCGCTACACAATTATTATGCGGTGGATAAGGACCGCATTAAAAAAGTAGGTTCACGGGACGCATCATTTTGACGCATTTTCAATTTAATAAGGAAAATTACAAAAAATGGTTGCATTTCTTTTTAATTTCTTGTAATGACTTTTATCCATTGATCGAGGTAAATATATATTGAGATCTATTTTCTTCAAAAGTGTGAAATATCGAAATTCTCTATACGTCAATTTGACGCAATCGTAGTGTAGACAAAAGTGTGTGTAAGCATGCAAACAACAATAATATATGAATAATATATAGGACTGCACCGACACTCCGATCCGCTATCTTCTTTATTCGATATAGTTATCTCAAATGAACCTTAATTTTAAATGTGTTAATTTTTTACCCATAGTATATAATAGTATATAATGCTTTCTAAATGTTGTTATACAGCCTTTCCATGCCAAACTGATGCAGTGATTCTCAGAATTTCGTGAAATGTGCTCGTTTTGTTTCTTATTGCAAAATATTAGACCGATTGATCGATATACCAAGTTAAAGCCAATTAGCTTAGGTCTTTTTGAAAAAATACAAAGCTTTCGAGAAATTAGAATTTAATTTCAGTAATTATTGATTGTATTTTTTTTTTTAGTTTACACGGTCTCGGGCCCAAGGACGTTATATGTTTTTTAGTATTTTTTCCTGAAAGAATTCTTGAAGATTTTTTACATAACTTATCCGAAGATCAAAGATGTGTTCTTTTTTGGTTTTGAGTTACGATTTTTTAAAGTTGACCGAAGGCCCGGAAAATCATTGTTCCTCTTTTTTAAAAAAATCATAACGTTCGAACCACGAAACCGATTCAGATAATCTACATATTAACTTGAAGTCAATGATCTAGTCTTCTTTGAAAAAACTTGACAAAAAGATTCTTGCGAAATTGGATTCTAGTCGCATAGATCTAGTCTAGTCGCATAGAAATATTGAACGAAGACTGAAAACATGTTAGCTTTGAAAAATCATAACTTTGAAACGAAAAATAACACATCTTTGATTTTCCGATATGCTATGTAAAAAAAAACTTCATCTTTCCGGAAAACATACTTAGTAAACCATAAAAATCATAATAGTATATATGATCACGAGAACAAAATTATTTTTTTTTGCAAGTGTAGTTTTTTTTTCAAAAAAGACAAAAAAGACTTTAATTTGATCATCTAAATCAGTCCAGTAGTTCCAAAGTTATGAATTTTTGAAGAAAAATCATTTTTGGAAAAAAAAACTGATATTTCAGGCCATCCTAAAACCAAAACGAAAAAAAAAAATAAAAAATACGGGTCTAATATTTTGCGATAAGAAACAAAACTATCACTTTTCACGAAATTCTGAGAAACACTATATCGGTTTGGCATGGAATGGCTGTATATGTTTGTTGTGTCAAAATGACGCGTGTAAACCTAGTGTTAAGAAAACAACCCAAACCATAATGATTCCATTCGTGATCAACATTCGATTTCCCTTTTTCAAATTAATAAGCAGCCTACTCACTTGCGCAGATCATGAAATCAATTCTTTGCTCCTTTCAATGAGCTTCTACTGACACCTTAAAACAAACAAAACAAAACTTGAGAATGGAAATCAGCTGATACAGTCTCTATGTAGAGCGATGAAATACACATCGAAGATAGAAAAAAATTAATGACCGATGACTTTATCTTTTTCTAACACCGCACAAAAAAAGTCGCACGAGATGTTTGATGCAAAAATCGCATGAAAAAAACCACACAAAAACAGGTTTTACTGTATATTTTTCGAAATCAGCGTAAATAAAAATGAAAAAGTGGGGAAATTATGTATCTAAAAAATAAAAAAAAGCTTTTCTGAGATTTTGATATTCTATGTGATAAAGCGCCAGCTTTCTAAATACGATATGAAAATCTAGGGTTTCTAGGTTTTGAGAAAACTACAAAAAACGAACATTTTTAAACTTTTAGCTTGAAAGTATCCTTTTGATTTCAATTGTACTCAAGGGAATTCAAGGTAAGTCGAGCAGTTCGAAAGTTACAAATTATTAAAAGTGAACGTATTGGCAAAAATATTCTGAATTGTTTCTGACGTTGAAATAAAAAATACGGTATTATTTTTTTCCGGGAAATAACAAATATAGAAGGTTTGCAAGTACTTTTAAATAAAATTCATATAAAAAAAAAACAAGCAAAAAACAAACTGAGCTCGGCAAAGTTCAGTCTTCCCTCTAAAAAAAGATATAAAATAACTTTCTGAGGAAGAATCGTCGCTTTTTTTCGCTGTTCTTCATCTTTGACGAGCACTCAATCACAATACATTCTAAGAGGCGAACACAGTATCGAATATTTCTAACGCCACCTAGTGTAGCTTGATTGCATTTTTCCAACGCGAGATACAAATTGCTAACGTTGGAAAATTATGGGTTTCTTTTTCTTTCCTTGTAAATACCGTTAGGCTCGGCTTTCTGCTAGCAGCATGTTATCTTTGTTGAAGCGACAATGCACATGATTCATAATAACTATTGAAAAAACCTCTTTAATGAAGACCAAAAAACATAACAAAAAAGTACTAATGACTACCAGCTGTATGCATATTAAACAAGAATTCACACATTAATAGTTACACATACTTATGTAAAAACTTAAAAGTCTAAATTTAATAAATTATTAAATAACATATTATCTTCTATAACTCCTCCGAAACGGCTCAACTAATTTTGATGAAATTATACACAAAGAATTATAGGAGGTTGTCTCCAAGATACGACCACATTGTTGACGTAGAACTACGCTGTTATTTTGTTCAAGTCCTCCGCCTTGCGCTCTTCTCAACAGAAGCCCTTTCTATTAATATTTTCGGTCTCGATTAGCTTAGCTGTCATCCTTGGTGAAGATAGTTTTGTTATCCAAATCCGAAACCAAATCACACACAAAACAATTATCTGAACAATTATCTTCTTGGTGAGCCGATGATAGCCTAGTTAGATGATTCCCCACACAATTGTGTAGTTCAGACCCTTAATGGAATGGCGTCAGTTTGATGTAATGATTGCAATGCCAGAGACATCAGCGGGTAAGTAATTTGGTCGCGTCCACAGCTCAAGCCAAAATGAAGACATGTGATGACGCAAAACAAGGAAGAACAAGCGATGTTCATTGCTTCGTATCTAGAACGATACTGAAAGTTTGCCTCAGCGAGATCCTATATTTATGCTCTAGGCAAATATTTCCCTTCGTTCTTCTTCTTCTTCTTATTCTGTTCTTTGTTCACGGAGACTTCAAATCATTCCCCATCGTTTATCTCCGATAAGTTGCTCGTTATTGACGGCATGGGTAGGGAAGCTCACAAACGAGCAGAACAAATGTATGGGAAAATGAATATGCTTCTAGTTTTCATCAATTTAAACCGTTTACATACCAAGGGATTGTGATATATAGCATAAAAACAAATCTTAGATAATTTTCAATTCGTTTGGTATGTAAATCGTCAAATTCGTTCCCGGCAAAAATAGTCATTGACGTTAACTTTATTTCATAAAAATGTCACCTGTTTTTTGATTTGGCACCCTTAATGAAAGACGTTATTTCACGTCAAAACTTGGTAGGCATGAGAATAGGTCGTAATCTATATACGGATACCGATTACCATATATTTAATACCATATATTAGGGTGGTCCTACGCAGAAATAAATTCTTTTTCTGAATATTTTTTTCTTAAATTTGGCTCAAACCATATAAATAACTCCAAAATTTTACCTCCATCCCATATTTTTAATAGAGATTTTAGAATGTTTTGTATAAACAATATTCAAAAATTTAACCGTCATTCGTTTTTCAAAGAGAAGAAATTTATTTACATTGTTCAATGACAGATGGGGCTACATCCGCTTCATCGAACTTTCATCCATACATGCGCAAGTAACCTCAATTCACCCATCGCCGGAGAGCTGAAAGCCTTTTTGAATGAGCACAATGAATTGAACTCAAAGAACTCAAGTACAATTATTGAATTGAAATTCTTCAAATCACACTTGCTCGGATTATAAAATTACAATCACGATATTGTATATCAATTCTGATAAAACGCCAGCTACAGAGCATGTGTATAGATTCAACTCGCAAGCGTTACTGGAATTATTTTAGACGATTGCACAATGGCGCGAGAAATTGTGATTCGAAGGAAATACAATAATCTGAAATCCATCGTTGACACACACCGTTGTTACGACTCTCTTCGCGTTCTTTTTCAATGGCACTAATGTTCTTAAAGTTCGCATTCTCAACGTAGTAATTCTTGCGTCATTTTTATTAGTACTTAGTTGCGATTTCTATGCTTGAATACAGTCATGCTCTAGAATAAGTGTGACTATAGTGCAAGTCAGGAGGGATTTTTCGGCGAAAAATCTTTCAACCGTACTGAAGGGACAAGAAGAATATTGCATAAACATCAAACAACGAGACCCCGCCACAAGTGCTTCATTCATTATAAACATCATTTCTCATTTTGAATTGAATTTATTAACCACAGTTAGAGGAGGCGAAACAAACAAGAAGATGCGCTGCATGCATTTTTATCATGAATCGACATGGTCAGGACAACGTCATTTAGAGAAGTCGTTAGCTATAATTCATGATCGACATGTACGGAAGGTAGAGAGCGAATGACGATACAATTCCGACACGATTCCTACGACAGAATCAACAAAAGCGGTGTGAGCAAGAATACATTCATCTGCGAGACGCTATCATGAACAAAGCCGACACAGCCTTTGCAATTTCCAGGTCAATATGCAATGCATTATCATGACATTACAGCGCGTGTGTTCAAACGTATAATGAAGTTCATAATGAGCTTCATTACAAAATTACACGTCTTCGGTCCTACACGTTGCTGGATGTATTCGGTTGAATGGCGGAAGCAATTCAATTCATTCTTCTTAAGTTTGGTTAGTCTACAAAATACACCCGAGGAAATAGTTTTCCTTGGAAATTCCAAATATGCCTACTGATCTACTGTTCACCCGTATTCTCAAATCCGATCGAGTCAGAATTACCCGAACGAACCGCAATCTTACATTCTGTAATCCGCTCAATTCAAGTCCAATCGAGTTGTGCAAATGTGGCAACCTTGCCACGCAACTCGACATAGACAACATTGAGCTTCGTGTTCCATTTCTGTAAAGTTAATGATCCTGAAGGTTGGAAGAAGGGTTCCGCATGATTTGACCGACAGATAACGAGAAACCCGGAAAAGTAATTTGAAATTTCGCTTGCTAGGTACAGAAAGTCCTTTTTGCATCGGCTCGTACCCGTAACCCAGAATAAAATATATATTTCAAGAATCTTGAGCGCAGAAGATCAACGGCCAACCATTTCGACCGCAAGATCAGATAGCTTGGAAAGGAAAACAATGTTGTGTGATCAGTGTGTGATCAGCGAGGTGTAATCTGGTACGGGGCTGATGTGCAACAAGTTTTCTTCAGTCAATTGAACTAATTGAACTTTCACTCCTTGTATACGCAAGCGCTATGGCGACACGCTGTGCCGTTAGGGCGGGGTAAATTGGTTTATTAATCCCTTGTGTTTGTACTGAATGTTGAGGCTTATTTTTATGTTTTGCAGATATTTCTTGACGTGAGATCTGTAATTGTTATTTGGGATTGGGTATACTACAACGCGTCGAAAAATAGATTAAATGTTTTGTTTTCAACACTGTTCGCTTGAAGGTTCACACCGTGTTCTTGTACTGTATTCGTGTACCGTGTTTGTATACCTTCTCTCTAAACCACGCTTGAATCTGGTTTGTCTGCTTTGGTTTCACTGTTGACTTATTTTTCTTCAAACAACCCCATACGATCGGTATGGATGCAGCGTAAAGGGTGTGTCACATCAAATTGCATCACGGAAAAAACGCTGTAGAAATTTAATTTTTAGGAATTATATCTTCAGCTTTCGCTTATAATCAGATAAGAGTGTATAGATCACGTTGGCCATGCTTCACTGACAATTTTTCGTAAATTTGGAAAAATGTCGTCGAACGAAAAAGAGCGTCGTGAATTAATCCTGTGCACTCATTTCGAGAATCCGGAGTTGTCACATCGGGACATCGGTAAGATGCTGTGAATCGTCCAATCCACGGTCAGCAGAGTACTAAAACGATACATCGAGAACCTAACCATCGACCGGAAGGTGAAGAACGGCAAAAATGGATGCTCCGTCAGTGAAAAAGATCACAAGCGCGTAGTTAAGCTGTTTAGACGTGATCCGAGAAGTTCGGTCCGGGATGTCGCCAATAAGCTGAATTTGTCAAATTCATTCGTCCAGCGGACCAAGCAGTGGGAGGGCCTGCGTACATACAAGGTTCAGAAGGCTCCTAACCACGGCGAAAGGCAAAACATTGTGGGGAAGACGCGAGCCCGGAAGCTGTACACCGAAATGCTGACGAAGCCGCATTGCCTGGTAATGGACGACGAAACCTACGTCAAAGCGGACTTTCGTCAGCTGCCGGGCCTGTTGTTCTTCTCCGCAGAGGACAAATTCAGCGTTCCGGAGGAGATTCGCAAGCAGAAACTATCCAAGTTTGCCAAAAAGTACATGGTGTGGCAAGCGATCTGCTCTTGCGGAGAGCGGAGCACCCCCTTCGTGATGACCGGCACGGTAAACGGGCAGGTTTACCTTAAGGAGTGCCTACAGAAGCGCTTACTACCACTATTGAAGCAGCACGAGGGCATCTTCTGGCCGGATCTCGCTTCGTGCCACTATTCAAATGACGTGTTGGAGTGGTACTAAGCCAACGGGGTCACCTTCGTGCCAAAGGAAATGAACCCGCCCAACGCGCCGGAGCTTCGCCCAATAGAGAAATATTGGGCGATTATGAAGCAGGCCCTCCGGAAGAACCCAAAAGTTGTCAAATCGGAGGCGGACTTCAAGAGACAATGGATTTCTGTTCAAAAAAAACTACAACCTGACGTTGTACAGAACCTTATGGACGGGGTAAAGAGGAAGGTGCGAGCATACGGGCTTGGGCTCGAAATATGAATAAAAAGAAAATGCCAAAAGTTGTTTAATAGTTTTTATTTTACTGTCTAAAATTTTCAAAAGGATCGGTCTACTGGGCGAATTTCTACAGCGTTTCTTCCGTGATGCAATTTGATGTGACACACCCTTTAGTTGTTTTATCGACGACGAGGACGACTGAAGATAAAATGGGCGATGGAATTTGATGTATGTGTGTGTGTAAAAAAAAAGGCGCGCATCACACAAATGAGAATCGCATCTGTATCTGAATTCTGCGCAAAAACAAACTCTCATGTTTATGAGTTTGGTACACTTCGATCAAAGAGCAAACACGTGTTTGTTATGAACGCGCGCTGATGAAAATAAAACTCGAGTGCAGCGCAGTGTGTATTTTCAGAAGACTGGTTAAACGTGACCGTTGCTGAAAACAATAGTTCGAACTGAACCGTGCTCTGCTCTAAAAACGACCGGAATGTCAAAAAGGCAATCATCTTGCTTCATTTTGACTGAAAAAGGGAAAAATGTGCAACTTCCAATGGTTGTTATTTTATCTAGAAAGTTTAAACCACTCAAGAACAATAAACGTGTATTTTATATTAGAAAAAAATCTCCTTCCATGGGCATACGCCTGGTATTTATTGAAAAATCTATGCTGACTTCGAATAATAATGATAGCGTTTTATCTTATTCTGTCAGATTCTTACAGATATACGTATCCCTAAAAAACCTCCCATCCTATAATACGAAGTGGAAAAAAAGCAGATTCAAAATTTGCTTATCAAACTTCGAAGTTACCGTGATGATTTCCGGGTTGACTGTTTACTTATGGAAAGCAAACGAAGGGGAAAAAATTGTTCAATATGAATCGTCGTCCACTTTGAACTCCCTGCTCAATTGGCGGGGGAGATTTCTTTATCCGGATTTTATCGATTACCTCCTGAGGAGATAATCAAGCTACTCCAAGCTTTGCACTCATCACCGTTGGGTTTCTCCACTTCGAGAACGAAGAGTGCAAAATGTATCCCAGGATTAGTGCTTAGGAGGCCAAGTCACGTTATCGCCATTATTCATCATCCGAACGAATCAAATTAGTACGTAATCAAATCAGACATTCTTCCGGCGGAACGAGTCTGCCAACCAAACAACGACGACGACATCGGATGAAAATCTATGTTGTGCTTAATTTTTTTTTGCATTCAAGTTCTGCTCCCGTCATGTATTTCGGGTTCGGACTCTCAACAGCAATCGAGAGTAAGGGGAAAAATTTTCAATCATCTTCGGTGCGTCCTTTTGTTTGTTATTATTTAGCTGTATAACCGACAAACGAGGCGTTGCAATCGCTGCACGTACGACTGATCATCATTGATTTCAAGTGTGAAATTTGTTAATCGGTTCTAAATCTAGAAAAAATATCTCTTAATTTTTTTCTTCGTTCTTCATGTAACCTAATCAATTATTCGCTTCAAAACTTTCAAAAATATAATATCTCGTTGACATTGGAAAATCGTTCCACTACGTGTTTTGCCCGCTTTATTCGGACATAGGGGCGGAAAAAAGGATTAAACAATTCCCTACCAGCTTGAAGTTTGGGAAATGCTTTTACATTGCAACAACAAAAAAATGTATTTCCCCTGCAGCTATTTTTCTCCAATTAACTGTCGTTTTTCCAATGTTTGTCATGCCTCGATACAAAGAGATTTGCTCGTTAACTGCTCCATTTTCAGTCGAAGCTCCGTTTGATTGACCTTCTCCGATTTCGATGGATATATCAATTGTTTTTTTTTTCATTTTGGAACATTGTTTTCTTTCGTCCCGAACATTGCGAAGATTTGAATAACGAAAAGTTGCAATCGGACACCATATTAAATTTCGCTATAAAATATCGCGAAAGATGAGATATATAGATGAGAATATTTTATAAGAATTATAGTTCTGTCTCATCTAATCAATAAATTGATTTCCAAGATAGATCAACTTTTCTTCCAAAGAAACTTACGAAAGAACATAGTTTTTCTAAGTTATTTTGATTGAAATGCTGTTCAGGATATTACACTCTGTCCAACTTCTATAACACCAGGATGATCTTGCTGGTTTGTGTCATTGTAAACAAACTATGCTTCGATTTATATTCTAGTGTATTGGTATTGGTGAACAGGTATGGGCGAAATCGCATCAAAATTCGTTCAACCACACTCATTCACAGATAAAACTGACCCTTCTATTCTCCGTTTATGTCTCACTTGATTTAAGACAGAAAACATTCACTAGGGTGGCAGCTAAAATGGTCATGTCAAATCTTAAAAACCGACCATGTACATTTTGTTTATTGGCCAAAAAAAAAATCTGTGAAAAGTTTCAGCTCAATCGGACATTATTTAGGGGTGCCTCACAGCTCTCAAAGTTTTCCTTTTTTCATTTTCGAAAATCTTCCAAGGAAATTTAGAAAATCGACTTTTTTTCTCGACGCCAAATGACCTAAAAATGTATAAAACTCAGGTGTTATCCCGAAAAAATAATTTTGGCCGAAAAACGACTTTTTGGGACATAGTCTGAGTGGCCAAAAAATCAAAACTTTGATTGCTTTGAGGCACCCGTAAATAATGTCCGATTGAGCTGAAATTTTGCACAGGTTGGGCCAGTAAACAAAATGTACATGGTCAGTTTCTGAAACTCGCTGATGGAATTTTTTCATACATCCATTGCCACCCTAACATTCACCTATCATCATCGCAAAGTTCATTCTCGAGTTAAACGGAAAAATACTGTCTCGATTCCACTCATCTATTCTTAGAAAATTTTGCATTCTCTCTTTTGCCTCTCGGGATGACGTTAGATGGCGATAGAATCAAATTGGAATGTTTTGCTTGAGCCAGCGAGTGTCTCTGTAAAATCATTCGTTTTTCACTCAAATAGCAATTATTGAAGCCTCGATCGCAGCAGTAAAATAAAGATAGATAGTTGAAATCGAGTTGTTTCCTGTGCACTATTGCAATGACATTTTTTTGTTTCTAGTATGAAACGATCTAAGCCAACGTAAAAGACCTTATTAATGCAAGCTATTGGTGAGCGGGAAGGTAGATTCATGTGCATTGCCGATAACAAATGCGCTCGAATGTTGGCAAGGAAGAGAGTAAGGGAAAATAAAATCCTATATATACGCAGATTCAATCTGATTGAGTATATTTGACTCATTCGTTATTTTGTTTCGTGCGATCCTTCGGAGTATTCATGCATCGAATGTTGTTTTGCATTCTTTGTTTTGTTATGTTCACTCTCAGTCCCGAATGAAGATGGTCGGAGAGTGAAAAATGATCCATCGTGCAATCTCACGATTGCTTGCTGCATTCTGTTCTACATGAGTATTCGAAGCAGATACAAGAGTGATTTATAATTAGGTGTGGAGAAATTAGCGAATGAACTTTTCCATACTTGTTAGTGACTACCATACACTGAATGATTTTCATGTGTGTGTGCAAGCGCTGTGCGTAAACAAATGTTTTTTTTGTATTTTTCAGGTGTCAAGTTTGTATAAGATCAGGTACATTTTCCGTTGTTTTAGTTGTAATAATCGCTCCTCGGTAGAAATTCATTGGTTACGATATCGCCACTTCGCAAAGCTAAATTGCATACTTATTCTAAACGAAAAACTCAATATTGGTTCAAAATTTTTGTTTAAACATTTGTTTATTGATTTCTTACATTTAACACTTTGTTTACACTTTGTTTGCTAATAAGGAGCCGGCCGCCGGCCTCGAAGTTGGCCGGATATCCGGTATCCAGTATCCGGCCAAACCATTATTCGTTTCATCACTAGTTAAGATACACTATCTCTCATCTGAGTCGTTTGAGTTTTTCGAAAGCTCATATGAACCGACAGTGGGACATGGAATGTTATGACAAAGAATGTTTTCGGAAGCATACATTTTGCTCTATACCATAACGAAAAGTTCTCCAATGCATACGTTATCTTCAGTGACAAAAAAAATCAATTTGAATGGTCCTGATGGTTTTAACGGGTACTGGCGTAATTTACGGAAGGAGGAACAGTATTTCTCAACCAGGAATTTGGTGGAGGATCGTGCATGATTTGAGCGGGATTCTGTGCGACCGGAAAGCCCAATATAGCTTTCACATCATTCAAAATGAATATCAAGGATTACATACATGTTCTGGAATTCTTTCTCCTACCGTTTTTGGTGGAATCACATGATACCAACTCCAGTACCACGAATATAAAAAAAAGCTCGGGTTTCTATGTGGCTCGTGGCGGCAGTTCATTATCCGCGCGACGAAAATTTCGCGTAAACAAATTATTGTTCACCATTGTGTATAGCCAATTCGATTGCAATTGATTATTTTTTTTACCTCTTCCTAAAAGCGACTCCAAGCATCTCCCGTAGGAATTTTTATATAGAATTGGATTGTAGACTAAGGTACGTATAGTGTTAGTTTAATTTATATTTAGTGGGATTAAAATAAAGAGTCGGGAGTTGTACGTTCAAGAGAAGAGTTGTGTCTTTTGATATTGGAAAAAAGCCAGTTGTCTAGACCACTAGGTAACGCTACAAATGGTGGTCAGAAGGGGCAAGCTCTGGTCTATAAAGTTTACATCCGGCATAGTACCATTAATCAGAGCAATATCATGATTGAAAACAACGATTGTTTTTAGGTTCTGCACTGATGTACTTGGTTTTTGAGCACTACATATCGCGTTAAAATATAGAATTGAATAGAGGGCCCAAAAAATCCCCTTAACTGCTTCTGAGAAGCGAGTCAACGCCGCTATAAACGTTTTAGCCCAAATCCTCGGTGCATCCCTTCTTCAGGAGTAGCGGCTCAAAGAGCGCCTGCTCTTGAGAGATGCAGCGGAAGAATGAAATGTGACGACCGCAAGAAAATTCACAAAGCCACTTGAATATCATCGGATCAAAGAACGACGAACAAATTCGTTCATTTCCTCATAGGCAGGAGGTATCCTTAGTCATCATAAACATACGCATTTACCTAGGCACGAATATGTACTATTTTAGGCTATTTCCATAGTTTGGAAAAAGACAAAGCTACCGGAAAAGTGGATTGAGGAATTCAGATTCAGTATCAGTAGATTGTAATCAGAGTACACTTTGTGTACATGTCAAAAATCAAAATTCAAGTCATTTAGTCGCGGTCATAAAGTTGTTTTCGAAATGCCGCGGGTTGATTCGGAAACTAAAAAGAACATTTTGCACATTTGGTGCACCGAAAAGGATGTTACATACCCCAAAACAGCAAAAAAAATCAAAGTTTGTCCATAAAATGTTAAACGAATCGTCGCAAAGTTCTGTTACGAGTGTTCTTTCGAGGATCTCAGCAGAAGTGGACGAAAACCTAGACCAAGTAATCCCGAATTGGACCGAAAAGTTGTAAATTATATTCAGATGGACAGGTCTGCATCTATTCGTGATTTGGCCAAGAAGTTGAAAACCAGTGTTAGGATGATTCAGCGGATTAAACAGAGACATGGTCTAAAGACCTATAAAAAGCAAAAAGTGGTCAAACAAACACCGGAGCAGAAAAATCGCGCTAAAACACGAGCTCGAAAGTAAAATGAGCGTATATTGAACAATCCCAACCAGTGCATTCTCATGGATGACGAAAAAATACGTCAAAGAAGATTCCAGAACGCTGCCGGGACCTTAGTTTTATATCAAATCGATTGTACCGGATACGGACTATTGCGATGGAAAAATTCGGCCAAAAAGTGCTCCTTTGGCAAGCCATTTGCATGTGTGGCATGCAATCGTCAACTTTTTTTACAAAAGGGACTACAAATGCCTCAATGTACGAGGAAGAATGCTTCAAAAATAGATTGATTCCATTTTATAGAAAGCACGAGGTTCCTCCTCTATTCTGGCCGGTTTTGGCATCGGAAAATGATGCCAAATCCACTCTACAATGGTTTTCGAAAACAACATCATGTTCGTCAAAAAAGACCTCACCCCAACAAACTGTCCACAGCAGCGGCCAATTGAACGTTACTGGGCAATTGTCAAGGCCAAGTTCAAGAAGGAAGGTACAGTGTCTAAAAATATGTCAGAGATCAAGAAGAATTAGTCTGCAGCGTCCAGAAAGTGCACAAAGACTACTGTGCAGAATTTGATGAGTTCGATAATTTTTTATAAATCAACAATAGGATTGATTTTTTCATTTCATTGCTATGTAAACTTAATATTCTTAAATAAAATTCACTTTGATAAACACTTTCTGAACATTTTCAGTTTTATTTTTATGTTTGAAAATTTAAGACTTCTTTTCGATTCAATACTTATAACATTTTTCGAAAAAAGACCAGCTAAAAATTTGAAAATTATTTTTATTGTAGTCACAAATCAATTTAATTTCGCGAAACAGTTTCATTTTTAGTTATGAACCACTGTTTAATGGCCATCGAGGCTTGATTGTTTGGAATTTGAGGCAAAACGGTAGATGTTGCATTTCTCATATTGTTTGCTGTCATCATATTGATCCATTCGTTTCTTTCTTCAGAATATTCCATTTTATTGCATTTTAAAGGTGAACAGTACTCAACACAAAGAAACTTTATTTCTACTACGCACGAAGAACAACATAAACAAACTGCAGCGCGCCAAGCGGTTATCATAATAGTCATGTAGACAAACCAACATCAGTGTATCGGGCGAACCATGATCAGAATTGAGGTCATCGAAATGAATTAATTACATGATTTAGATATTAGGCTGGGGAAAAAGTAATCCATTATTTACGCCTGGGACCGCACGTTTTGGCATGTGTGAAGCAAAGCAAGCGCTTGCAAGTTTTTAAGAGGCTTTAAAGTTTGCAGTTCATTCGCCTCTATGTTCAGCGGATAAAAGTTTTTGTTGCGTGCAAGTTTCTGTCCAACGTCTTGCTAGATTTAATGAATAATGAATTATTTCAGTTGAAATAAATTGATTGTTTATCAAGTAACAACCATCAAACTCATGCTCATTAGATAGAGAATTGAATCATTCATCTTTCCACATAGTTTTTTTTCTTGATCGTGACAGAGAAAAGTTATAGACTGAAACGAGAGCATTGGTCAATAAAGGAAAAATTTCAGAATTTTGAAAATGAAAAAAAAAGTTGTTCGAATAGAGTTATCGAAGTTATTCGATAGACAAATATATTCTAATATCTTCCAGCCACAATTTTATTAATCGGAGAAGAGTCTGAGAAAAGTTATAGCCCAAGTTGTATGGAAGAAATTAATTATTCTAAAGAAAATTGAAAAAAGTTATTTGAAAGGACCGAAAACACATTCTCGAGATAGTTCGATAAAGAATATTTTTACTTATCTTTAGCCAAATTTTCATTGGTCGGAAAAAGGTCTAAGAAAAGTTATAGGCCACAACCTTTACAGCTTGTATGGGTGAAATAAATAAATTTAAAGAAAGTTTTGTTATTTGAAAAGACCCAAAACACATTTCCGAGATAGTTCTCATTCGTTGAAGAATATTTTTATTTATCTTTAACCAAATGTTCATTGGTCCGAAAAGGGTATGAGAAATGTTATTGGCCAAAACGTTCACGAGTTATACGGAGGAAAGGGTCTGGCTGGGTAAGAAAGTAAAAAGTAAAAAGGAAGTAAAAATTTCTATTGTACAGAAATTTTGACTATTTTTCGAATCCCTATGTAATTCACCATAGGATCTATGGCGAAAAACGTACCTTTCAATTTTTAGCACGCCATTCTCAATAGCTTCGTGATAAAAAATTGAAAAAATACTGAAAGTGCATTTTACTATGGTATATCGAGAAATATAATCTAAAACTAAATTCCTAAAAAAAATATGTACTAAAAATATCTTGAAACATTGAATTTTTTTTTGAGGATTTAGAAATTCAGTACTACTATAATTCGTATTTAAAGTGTTCCTACCCCTTCTATAGACATGTTTGATTTTTTTCCGATATATCATATTATTATCGGAAAAAATCAAACATGTCTATAGAAGGGGTAGGAACACATTTAAATACGAATTATAGTAGTACTGAATTTCTAAATCCTCAAAAAAAAAATTCAATGTTTCAAGATATTCTCCTATATGGTTCACTATATGAGCTATAGTGAAAAAATGAGTTTTCCTTTTTTTCCCTCAATAGGCTAGGGAATGAAAATTTAAGAAAATATACAAAGAATATCTTAGATATTCTACAGGGTGTCGACTACCTTGAAAATCCTTGAAAATCAGGGAATATCAGGGAATTCAAATATGGTCAGGGAAAATCAGGGAAAATCAGGGAATTTTACCACAATCAGGGAAAAATGAAATTCGTTGGATATAAAATATAAAAGTTTTTAGCCTTCCAGGTTTTATGTGTACATTTACTTCAGTGTATGTTGTTTGTTTTTGTCTGTGAAAATGGCGCGAAAGTAGAAGTCTTTTACTTTCGTGCAGTTTTTGCCAACTCCGTGTTAAGCCGTTATTTATCAGATACCATCATCTCGAGCACCAGTTTGACAATTGTTGAATGCAACTGACAGCTGATATATTTGCGCTTTCCGAGCACAGCCAGTAAGATAGGCGATGTCACGGGGCTGTTTTTTCGACCATTTGAAAGATGTGTTTGCGTAAGAAGAAATAGAACTGCAAGAATTTAAGTTTGAATTTCGTTCAACGGAAGCGACTGTTGGTGCTCGTAGGCAGAAACAGAACTGCAAAAATTTAAGTTTGAATTTCATTTAATGGAAGTGATTGTTGATGCTCGCTTTGTGTTAAAGTTGAGGTGGGTGAGCCAATTTTATAATCGGTGAATACAGTAAAATAATTTATTCATTATTTTAGCAGAGAGGTACGATAAAATCATAAGGTTGTCTGGCATTCTTCCCCGACTATCAACTGAAGCGAAGGTGTAGTGTACTGACAATTTACAGTGACCTTTTTTACTGATAATTATTATCTTTATCATAGGAAATCTAGTAGAACTTAGTTCGAAATGGCAAGCAAAACCACGTTCCAAGGCGTTTGGTTGCATGACCCGGAGTTTTCATCATGGTTGAAACGAATTGACACTAAGCTAGGATGCGCATACTGTTCTGTATGTTCCTGTGAAATAGTTCTCAGCAACATGGGCAAACAGGCTCTCAAAAGTCATATGAAATCAAAGAAGCATAGTCAACGAACCACAGCCGGAAATATTTTCAAATATCTAATGAGTGATTCACACCAAACGTTCGAACCAGGCACTTCCAAGAATATCGGATTCAGTTGTGCTAGAAATGATCATCCACCTGTGGAATCAGTACCTACTGTTGCGATTCCTTCAGTTTCCTCTGCGAGCATTCTACCTCCTTCGAAAACTATCGATAAATTCATGCTGAAAAACGATACCATCAAAGCTGAGATCCTGTGGTGTTTGGAAACAGTTATGTGTCACAAATCACTTCGCACAGCTGAAAAGGACATGGTAGTATTGAGAACAATGTTTCATGATAGCCAGATTGCTGAGAAGGTTCAACTAGGCCGTGATAAAATGAGCTACATGATGCTGTTTGGCATTGCCCCCTATTATAAATCTGAGCTCGATAAAACTCTGCATAATACAAACTGCATTGTCGTTGGTTTTGACGAGTCCTTAAATAAGACTACAAAAAAGCAGCAAATGGATCTAAATGTCAGATTTTGGGATGAAGAAAAGAAGGAGGTGGTAACTCGTTACATGACCTCAATGTTCTTGGGACGATCTCGAGCAACAGATTTACATGCAGCTTTTAAAGAAGGCCTGGGAAATATCCCTTTAAACAAGCTTCTTCAGGTGTCGATGGATGGTCCCAACGTGAACCATAGTCGATTATCGACTATGGTGTACCGCAACAAATTATAACAAAATTCTATCCCCCGCGTAAAATATCCTGGGTGTATAAAATTTATTAGAGTTTTCAAAACTGTTTTTCGATGATTGTTTATTGAACTATTTATTATCAAATACGAGTTCGAAATTTTTCGGTTCCACAGCAACGTTATAGAAATCTAATGGAAGATAGTTGATAACATTAATTGGATTTGCTATCATTGAAAAACAGAAAGAAATCGATTTACATACATCTAAATACTAATTTCTCTGTGAAATATTCCGTGTAAATCCATGAATATTATGCTTTAAAGTGATTTATGTCCCATCTTCATGCGTTGATATTCCACGATTTTAAAGCATTGCCAAAAATTGCCTAAAAATTTCGACTTCGCACTCTGTTTGTTCAGTTTTTTTCTCGAGTGTGAAAAAGTTTTATTTCCATTCACGTTAAATTTATTAATTTCCCTCCTACAACTTACATACATTTTGGCCCATACCTTCTCTCAGATTCTTTTCCGGCGAACGAAATTTGGTTGAAAATGGATAAAAGTATTCTCTATCCAATGAGTATTATCTCAGAAATGTGTTTTGGGTCCTTTCAAATAATTTTTTTAAATTTTCTTTAAATTAATTAATTTCCCCCAAACAAGTTGTATAGGTTTTGAGCTATAACTTTTCTTAGACCCTATTCCGACCAATGGAAATTTTGCTAAAGATACATAAAAATAATCTATATCAAATAAGTACTAAGGGGGTCTCCGTAGCCACATTGGTTGCGCGTTCGCTTAGTAAGCGATCGATCGTGAGTTCAAAACTCAGGACCCTCATTGACCATCTTTGTGTTGTTACAGAATAGCTACGTCCACGCAACAATCATCAACGATGGAGATCGATCCACGGTCGAAATAAGATCGATTTATCCATACAACTGCTCTGCTCTGCAAGACACATCGGGCTGCTGTTCTACAAATAACTCAACAATGATCAATCAACTGTCTCCGCTGTCCGGTGGTCCCACTGGATAATGGAAGAACAGAAAGAATACTCTTACGCCTAAATGGCTACTGTGTGAATGTACCATATGTAATGGTATAGAAGGAATACTGGCGAATGGCAACTGTGTAACGTGCTAATTATAGATATATGATAACCATGTGACATGTACACGATTAAAATTCGGCTCTGTTACAGCTAAAATGCTAATGAGCCTTAAATAAATAAATGGGGGAAAAAAAATAAGTACTATCTCGAGAATATGTTTTGGGTCCTTTCAAATAACTTTCCTTCAATTTTGTTTAAAATAATTAATTTCTTCCATACAACTCGGCCCATAACTTTTCTAATACCCTTTTTCGATTAATAAAATTGTGGCTGGAAGATAGGTAAAAGATTTCTCTATTGAATAACTTCGATAACTCTATTCGAACAACTTTTTTGGATTTTCAAAATTATGTATATTTCCCTATATTGACCCATGCTCACGATTCGGTCTATAACTCTTCTCTGTCACGATCAAGAAAAAAAAGAACTATGTGGAAAGATAAACGATTCAATTCTCTATCCAACGAGCATGATTTCGAAAGTTACTTGATAAACAATCAATTTATTTCAACTGAAATAATTCATTATTCATTAAATCCAGCAAGACGTTGGACAGAAACTTGCACGCAACAAAAACTTTTATCCGTTAATTTCACACAAGTCCGCAGAGAAGGAACGCGAAAACGAGAAAACTCGTGAGCGGTCCGCAAAGTGGTAATGGTACCGATATTGTAACAGTAAAATACGTGCAACTATTTTTTTATGTTTTATTTTTGTTTAATATTAACTATTTGAATGTTTTTAGTGCAATACACTAAATTTAGAAATCCGAAGCATATTAAAAAATATTTTGGATTTCACCCAAAAATAATGGACTACTATTTCCCCAACCTGATATATATATCTGATACAAATGGCGTGCAAGCATGATGTATACCATATTTGTAACAGGTATAATCCAGAAAAGGTCGTACCAAATAATCATCTGATGATTGATTAAAAGTTAGCTCAAACGAGGGGTGCATTGTCACCAATACAACGTTGATTGTTACCTTTTATACCTTTAAAACGCGTGAATCCGTAAAAATATTACATTTAACTACCGTAAATCATGAAAAAGACAATTTTATTTCTATGTTTTGGAACATTTGAATACCTGATTTGTCACAGGTGCGCTGAACCAGACAAACCAAGATCATATTTTCGACTGGACAAACCAACATCATTCACTTTACACGTTCTCTTAAAAAATACGTTTGCCTTAAAACATATTTCAACTCGTAAAACATTCTCAATCTCTCCAGCCGCATGCAAAATTTGCTTCAACTAGGAGCCTCCACTGGAATTTGATTGAACCGTCATTTGGACATGGAAATGCTCTTGAATCATCCCATGTATTACTCTAACGAAGACACTCGGTTGTTTGTGAGCGATATTGGAGGAAACGCACGGTGTTTGATGCCTCTCAGCAGTTGTGGAATCGCAACGCAATTCATACAAATAATCCGTCCTCGGATCAGCAGTGTTGAAAATATCATCCCCTTACAGTAGATGTAGTTTCGTGCCCACGGATTGTTGTTACCACAGTGGCACTGTCTAGTCGTGTGCCGCGTCAATCCTCCCCGAGAGCAGCGTAAATCGAAAGGAAAAGCAATTTCCGGGAATAGTGCAAATAGCTGGTAGACGCGATGGAATACATTCGCCGCAAACGGCACGAGATGATGATGGCAATTTCATCAGCACCCGCTGCCGATATTGGGGTGGAAACGGAAAGAGATGCTAACAAGGAAACACTTTTCTTCCGTAATTGAAACTGGTATACTTTTTCATAACAGCAGCTGAGGCATTTCTTTTTCTTCACATGGATGGTATGATTTCACTTCGCAGGTCTTCCAATTAAAATACTCATTTCAGCATCATTATTACCATCGAGTTCGCCAACGCCATGTACCTGATATCTACAAGAAACTAACACGGAAGAGACTATGTATTGCTCTATTAAATTATCTTGTCGTTATGTTCGCTGGCCACACAATGTAAGCCATTAAAATCGAACAAACTATGGGGAACTACACAGTGTATGTATCACATGCACAATGCTATTTTTTATCTCTCGGAAGCGGGGGAAACGAAGAGTCGAGAAATTGTGCAAAACGATTCAAAACCAGACTAACATCCGAAGAGATAAGGGACCTGTTGGGAATGTTTTCGGAAGCTTCATTATCTTCTGGGACACACACCAAAACATATATTTCGAGAACGCTCGTCCCATAGTGCAATGTTACAGTTGTAATTTTATGTCCCCAAACATTACATTCATCCAATTATTATGTCTGCCTGGTGGTGTGGCGTGTAAACGAGGGATTACAAAAAACGATTATCTCTGTCATCTGTGACTGTATAATAAAGAGGGGTAAGGGCAGTGAGATGCACTCCTGTTTGCGATGGATTACCATCGAGATTACACTCAGTTATGATTGTAATCGTTTCAAACATCATTCGATCAGCAGCGCAATCTGTGTAATAATAAGAAAATTCGTGAAATTTGGATGTAAGACCGAAAAGAACATTCATGTTTACTTCCAGGTAAGAGTGCTAGATAAACAGTTTTAAAATATGCATATTTTTTTATGATACGACGATGACGTAAATCCAAATACGAAAAAAGAACAACATCAGAATCTTTTTGCTTCCGCCCTAATGATATGGATAATAAGGGTAATGAAGGGCAGGCCTTACTAATTTGATTCCATAAAATTTTGTTTATAGTTCGTGGTTCTTCATTTACATGAAACATTGTTTCCTAATGAATAACTCTCCAAACCAAGGGTGTGTTATTTAACACGTTAAGCCTCGAATTTTTCCTGCTGCTCTTTCCATTCAGCGCGTATCAAAAACATATGCACAATATCAGTGTCGGTCCCAGTTCCTAAATATACTTATTGTATGAATAGAAGATAGTTAGCAACTCGACTAGAAAGCAGACAAATTTGGTAAAACCTCCGAAAACAAACCATATATATTTTTATTTTATTATTTTATAACCCAGTCACCTAGGGACCGACGCTGGGCTCAACGTGTCAACATCTGCTTCAAATGTGAAACACTGGTTTGCTGACTTCAAACGTAACCGTGGTCGCCAAGGGCTGTAGATGTCCCTCAGAGGCCACTGTACCGGAAAACATAAAAAATCCATTTGATGGTTCTGAATTAAAAAACAACAAAAACCAGGAACGTGAAGATGCGTGAAATAGCAGAGCCTTCGGTACATCCATTGGTCAAGTAAACAACGTTTTGCTCGGGCATTTGAATATGACAACCGATGTGCGAATGCCGGAGCAGAAGCATAAATTAATTGAGGATTTCCGAGCGATGTTACAATGTATACAATGTTTTTCTCGAAACTATTTTTTTCCGCAGGTGGTATCGATATCTCATGATCTTCTCGACCGATTTGGCTGAAATTATTTATCAGCATGTAAAAATGAGTAGTTATCTAAAGTGTTACATAGCCGTTTTCTAATATCCATTTTTTCAATTTTTTATGAGCATCTAAACAGCGATTTTTCATGAAATATAAATAATTTTTAATATAAATGGCCGCCATTTTGGCAATTTTTCGAATTTTCATATTTATCTTACCGAACGGACGTGAAAAATTTTTTGCTCCAGGAAGCATTCTCAGAATATGAATAAAAGAAGCTCAGCGCAAAGCTTGCACTGACGCGTATAAGCAAAGCAGAAGTGAAATATTAACTATAAACCTATCGATATTCATGTATGCCTATTCCTACCACAGCGGGTCAAATGACCCTTCATTGAAATATTAGTATGTAAATCTCAAAATGTATTATTTCGCACAATTTGATAAGGAGTAAATATTGAAGAATACACTGATGATTTTTTTAAGAAAAGTAGTAAAGACAAATGACGATGAGATAATGTTACTTGTATAGCTTGTATATTTTGAAAGAAATTCAAGAGGGGTTATTTGACCCCGCCGTGGTAGGTTTAGTGTTGGCTTAGCGAGCTTGAAAGAAACTTCATACAAACACATGAAACACAAATTTTTGCATTACTCGAGGATTCATCAAGCAAATGAAACCAAATTTTGTATGTGAAGGGTTTAGGGTGCAATAAATATTTCTATGATGGTTAGACTCTCCACCCCCCCCCCCCCCTCTCTAAGGGAGGGCTGTCATACAAATGAAACACAAATTTCTGCATTACTCGAGGATTAATCAAGCAAACGAGACCAACTTTAGCATGTGGAGGTTTTAGGATGCAATAAATATTTCTATGATGGTTAGACACTCCTCCCGCTCTCTAAGGGTGAGCTGCCATACAAATGAAACACGAATTTCGGCATAACTCGAAAACTAATCAAGCACAATTTGAGATGTGAGGGTTCTTGGGTATGAGAAAATCTTCTTCTATCTATAGCAAAAAAAAAAGGATCGCCGGATGTGTTGATAAAAGCAGAACTCGAGGAAGGAATTGTCTGATTTAAAGCTGTCTTTATTCTATCATATTTTCTGTATAAAACATTTATTCCATGTAACGGAGAAACATGTTATTTGCAAGTGGTTGAAAAATATTGAACGAGAATTGTGTCTGAAAATGATCTGATATTATAATGATGAGTTTTGTTAAAAATACTAGGAATTTTATAGTAAAAAGTAAATTCAACGGAGACGAATAGAAGATCAATCAATCGATCTTGGTTGGTTTTTCTTCGAAAGTCACTAAATGAATGTTAAAATATGTATCTCATAGAACAATTTGTGTTTGTAATAATTTGAATCGTGCAAAGTTCCATAAATATCGTTTTTAACAATGGAGCAAAAATCTCCTATCAACATTTTTCGATTTTCACAAACAATACTAGAATACTCCTCAAGTTCAAGTTTCAAATTAACCCCTGGTCTTATCTTAATAAGCAGAAAGACGACTACACGTAAATTCACTGAACTTCCAAGACAAAGCAAAAAAAAAAATCAAGAAATATTGTTTGTAAATATACTAAATATACGAAAAAAAACTCAATTACAAATTCAAAATTCGCAATAATTGTTGAGGAAAATCAAACAAATGATTTGAAGTCTCTTTTAACAAATAGAGAGAGAGAAAGGAAGAAAGGAAGAATAAAAGGAAAAAATAAAAAATAAAAGAAAGACAAAAAGAGAGAATAAGAGAAAAAAGGAGAGAGAGAGAGAAAAGAAGAAAGAAAAAAAAGAAAGAAGGAAAGAAAGAAAAAAGATAGACATAAATAAATAATAAAAAAAAGAAAAAAAAAGAAAGGAAGGAAAAAAGGGAGACAGTAATAAGATCGAAAGAAAGAAAATATAATACTTTGGTGCTTTCCAAACATTCCCCTCACAGATTGGATTTGATTATATTAAGTGTTAGACTCGATTATACGAGAAGCATTCAGAAACAACTGTCAGTAAAATCACGAAAAATCGAAAAATGCACTTGTTCAAAAAAATCAATCAGGCTTTCATAGTACTTCCCTTCCGATAAAATACACGATTCCCCGCGAGTTTTCCACAAGTTTTCTCCGAGCTTCTTGAAAATCGCCTCCTATGCTTCTACTACTGATATATTCTTGGTGAATCGACGGCCTCTAAGGTGTTTTTTCAGCTCAGGAAACAACAAAAAATAACAGGGAGCCAAATCTGGGGAGTAAGGAGGGTGTGGCATAGCTTGAATGTCGTTTTTCTCCAGGTACTCGGTTACAATTCGAGCGGTATGCGGCGTCGCGTTATAGTGGTGCTATATCCAAGTGTTATTCGGTCGCTAAGATGTTGTGTGTCGAACCTATGGATATGTTCATGATCTCGGCTATTCGTTCTACACTAATAGCCCTATCTTCTTGCACAAAAGTCCATATCGCGTTGATATTGACCTTCGTACAGGAGGTTCGGGTCCTTCCTCCGTGAGGAATCAGTTCACCCGATTCTAGACCATTTTTGAAGCTTGAGTACCATCGAAAAATTATTCTTTCATCATATCGACTGTCTGTGGCGCGGATTTACACAAGCAATGGCAAAATTTTATCGCACAACGTTGTTCATTTTTTAACGTCACGTCACACATAGCGAAAACTTCGGAGTCGAAAACCAACACGATTTCAAAACACATATACAGGGAAACTTCGATATAACGTACCCTCGTTATAACGTACCCTCGATATAACGTCACTCGATATAACGTACATTTCCAAAGTGTAAAGGAAATTCTTTTTCAATATTTATTTTCTGATAGAACAATGAATTATCTGTATTGTGATGCTAAAACAAGTTTTGTACCTTCAATCAATCCCGAAATATAGCGGGTTTTTTGATTCCGGATTCTAAATGAATCAAACTTTAATCAACAGTACGAAGGGAAACATCATGAGAAAGGCTGGCTTCGTATTCTGATTGAAGTTATTCATTAACTGTACTAAAACAGCAATACAATAGACTACGTTTGTGAGTACTTTATTATGCTTCGATATAACGTACAATTCGATACAACGTACAATTTTGAAAGTGAAAAGTACGTTATATCGAAGTTTACCTGTACTCATCCGCTATAAACGAGTGTAGGGACAATACTGACAGGTGTTCTGAAACAAAAAACTACGCTCTACACGCTCCCGAAGTCAATTCAACCGTAACCAGTGTTGCCTCTTCAACAAAAAAATCACTGACATATATAGTTACCTTCTTTGCAATTTCAAAAATTAAAAAAATATTTCAACTTTAAGGAGAAATTTAAATCACTATTTTAGGCACAATATAGTATAAATCGTGGCTTTCAAGACTATAATTGATGGTTCATCAGGAACTGCTCAAAATGATATTGCAGCGAAGTTAAAAAAGATAGGAGTTGGGTGCCAAAGAACGAATAGTACACCCAAACTAGCGTTGGCAGAAAACATGCCATCTTTGGCAGAAAAGATGCCATTTCCTGGTCATGAGAGTCAAATGCGCAAATAATGAGCTATTTCGAAGCTTAAAAATGGTTTGTATGTATGCGAGCAGACATCTCTTTCTGTTTTCTTTTCTCTTTTCATTTGGGATTGTGCAAAAAAAAAGTCCAGACGACGTCAATGGGGATCGAACCAAGGCCGGCTGGAATGCGAAGTTGCTTTACACGACCACGCTATCCATATAGCTGCCAGCGCTATTATGAAGGAGCTTGATAATATTACACCTCATCATAAAATGAAGTTGGAAGGTGTTTTCTAAGCCGATAAAGAAGAACATGAACGAGAATATATCTTTCTCTGTCTGGGCTTTCATTTAAATGTGTCTCCTGTTTCGCTCCCTCATATTGGCTCTAGCATATATATTATACAAATGATATACATGTATTGGGGAGTAGAACATTTTATGTTATCTTTCAGCTCATTTAATGTAATAAATCGGGATGCCAGAATATGTGCTAAACATTAACTTTGGTTGCTGTTGGAGAGCTTTAATTTTGTTGATACGAACAATGAAGTTTATCATACATTTCGAGAATAAAATGTTAAAAAACGTCTAAGATAACATACACTTTTGAGTTTTCTTCAATCTTTTGTTTATTTCATCTATTTCGATGAATAGACCATGCATTTCTTCAGAAAGTAAGAATTACCCAATACAACGAATCTTTTTCCTATGACAGTTGACCTTTAGTCACATCCACTTCAACCTTCTGGACTATTTCCAGTATACGCTGAGCTAATTTCTCACAACTAGCTGCAATCACGTCCGGCTTAAGAATATCATATTTTCCTCCCTTGATGTTTATGACAACACCACCAGCCTCTTGAACTAACAGAGCTCCTGCAGCAATGTCCCACGGTTTAAGGTAATCGATTGCATAGCAATCGATGTTACCGTTAGCAATATAAGCCAACGTTAGGGCCGCTGATCCCATCGCCCGTAGTCCGATGCATTCTTTGATGAATTCCAATCCACGACCAAAGATGTACGGACGAGCAGACGCGTAGCAAGCAATTGAAGATTCGTGTGCGACCAGAGCCTTTTTAAGCTTGAAGGAAGAGGAAAGACAGATCACGTAAATGTTTACAGTAAAATTGTAATGAGAAATTTTACTTCTCCTATTCCGCTAGTTTGTATTTTCCCTTCATTCAGGTAAGCTCCTTTACCCCTAACAGCCGAGAAGAACTCGTCCGAACACGGATTAAATACGATGCCAATCTTCAAATCACCATCCACAACTAGGGCGACCGATATCGCGATGAACTTAATCACCTTCACAAAGTTATTGGTTCCATCGATGGGATCAATAATCCAGGTTGGTCTCCCATCCAGCGGTTCTCTCAGGTTTACCTCACTTACACTCTCTTCGCCCAGAATACGGTGATCGGGAAAACGTTCAAGTAGACCCTTCACAAGCACATCCTCAACTCTTCGGTCATACTCCGTAAGTACGTCCCAATGGTTTCCCTTACATTGCACAGTTTTTGAAACGTTCCGAAAGCCTTTCAAAACTATTGAGCCACACTGTTTTGTGAGAGTGGATGCCAACTGGAACGCTTCCTCTATTTCCTGACCATTCATTTCAACGTTTGTTACGGCACTAACTGCTAGCTTCGATAAGATTACAGAATTGTTCGATAAGAAGAGAGCTCAAGTGACTAGACACTTGCATTCGCTTGCAAATGCAGAATGATATATTTGATAAGGTGATGAATAAAAATTATACCATCTATATAATCTCTAAAAGATTATAAGGGATTGCGTATCTCATGTAGCGATATGTATTTTCAGCGGCCTGTTTAAACAATAACGTGGTGTTTACGTTCGGCTTAGTTTGACATTTCATCTTGGTACGTGTTCGAGTAATTTAATTCTAAGAGGAATTAGGCCACGAAATAAAAGCTTCGCCGCGAGAACAATTTAGAACAAGTTTATTCACGCTTCGGACCGACGAATTAGCTCTTAATTCACTTCATGTTGACTCTGACTTCGACATCCTCTTCATTTCAATCCATTGTTGATGTTGTTTGCGGGATTCGGGATCATACTCAAATTATCATGTGTTACGAATCACCGAAAATTGCACAACGAGAATGATTTGCTAGTCCCAAGTGTCATTCTGTGTGTTCTTTGTGCAATTTGGTTGGTTCAGGTCCATCACGGAGAGCAATTACGAATTGTACAGTCTACCAAGCTCATACTCAAATTATCATATATTATCCGGTGCCCACCCGAAAACTACCACCTAAAATTCGATAACAATTCGTTATTTGTAAAATGGACGTCTGGGTTCATGAAATCTAAGAGCTATCACCATAAAATCTGAACTTAGACCTAATCTTCTCTAATGTACAATCTTTTTTCCGTTATTGATTTGCCCATACTTCGCATGTTATAATAGGAGTGCCGGTAAGTTTCTTGGTTTTTTTTTTCAAATATTAATGCTTCATTCTGCAAAAATAGTTACAAATCTAATATTGAAAGTATTGCCCATCGCTAGTCACAACTTTTCCCATCTTTCTGGAAATTCACGGATCCTTCTTTTTCATTTGACTACAATAAAATTGATTTACAAATACATATTTATGGTGAAAAACTAAAAATATGTTTTATCACTTTTGTCTCAAATTCCGGACACCATTTTTGTCACTGACTCATATTCCGATCACGAACACTCGAATTCCAAACAGCAAATATGCATTTTTTTTAAATCATTACTTTTGAACTACTGAACGATTCACATGATCGATATATCAAATTAAAGTCAATCAGCTAGTCTTTTTTGGAAAAATGTTATATTCACAAAAAAAATTGGATTTTGCTTTCGTAATTATTGATTGTATTTGTTTTTTTATAGTTTACATGGTTTCGAAACCAAGGGCGCTATATCGTATCGTATCAATACTTGTAAATGATGTTAAAATGAAGTCTATAATCAAAAGAATGTCAAGGTTTTGGTTGTATTAAATTATTTATAACAGTAAAGTTCAGTAAATTCACATTGAAAAATGAAGTGTTCGCAATTTTAATCATGCGTAGAAACATGATTCATATTCCGAACACTAATTTCAATGAAGATTTCTGCATAAAATATCGTTTTTTTCATTCATTCAATGTAGATTCGTACAAATTCTAGCACTTAACATGAAAACAATAAACAAAATAGTTTAAAAAACTACAAAAAACTGAAAAATTAACGATGCTTACAGAATTTGCTAACGCAAACATTTAATCATTGGTTTTGACTGTCACTTTTTTGCAAATGTCTAATATTATAAATTATAGTCTATATTGATACCTGTAAATGATGTCAAAATGAAGCCTATACCTCAAAGAATGTCTGTGTTTTCATTATTCAATTATTTATAACATGAAAGTTTAGTAAATTTATATTTAAAAATGAAGTGTTCGAAATTTGAGACTGTTCGGAATATGAAACAAAACGGTATTCGAAGTGGCTTTTTGACATATACTGAAAAAGACGCGCAATGACAGTTGCTTTCCAACGGTTGTCTGGAATTTTGATGCACTGGAATAATAATCAGTATTTTAGAGAACAGATTGAATCTCTTTCTTCGAATCATTGTATTATTGGGGTATAAAATAGGTTTTGATGTTTTTTGGAACTCTAAAGCTTTTTTCCAATGAAATTGGTACAATGCATTTCATTCAAAACATCGCCATTTCTAGCTACGACTTTGACCCAATTTTTGGTATCTTCGTATGAAGTCAAGTGCTGTTCGCCTAAGCCATGAGGAGCTTGACTAGGAGAAGTCGGAAGCACCAATGATCCACTGGTGGAGTTGGAGCAAGCTGCAACATGTGGCCGAGCATTATCGTGCAGAGAGAACTTTTTGTAATGTCTTTCAGTGTATTCTATGCTCAAACAGCCCTAATACTCAATTACATTGCAATTTTGCGTGAAATTTAGAACTTTTGGCCTTCACCTAAGTCGACTTCAACCTTCCGAACTATTTCCAGAATTCGCTGGACCAGTTTCTCACTACTAGCTGCAATCACATCCGGTTCAAGAATATCATATTTTCTTCCATTGATGTTCATAAGAATACCTCCGGCTTCTTGAATCAACAGAGCTCCGGCTGCGATATCCCACGGTTTGAGGTAATCAATAGCATAACCGTCGAGGTTTCCACTAGCAATGTATGCCAACGTTAGGGCAGCTGATCCCGTCGCTCGCAATCCAATACACTCCTTGATAAATTCCGAGCCAAAGATGTACGGATTAGCGGGTGCATAGGCCGCGATTGAATATTCGTGTGCGACCAAGTTCCCATCCACAACTAGAGCGACCGATATCGCAATGAGCTTAATTCCCCTCACATAAATAGTTGGTGGTTCCATCGATGGGGTCAATAATCCAGGTTGGTCTCTCATCCAGCGGTTCACGCAGGTTTGCCTTTCTTGCACTCTCTTCGCCCGGAATACGGTGATCCGGGAAACGATCGAGCAAACCATTAACAATCACATCCTCAACTCTCCGATCGTATTCAGTAACAATGTCCCCACGTTTTCCTTTGCATTGTACAGATTTTGAAGCGTTTCGAAAGCCTTCCAACCCCGTTGAACCACACTGTTTTGTGAGAGTGGCTGCTAACTGGAACGCTTCTGCAATTTCCTGACCATCCATCTCGACGGTTGGCTTGACACTAACCGCTAGCTTTGATTAGATTACAGAAGTGACCGATAACGAAAATGACCAGATAATTTTGCACAGCATACACTTACGAATGAAAAAATTATACGTGTGATAAGACCATAGTGATGTAACGGCTTTTAATGCGCGGATATAATCGTTTATTGTGTTTTTGACGTAGGACTATGTCTTTTATTTTTGTACAAGGGAGCAAGTGCAAAGTTTCGAAGACGAGAGCGTTACGCCGGAACAACAATATTCAGAGCGTTAATACCTGCTAACCAAATGAACGAAATAATATGATAACCACTTCATTGAAATATAAAATGTCTACTCGTTATATGCTTGTTAAATGTTGATCCGATAACTTGTTTAAATAGCATTAAAATTGCTTTGATAACACACACATCTGTATATAAGCGGGTGTCCGCTCGGAAATCCATTTCAAGAACGTCGTTTGATGCTGCTGAAAGCGGACAAGATTTGCTGAGGAGCATCGAACGACAATGAAGTGTCTTTTTCAAGGCAGGAAGGAAATTAGAATTGGTCCTAGAGACGAAAATTCAAGAAGAATAATAAAAAGAAGAAATTTACTCAATGGACGAATGACTTTTGGGTTAGTCTCTTAAAAAACAAAAACTGAACAGGAAATCCATTTAGTTTTAATTGTGAAGCAGGTGTATAATGTTCTCGCTCGCTCACCAATACACACACTATCTTCCGTTTCTATTTCCCTGCCGATCTGATTGGAGCCTTTAGTAAAAAACAAACTATCGATGATGAATCGATAATGATTGCGATAGGTGCAGAGAGTTTGTGTACTGAATCGCACGCAAGGGTTGTTGATTTTATGCGTTGACAAAGATACAGCTATTCCATGCCAAACCGATATAGTGGTCCTCAGATTTTTGTTAAAAGTGGTAGATTTGTTCTTTATCACAAAAACATTAAACTCGTTTTTTTTTATTTTTTTCGTTAGTGTAACCATTTCAGTTTTAGGGTGGTCCAAAAAATAACCTTTTTCACCGATTTGAGACGAAAAATATCCGTTTTCAGGGAAAAAATAGCTGAGAATATAGGCGAGGCGAGAGAATGTTATACGCTCACTTCGATTCTCGCGAGAAATTCAATGCCGATTTTATTTTTCGTCGAGTTATGATTGCCAAAAAATAGTTTCGTTTTCAGTGACTCCTTGATGACGATAATGGTTTTTCACTTCTTCAGTACAGCTGAAAACATTGCATGAAAACATGCGGCAATATTGGGTTTCATCGTGAAGTGAACATGAGATGGATTAATATTTGTACAATTCAGACGCTGTCGTAACAGACTAACGTTGGTAAAGTTAGCTTTGATTTTTCGCTCCATATTTCCAGTACCAAATGAGAGACGAAAAAGCATTCTCGTTGAACTTCCGAGATAGAGATTTTCCACATATCTTCCTCTCTGAAAAATAATTTTCGGTGAAAAGGAAGAGACGAAAATATCGACAATACAAGGTTCATCGAAAACTAGATTGATTGACTGAATATTTATCGCGCAGCCGAGCGAGAATTTCGACTTCTGGTTTCGATTGTTCCTCCGCTCTCTGGTGTGTACCAGTGGATCCATGTTTCGTCGACGATCACGAAACCATGCAGAAACTCCTTCGGATTGCGCTTAAACAGCGTCAAACACTGCTCTAAAGTGGTCTCACGGTTGCGGGTGTTGTCTGGAATGAGCAAACGCGGCACCCATCGCGCCGACAGCTTTCTCATTCCCAAAATTCCATGCAGGATATGACCCACGCGGTCTTTTGAGATGCCTACTGTTCCAGCTATCTCGCGCACCTTCAATCGGCGGTCTGCCAATACGAGATCGTGGATTTTTGTCACGTTATCCTCCGTGGTAGTTGTTTTCGGAGCACCTGGACCTGGCTCATCAAAAACCGACGTGCGACCACGTTGAAACTCGTTAAACCAATTTTTGACGGTCGTCATCGAAGGAGGAGAAGAGTCAGAGTATACATCATCCAAACGCTCTTCGATTTCGCTGCGCGATTTCCCTTCCAAAAACAAGAATCGAATCACAAACCGATAAAGCTCTTTTTCCATTTGTCTAAAATCCGCGGACACGCCCGCTTCCACATTCGGTCAAAACAAAACTACGAGCCCGATTCGGCTGAAATTTTGACAGTGGCCGTTTACGAGAATGTACTACACGATAGTAATCTCTCTTGCGATACTGACACCATCGGGCGAGCTGAGCACTTATCGGACATAGCAATATTAGATCAATATTAGCAGCGTAACAAGAGACACATCGCAAATGAGCATGCATCAAAGCTTTTCACATACTTTACATACACTTCCCAACTTCATTTTATGATGTGATGTAATATTATCACGCATTTATGCAACAGCACCAGTGGTTATGTGGATAGCGTAGTCGTGTAAAACAGTCTTGCATTCCAGCCGGCCTTGGTTCGATCTCCGCTTGACATCGTTTGGACTTTTTTTTTGGGTACAATTCCAAGCTGATGTTCAGTCTGAGAGAAAGAGATGTCTGCTCCCATAGATACAAACATTTTAAAACTATTGAAAAAATGTTCTTTTATTTGTTCATTTCACCCTTCCGAACACAAAAAAGCATTTTTTTTTTCTGCCGAAGATGAAATTTTTTCTGCCAACGTTAGTTTGGGTGTAGTCTTATGTAAAAAAATAGTAATGAATTTACATTCATATTTTCATATCAATATTTTCATTTGTATTCACTAAAGTCAACAGGATTAGCCCTCATGATCGGATTAAATATTGGGTTGGGGAAAAAGAAATGTCGTATATTATCAATATATGGCAACACTTAAGCATATCTTGTGTTGTACTTATCGCATCGGGTCATACTATACGGCTATTTAAAGACGACAATCTGTGCTACAAGTATCGTTTTGACAGTGTTGTGCTAGTTTGAATTTAGTCAAAGCAAAGATGGCGTCGAAACAACACGTGCTCCGCGAACGCATTATACGGTTCTACGAAACGCATTACCAGCAAGGAAAAAAGTTCACGGTGGCACATTTTAAGGAAGAAAATGTACCTGTCAGTCGTATCCTGGGTTCCCTGAACGTATAGTGGAAGGACGGAAATGGTCGTCCGGTGACGATAATGACGAAGAAGAGGAAGACATCGTTAAAGAAGCTATTTGACAACAAGGACGCAACCAGCCTGCGTGACGCCGGTCGGAAATATGGCTGCTTCCACGTATTGATCCATCGGACTCTCAAGACGGAAGGAATCGTCTGCAGGAAGAAGACGAGGTCGCCGGAGTACACGGAGGAGCAGATTGAGACGGTTAAATCACAGTGTCGGTGGATGACCAAAATATACCGCGGGACGTCTTTCGTTCCGGACGACGAAAGCTATTTTCCACTGTCCAAAACGCATACTCCAGGAAATGATAATTACTACTCCAGCGACAAGTCATCCACATCGCCTGAAGTGAAATACAAGTTCAAGCACAAGTTTGAAGAAAAGGTTTGTTGTACATCGCCATTTCCGACCGGGGCATTTCAAAGCCTTGGTTTAAGCCGAGCGGTCTGGCAATCAACCAACAAATCTATCGAGAAGAGTGCTCGATAAAATCCTGCTGCCGTTCCTGAACGAGCATCACGCGAATGGGAAGTAAGTCTTCTGGCCGGACAAGGCGTCTTCCCATTACGCCACGAAGATTTTTATTCTTTATTATTATTGATTCATCTGACAGAAATAGTCTTAATGAATAATCTATCACGTTTTAAAATACATGCAGTCTTCTAATACTATTAACAAATTGTGACGTGGACATTCCAAATTCAAACACTGATTCAACGGACGAAAACATGCGGATCATTGCACAAACAGGTTGGTTGTATCCATACAAAGTACGATGAAATCCCGGCTGCATTAGGGATCGGTATCTCAGCATCCTACCCGAGGCTCGAAAGTCCAAAAGCGATAGGAGATACGAGCAGTCGACATCGCCATTGAGTAGTTTAACTACAAACGTCGCTTGTTGAATCTTTCGTCTCCGATCAAGTGTTTCAAGTCCAAGCAAGCGACACCTGTCGGCATATGCTGGTAGGTTCAATGGGTCACGCCACGGTAAATTTCTGAGCGCAAGCCGTACAAACCTCTTTTGCACTCGTTCAATCCTTAGGTTCCACGTGACATCATTAGGAGCCCAAACAGCAGATGCATTCTCCAGGATCGGGCGAACAAGAGAGCAATACAATGCTTTTAGGCAATGCGGGTCCTTGAAATCTTTGGCAATCTTGAATAGAAAACCAAGTTGTCGGTTTGCCCTAGATATGGTCCAGGTATAATGAGAATGGAAGGAAAGTTTAGGATCCAGCACTACGCCAAGATCTACCACTTCATCTACTCTCTCAAGAACATTTTCAACGATGTGATAGTCAAAAATGATTGGGTCCTTGGATCGATGAAAGGTCATTACATGGCATTTACCGATGCTAATAACAAGTTTGTTCTTGCGGCACCAGTGAACAAACTCATCGAGTAGCCTTTGAAGACGTAGACAATCCCCGATGCAACGTACCACGACATAGATCTTCAAATCATCAGCATACATAAGTTTGTTCTTGAAGTCTAACGAAGATGCAGCGTCATTGAAATATAACACGAACAATAAAGGTCCCAAATTGCTTCCTTGTGGGACACCAGATACGCTCACAAACGATGATGATACGCTAGAGCCATGCTTGACACGAAGCTTCCTATCAGTAAGGTACGACGACAACCACGACACCAATCTGTTCGATGCGCCCATCCGTGATAGTTTACACAGTAGCACTTTGTGGTCGATCTTATCAAAGGCTGCCTTTAGGTCTGTGTAGATCACGTCTACCTGTGCCTTTTCTTCTAAAGCTTCGAAACAAGTACTGGTGAAATCCAACAGATTGGTACTTACGGATCTACCGGGAATGAAACCGTGCTGATCGGACGAAATGTGGGACTTAGTAGCATGTAGAATTTGATCACTGACGATAATCTCAAAAATTTTCGATGCAGCGGGGAGGCTGGTTATTCCACGATAGTTCTTCACATTACGTCGATCCCCACTTTTGTGTACAGGTAACATATATGATTCTTTCCAGCACATGGGAAACACTCCTCTTTCAAACGAGTGTCTGAAAATGAAGGCAAGCGGCTCTGCAACTGCAATTATGCAGCGACAGAAGACAGATGCAGGGATACCATCCGGTCCAGGAGAAAATGAATTCTTCAATTTCTTGGAGGCGTGGATGATCATTGCAGGTAATATTTCAAACGTATCCAAATCTACTGCATCCGCAACGATGTTAGACGCAGCCAGTTCAGCATCGGAATCGCTAGATGGCTCGGGTTGAAAGACGGAAGCAAAATGTCTCGCGAAGAAGTTGCACGCTTCGGCTTCATCACTGGATTCCTTGTCTTCATACACTAAATTGGACGAAACTATTGGGTTTTTGCGTTTGCTATTGACAAAGCTCCAGAAGGATTTTGGATCACGACGTAGACCAAACTGCACCCTTAATACATGTGATTTGTAGAGTGCAGCATTTAGATGCCTGTAGTCATCGCTTGCATGTTTGAAATTGACTTTTGTAAAGTTGGATCGATGAGTTCGCATACGTCGCTGCCATTGATTGCGTACACGCTTCGCCCTCCGGAGGAGAGGCGTACTCCAAGGAGGTGAAATTGGGCACCGTTTCAAAGGAACGTTCGCAATCAGCCATTGGCGAATGATGTCGCAAAATTTGAATGCCATGTCATGGACGTTCGTACAATCGTAGATACAACTCCAATCAGAACCGGACAGATGGGCAGAAAGGCTGTCAAAATCAATTTTGCGGTAATTTATTTTCCTTTCTTCTACATTTCCCACTGGAAGCGAAGTCACTGATTTAGCTGGTGCGTTGAAGCGAATGGTCAAAGGAGGGTGATGAGGATCTACGGACATTAGTGAATCAACGGCGGTCAATACTTCAGCATGGCTTCCTTCGGTTAAAAAAACCAAATCCAATGTACGGCGCAGGTGATTTAGTTGTGCATTAATTTGATTCATGTTCAAGAAATCCATTCCGTCAATCAGCGCTGCGCTCGCCGGAGTCAAAAGTATCGGGTTGTCGAGACGTAAGCTGTTGTCGTCGTTAGACCATGCTAAACGCGGCTGGTTATAGTCGCCACAAGCGAGAATGATAGCTTCGGAGTTGGCGGACACACTTAGTTCACGGACGGTGGCGATATGATCTTCCATCAAAACAACGTCCCGGCTTTTATCGGGTGGAATGTAAATGTTACACATCAGAAAACGATGGCCCCGAATATTCGCAGAAACACACACTTGCTCCAGTCGATTTCCGTTAAGCGTGTCGATGCGTGTGCTCACGTGTCGATTGGCGACAGCTATCAGTACACCGCCAAAATTACGCTTGTCGCTATTCAGAGAACATCGATCACATCGAAAAACGTTGTACGATAATCCGAAAATTTGCAGTGAATTGATGCTATCGTTTAGTCCAGTTTCCGTCAGCAATATAACGTCATAACCGCAGTCGAGGGAAGTAAGAAATATATTGTCCAGCTTGGTCCTCAATCCTCTTACATTTTGGTAATAAATCCAGACGGCTTCATCGATGGAAGTAGAAGTATGCTGCAACACAGACTGATTGAGTGCTGGGGTCGAGAGAATAGAATGGATATACTCGCCTGTGATGGGAACCCTTGGGTTCCCACCGTCCTCATCATAACGCATTGGAACATCGATCAATTCTGCATTGCATCTACCGGTGGTGTGATGGATGTTGGCGTCAGGTTGACAACGGGAGGTTTCCGAAATTTTTGGACAGTAATCTCCTCGAACTCACGGAACATGATGCCCTCTGGCCAAGACGAAGGGTCCATTGCTTTGGATTTCAAAGCTGGATCAAGCCCGACTTTGAACGAGATGAAGGTCATGTTGCCGATGTCTGCTCCTTTGGGGACCAGTTTGACTACATCGGGATCCTGGGTTAATTGCAAATTTGCACGCACCATTGCTGAAATTTCCCCATTGGTCACATCGGGACGTATGCGAGACAGGTAGAGCCAAAATTTGGGTGCTGGTTTTGCACTGATGGCAACAGATACAACATCATTCCCAATCAGCTTAGAGCCAGACTGACATTCAGACGATTTTTGTGTGACATCAGGTCCACGAAGACGTTTGGCAGCTCGAACAGGTTCTAATGAGGGCCAACGCTTCACTGCGGGTGACATGGTCAACGAAGTGGGCCTAGATGACAATTGCTTTATTTCCGATTGCAAATTGGTGATTGCTTCCGTGAGTGCAGCCAGCGGAGATTTTTCATCTGCTACCTTAGTAATGGAGCGGAGATGGGAATTGCTGAACAGCTCAGCGCATTCATCGCACATCCAAAAGAGATTTTTCCGATGTGACGAGAAATAGCCCAGAAGGGCACGTGTCACTACCGGCTGGCCAGCACATTGCAAGTGGAATATGCCACCACAATATCCACGGCATGTGACGAATTCAATGCCGTTTATCATTTGGCAGCAGTTTGCACAAATCTTCTCCATGATAACCGTCGAACTTATTCGCCTATCGGTAGGCTTACAGCACAGCACAAACACAAGAACAGCAAAGAGGTGCCGAGGAATGTTTATTGTTTTTGTGTAAAAGTGGATGATAAATCAGATGAACAAAACGAAAACTTTTAGGCAGCTACAGTTGCAACACAAACGTAAGCACGATAATATCGATAACTTTGTCACATTCGCACAACAAACAGTCAATGGACAGTCACTAATTAAAAAATATTTGAGTGCGAAATCACAATAAAAACGGTAAGGAATAACGATCAAAACAAACACGATTTGACTGAATCTGTAAGATGCTGGCGTATCTTGAGGAGAAAAAGATACCGTTCGTGCCGAAAGATCGTAACCCAACAAACTTGCCCCAGTGCCTCCCAATAGAGGATTTCTTTGGCTCACTCAGTGCCCTAGTGTATAAAAACAATTGGGGGGCCAAGGACACGAAGCAACTGACTACAAGAATTCGGAATTGTATCCGGAAAATGGACGTAAGTGCCGTTCTCTCGGTTCTCTACTGTGAGTAGCTTGACCGTTGGAAGCAGGCGATTAACCAGAAGCGGCCAGAAATGATCAATAATAATGGTGTTGTTCTCCACCAGGACAACGCTCGGCCTCATACATCTTTAATGACCCGCCAGAAGCTACGAAGCTCCAAGTGATTATCATCTCTTCCGGTCCATGCAAAACGCTCTTGGTGATACTAAGTTGGCCTCAAAAGAGGCTTGCGAAAACTGGCTGTCTGAGTTTTTTGCAAATAAGGAGGGGGGGGGGGATAATGAAGTTGCCTTCTAAATAGCAACAAATTGGATAATTTTAAGTATGTTAAATAAAGCGTCAAATTTCGATCAGAAATACGACATTTCTTTTTCCCCAACCCTATATAATCAATATATATTTAATCTACTAATACCACTTAACTAGACAACTAACTAATGTGTAAATGTGTGATGTGTCTTTATTATTCTCTTGTCATGTTTTCATTTCATGTTACACATTCAAAATGGTACCGGGCAGACGGGTCAATCAGAAAAGTCCGGTGAGCTGTACGCGGTCCGCGGGTCGAAGGTTGAGTATAGCTGTTCTAACCGGCCTTGCAGCCCAAGTTTCCCCGTCTTGAACGACCGAAACCGGCCAAATTTAAATTCACCGTTCGAATTTTATGTTGCCATCCTGCGAAAGGTGCTGGCAATGATTAGATATAATTTCGCTAAGATATACTAGAAAATTATTTGGATAATCAATATGTTCAGTGTTTCAGTGCCAAACTTGACAGCGAGCAATGGTTAACTCTGTTAATGTTAATGAATTTAATTCACTTATGATGTACGTGAATATGAATAAAAAGCAACATAATGTACTATGAAGTCCTAGGTCCCTCCGGTTAAGTCTCCGATATTACCCATGTAGGATTTTCGAAAATTAGTAGCTTTTAAACTGCTTGATCGTTTTTTGAAAGAATGAAAAGTATTTAAGTGAACTTTTTAAAAAAAGGGGGAAATTATCTGTACCTAGAGATCCGGATGGATGCTTGATGTACATTCTTTCAAATATATACAAGGAATTTATAATTTTAGACAATTTTTTTTCTTTTTTTCAAGTTGGTACTACTATCAGTGGTCTTAATGTCAATCTTAAGATCAATCTGTCATTTAGTTTGTTTATAGTGTCATTAAGAACAAGTAAACTTTTTTTTGCTCGGTGTTTTTTTTTGATATGGATAATTCTATTGATCAAAGGTATTGTGTGAAATTTTGTGTCGCAAACAAAATTTCTTTTACTGACACGTAGAAAGTGTTGTGTGTTCCCGTGCTCGAGTAGTTAGCGTCCCACATTATCATGCCGGGAGTTCGGGTTCGATTCCCGTTCTGACCGGGGGATTTTTCATCAAAGAAATTTCCTTCGACTTGGCTTAAGAAATCTCAACTAAGTATTAATAAATGACGCTAGTTAATGCATACGTTGAGACGGCAAAAGTTCCACAAGGTACGTTAACGCCATTCAAAACGAAGAAGCACGACTAGTGCCAAAAGAGCTCTTCACTGGCATAATTACTGGCGACGAGACATGGGTGTCGAAGACATAAAAACGAATTCGCTGCATGAACTGGAAGCAATTCCTTAATACATCCATAAAAAGTGGTTCGGTGACTGGGTTCTTCGTTGGAAAAAGTGTATTGCTTCAGAAAGGACCTCTTTTGAAGGCGATAATATAAATTTAGACGATGAATATAGCATTTTTTTTAAAAACCACAAATTCCCGGTATGTATTTGACGGCATGAACGTCAGTATTAACATAAAAAGACTTATTACATGCATTAGCATTATTAGTTGCCCGCAGCTGGTTCCTTAAATAATGAGTTTATCCCATTTAATGGGCGTATTGAAAATTAATTTTAACGCCGCAGAATTTACGATTGGTTAGGACATTGAAGCAACAATATTTCTTTGAATTGAAAACTTCAAAGCTCACCTTTCCTGGAAATATAATTTTACAATCCTTCCCAAATGTATCTGTATTTTTCTTGTAAGCCGTTGTGCTCTCGTTTGTCTGAGAAAGTGAAAATAAACACGAAGAATACTCGAACACGGCGGCTGCTGTTTTATTATATTTTTCACCCCCCTTCAAAGTGTTCAAAGCACTCAGTGGAAACGACTCGAAGAGGCTGCCACGAAGCACCTGAACCTGAACCGACGAACCTCTTTGGGGATCACATGTTTTTTGCTCGGCGTGGGATGCATAACTTTGTACACTTCGGTTGTTGACATTTGCTATCGGTCAAAGGTGAAATGGCTGGAGACGGATATTCATAACGCAGCAGACAGACAGACGACTTTGACAGGCTTTAACTACACGACTGAGGGATTAAGTTTGGTTGGCGCAATAATTCATCGTTATCATTACAAAACGAGAGGGGGAAGGTGAAGCCATAGCTCGATCCGAAACGTGGTTCGAAGCCTACCATCCGAAATACTTGCATGAATAATAGATTCAATGGAGAGAGAGTGTGTGTATGATGGTGAAGTGAAAACCACCCACTGAGGTGGACCGACCTCATGATAGAATATGTAATGGTTTTCTGATTAATCATGGATAATGGCATTCAGAAATCGTAAAGTTCGTGTCGAGTGCGCCGAGGTGCGGGGAAATGTGAGTTTTATGCTAAACGCGTCCGTAGAATATGAGTACTATGTTACACTGATTGGAAATAATGGTTGTTAGGAATCAGAGTTTTTCATGAACTGAGGAGAAGCGAAGTATATTTTCCGAAGGCCGAGAAAATCGTGTTATTTCCTTTGATCTGTCAGGGCAGATCCGTGTAAGACGTTTTCCCATAACCCTAATAAAGTTTACCAGAAGGATGAAACGTGCTTGAGGCTGACACGTATTGATGCACTCATGTATAAATAGGTTCTGTCACATAAATAGGTTCTGTTCACCTTCTCCGATCGATAGGGCAAACGACTTACATCGTTTTTTTTTGTCCCGTGCGGAATAATACAATTTTTGTTATTGTACTAGAGGGGTATGAGAATATTTGCTTCCTCGAGAAGAGAAAGCAATATTTCTTCGCTTTATTTTAAGTGTTTCACTTTACAACGATCTCATAACTCTAGGAAAGATGATATTGACAGAGAGTTGGCTATATGAGAACGTTCACTCGTTGTCTTATTGTTGAGAAATGTGGGTTTAAATTCAATCACAATGCTTGCTTTTATCCTATGCATCAGCGCATGGATCTGAGTTGTTTCAGAATGAATATTCATTAGTGACTCAATAATATATGAGCCAATACACAAACAGAACCGCATAGTGATTGAATAACATGACATGAATAACAATAACATGAAACTTCATCGTTCAGCTGTAGACTATGTTTAAGATGAGCTCCATTTATCCTATTCACAGATGGAACTAACGGATATCAGGTGAATTTATAAGGAAACTATCACGAGTGTGTGAAGTTTGTGTGGATACACGTGAGCGGTGCAATGAAATGACCGTTTTCAAGCTTAGAAACAAATAATTCCTACCTTGAGAAACCTTGAGAATTCGTAGTCAATCCTTCTACCCGTACACTGTCGAAGTTTAATAAAAACGGGGAGCTCTGTTTCATAGTGATAGAAAACCTAAATCATATATAGTTTCACAATGTTTAAAGGCCTGAGTAGGGGAGGTCGCGTTTCCACAAATGTTCATGCCAATTCATGCACCATCTCAGATTGTAGTGAAACTTTGTGGTGTAAAACCATTGGCTATTAATGCAACTTGCAATTTGATTATTACACATGGTCTGGGTGATAAGCAGTACCGTTCAAAGACAACGGTTTGATTCGTGAATAAATGATATTCGGACTGTGCAATATGGCGAGTATGAAAGAAAGTTTTGACGGGTTTGGTAAAATGTAGTCGAGCGTTGTCATGCTTTATAATCATTTTTCGTATCTCTATTCGTTTTTCGACGTTTTTTCCGTGCCCGGCTCAATTGCATCAATTGAATTCGATGCCGTTCCCCAGTGATGATTCTGTTCGAATCCATAGGGGTAAAATAAAATCGGCCTATTATCTACGCATCCTGAGCATCTTCTATTCTATTTCTTTGATTTCTACTGTCATTTTCTTTCTTTTCGAAAGTAGAAGCTTCATTGAAGATTGGAATTGCTCGAATGGGCTAAGTTCGTTATAATCGTCAAAGATTTTCGCTTCGCATGCGGAAGGATTTTACCAAAATGTATTGTCTTCGACTGATTTCGAAATAGTGGTATGAAAAGAGCCAGAGGAGCACATAACAGTTACGCTTACCACTACATCATCGACAACGGAAACTGTTTATTCATGCTGTTCTACTGCACAACCTTCGTTTCAAAGAAAAAGAATCTGCTCGAATATAGGAATGTTTCAGTTCGCTCTGAAAATGACGATTTAAATTATCATTTCAACTGTGAAGAATGAAACGAATGAACGTAAAGCGAAAATAGTGTGCACGGAAGGGGAAAGACATTTTTTTCTACGAGCGTAGAAAGAGAACAATATTGAAGCAGCGTGAACAAGCTGGTTTTTATTGTGTGACGATTTGCCAATGAAAGGAAGTTTGTATCTAGAAGCCGAGTGTGACAAACAGTAAACGCGAAAATAAATGAAGAAATGTCACAAAATGTCTCATTAGTTTTTTCTTGTTTGTAAGTTAGCTCAATTTGTTTCAATTGTTGTTTACGAATTTGTAGATACATTTAATTAACACAAGTTTGGACTTGGGTAGATTGTACACTTGGTAGTTACTCTCCGTGATTGACCTGAACCAACGAAATTGTACAAAAAAACACACTGAATGGGAGTAGCAAACCAGCCTCACTAAGCAGATGCAGGTGAATCGAACTTTAATTAGTCAATAACAAATCCCACAACTTTCTTACAGACGCCAGGGGAAGGATTGCGATTATCATGAAAGATATGAGTGATAGTGGGAAAGGTTGTCTGTAATTGTGGACCTTGAACCACTCGAAGGAACGAAACTCAAAATTCGAATGTTCGAAATCACTCGAAAGAATTCGACTAGAATTAAACGGACAGGCAGTATATACTTTGGGACTAATCATGTGTAATTCTTTCTCTTATTTTGTCACGCGGAGGCGTGCGAGATCCTTTGGTAATCTGAGAAAACAAACGGGAGAACCCTATGATAAATTCGACCGACAATAGATTTTAAAACTTATCGCGCGATTAATTCTAACGGAATTCATTCTTATTTCAGCAACTCTGGATACCCTGATGAAGCAACCGATAAAAAACCCTTTCTAATATATTTTTTTGGCGACGGAGTTGTCCTTGGGCAAACTAAGAAGCGGAACGAACGCATATGAGAGCTTGAGAAACCCATCAAGAGCATAATTCTATTTTCAAAAAATCCACCTACAAAACATTACATAAGTTTTCGCGCGCAGTATTCTCTATTTATAACGTGGTGACGAAGAATATCCCTAGGCCACCGAGGAAATTTTTGTACTGTAAATCTTTCTAATCTTCACGATGAAACGTTTTTGTATCGCTTTATTATTAAAATTATCAACAAATCAGCATTCAGAATGTGAGACCCAAATCATAGAATCAAATATGGGATCTTCAACCGAGATCTGAATCTAAGATGTGTTCCTGAATCTTAATTTGAATCTGAAATCTGAATATGTGGTCTGAATCTAAGATTTGAATATAGGTTCTGAACCAAAAATGTAAATCTGAATTAAAGATCTGAATCTGTATCTAAATCTGAGTTTTCGATGTGAATCTAAGATTTGAATCAAAATCTGAATCCGAGATTTGAGTTTGAATTTTGAATCTAAGGTCTGAGTCTGATATCTGTATTAGAGATTTGAAGTTGAGATCTGCATCAATGGTCTGAATCAAAGAATTAAATCTGAAATCGAATATGAGATATGAATCTGAAATATGAATTTGAATCTGTGAATTTGAATTTGTGATCTGAACCTGATGTCTGATATGAGATCGGAATCTGTGATCTGAATCTAAGTCTGGATCTCAGACTTAAATCTTGTATCTGAATCTGAGATCTGAATCTGACGAATATGAATTAGAGATCTTGAAACTGAGAACTGGATTTGAGGTCTGAATCAGAGATTTGAATCGGAAATATGAAATTGTGCTCTGAATCGTATATTTTACTCTGCTATCGGAGGTTTGGATCAGAGATTTGAATATGAGAGCTGAATAGATTTGTTTATAAGATCTGATTCTGAGATTTGAATCAAAGATGTGAATGTAAAATCTAAACTAGAGGTCTGAATCTAAATCTAAATCTGAATTTGTGATCTGGATCTGAGATCTGAATCTAAGTCGGGACCTCAGACTTAAATCTAATATCTAAATTTAAGGTCTGAATCTGATATCTGAATTGTGCAATTCCAAATGGAATCGAACTTAAATGCAGATTTTGAAAACATATATTTTTTATTCGAATGGATGTTTGTATTTCGTTTGGGTTGGAGGACATATGAGTTTTCCACAGCATTTGGGAATTTTTTGACTCAAGTGTAACTTTTGAAAAGGGCGTATCGATTTTAGTAAAAGAAATCTTTGATAATTTATATCTCAAAAACTATGAGTCGTACCAAAATAGTGTCTTAGAAAGAGTTATAGAGTATTGATGTTAAAACGTAGAAAAAATATACACTGAGAAAAAAATTAGTGCTCTTTTTTATTTACAAAAAAAATTTAATTTGCAATATCTAAAATACATATTTTTTAATTTTTTTTTGATTTTTTTCATATAAAATAGAAGTTATGTAGAAAATTTAAAAAATGAGTCCAAGATGGTAAAACTATTTTTGACGAACTTTGTGGAACATCTATTTTTTATGAATTTTCGAAGCTTCAAATTTTTGTTTGTTGACAATAATTTTTAGCCACAAATTATGAATCCTTATATCCTGATGATGGAGATTAAGAGCTAGATTCATAATTTGCGGCTAAAAAGAATTGTTAACATACTGAAATTCGAAGTTTCGAAAATTCATAAACATTCGAGGTACCACAAAGTTCATCAAACATAGTTTTATCATCTTGAACCCATTTTCTAAATTTTCTACATGATCTCTATTGTATAAAAAATATATGTATTTTAGATATTGCAAATTAAAGTATTTTTTTGTAAATAAAAAAAACTATTTTTTTTTTCTCAGTGCATCTTTTTTTTAACGTTTGGACACCAATACTCTATAACTCTTTGTAAGACACTATTCGGTAGGACTCATAGTTACGCTCGATACGCCCTTTTCAAAAGTTACACTTGAGTCAAAAAATTCCCAAACGCTGTGGCAACCTCATATTTCCTCCAACCTAAACGGAATATAAACTTTCATTCGAATCAAAAATACTCACGTTTTGTCATTTGTCGATTTCATTTGGAATTGCTAAATTAGAGATCTGAAACTGAGAATTTGTTCAGAGGCTTGAATCAGAAATTTGAATATGAAATCTGAACCCAAGAAACCTGAAATCTGAGCCAAATATTGCATTTAAGATCTGAGTTAGAGGTCTGCATCTGAATCTGAGATCTAAATCCGAGTTTTGAATCCACAATCGGAGTCTAATAAATTAATCAGAGATCTGAAACTGAAGATCTGATTCACAGATTTAAATATATGATCTGAATATGACATCTGATTCTAGAATTGGAATTTAAACCCCGAACTAGAAATCTGTTTGTGAATCTAAATCTGAATAGGCGATCTGAATCTGATCTGAATTTGATATCCGAATCAGAGATCTGAAACTAAGATCTGGATCAGAGGTCTTTGTCAGAGATTTGAGTAAAAAAATGATTCTGAAATTTGAATCTGTGCTCTGAATATGGGATCTGAATCTTAGATTTGATTCTGGGATCTGAAACAAAGATTTGAGTACGAGATCTGAATTCAAGATACGATTATGAACTCTGACTCCGAAATTTCCGATCTGAATCTTAGATCTGTAACTCCAAAATATAGTACTTTTTTCTCTGAAGTTAAACCTTTAAAATCTTTGAAGTTAAACATCTAAAATACTTGGTTCTGAATATGGAGCTCAATTTCTAATTTGAAGTGTATTGTCTGTTTCATGAGTCTAACCCTGCAATCCAAGTATAAGATCTGAATTCCAAATACAAAAACAAGAACATGAGTTCTGTATCTGATGTGGAAACCTCAATTTGAAATCTAGCTTCAAGGATCTGTTTATGGATCTGGAAATTTGGAACTTGCATCTGAAATCAGTAATCATAAATTTCTAATTTGAAGGAAGCAACCTGATTTGTGAGTTTGTATCTGCAATCAATATCTTAAAACCGCAACTGGTTCTGGATCCTCTTGACTATAGTCGATTCCACAAGACGGCATTGGTATATGAGGGGTTAATTCAAGTTTGTGTGTGGTATGAAGATTTGGCATTGATATTTATATAGTGCTGTGCTCAATACGTCGATATTTATGTCAAATTGAGCATTCGCGTTATTATTTATCTTATTTGAAGCAATCGCACACATATTAAGTGATGATTTCGATGCATGTTACATTAAACATGCCCAGAAGTAGTAACAATATGAAATTGCAGGCATTGATGAGCAAGGACCTTTTTCAAACAAATAAATTCTCAGAGCAATCAACAATCAACAAAAGTCAACAAGCTGTATCCGAACACCTAGAAGGGGTGGTAAATCGATGCCGTTGTCCATAGGATGAAGAGTGAATTCATTTCGAGAATCCTATGTGCAGAACAATAATAAGAAGACTCAATCGCACCATCTTGAAGATCAATTTTCATCATTTCATCATATGCGGCAAAATTAGTTCGCGGCACGTTGGAAGTACTCAGTGGATAAATGAACTTTCGTTTCATATTATTTCTATGATGGTTTCCCGCCAACTCCAAAAAAACTAAATTATTCATGCAATTTATAGAGAACGCTCCGCATCGTTTGATTTCGTTGAATCAGTTTAATTTGTTAGTTTCAGTAGAAATACAAAACTGATTATTGATGACAGTTTTGGTTTTGCTTGTTTGCATTTCTCGATAAATTGTCCGTTCGAATCAATTCCACCTCTGTTTATTAAACTTAACGTTTCTCAGCCGACTGTGCTTCTGCGATCTGTTCTCATAGTGATTGAAGCAGAAAAACCGATAGGAGTAATAGCTTGGAAATTATTTTTGAGTTATACTGACTTACTTTCAGTTGCCACTTCTTCGAGGAATGTGGCGGAAAACTTCCTCCTCACGGTAGGATGGTTTCTAATTAAGAGGGAGGAAAACAAATTTTTAAACCGAACGAACGTTGATGGACACTTTGGGAAGGCTCTCTGCTCACCCATTAAAAATATGACAGACTTCCGTAATTAACACTCTCTTCAACCAGGTTTTCCTTTTGCCTGTTAGGATGCCGAAAATACACTGCAGCATTCGGTAAGTCAACTTCCAGCCAACGACAGCTTTAGTGTGGATAGATCATCCACGAGAATGTGCTTGTAAAACGAACGCTTTAAAGTGCCAACTGAAATTAGCGAGCAATTAGGGCAGGTGCTAAAGTGAAATTTCAATAAACGTTTGATGTCGTAGACCACTTCCCGTTAATTTTCAAAAATCGAACGCGATTATAACTATTATTCGATTACGGATTACGGAAGTGTGATCCTCGCTTCGGGGTTGGGAATCCAAAAATGAGTTCAACGGCATTATATACGCGCTGTCTGCTCTGTCTGTTAAAACTGTACCCATAAGCTAGGTGTTAGTTCCTATATAAGCATCTGCATACGGTAATGTAGCAACATAAGCCTTCTCCTCTTCAAATCCATTAAGTAAATGACCTCTTTTGAGTTGGGCTCTTCTGCCGCGCAGGGAGGATACACACAGCAATTTTCATATGGTGCGGTTTTCCTAATGCCCTGATGTCGAGGGCGTAGAAAATAAGATATCACCATGGTGGTAAGTTTAGAATAGACACGTTTGGTGAGTTTACATCAACGTAATTTTGCCTCTGGAGTGGAGAAACGGACGCGAATCATTTTGTGTAAAATAGCAATTTTCTAAGTAGGAGGCCGAGTGCCATTGATGTTTGGTACATTTATAGGATAACAAAATGAGCCTCGTTACGATGCTGGGGGAGACGTTGAGAGTATATTTCTCTGCTCCCATGAAGATTGGTGGGAAGTGATACTATAGATTGAACCGATGTTCATTACTAGATTGTGATCGGGAAATACTGTCATGAAGTGAGGTTACATTTATGCAAACGCATTATATGGAAGTACTCATTATTGAACAACAATATTTTCCAGTTAGAGAACTACGTTCAAAAGGAAGGCATAGTATGAAGTTGGCACCAGTAATCTATTCCCTCCTAGCTATGCTGTCAAAAAAGAAACAAGTAATGCAGCGACAAGGCACAATTCACCAGGCGAGAGTATAATCAATAATTCTCGTGGATTTTTTTTCAGTTTCGCTCTAGACAGCGAACAGCAAATGTTCAAGCTGAGAGTTAATTTAAAAATAAACATGCTGATTTTTTGCTACTTTGCTACTGTGTCAGTCTTTCGCGCAGCTCAGTGCAAGCATTTTGTGCAATTGTACTCCATGTGGTAAAAATAAACGACGGCGCAATGAAATATGGTTTTGTTGCTTGGATTTGTGCTGATGTGTGGATCAGTTCAAGGTTGCCATTACTACAGGTCCATCTGCATTTTTAAGACAAAGACACACATAATTTTAAGATTTAAAAAAAAATCCTTTCCAATATTAGTTATCACCTAATAATGAAACTATGAGTATAATTTTCATTTAATTTTTTTATCTAGTAAAATTGTGCAATTCATGATAGTGTTTGAACAAGTTTGAACTTCCAAAGATAGAAAAAAATCACTATGAAACTAATTTTACCCTAAACACATAGCTTCTCAGGAAATTCATACCCCCTTTACAGCTGTATCTCAATTGTGATCTTCCGGAAAACGGATATTCATTTGTAATGCTTTCGCTGTCACTGATATTTCAGCTTTAAGTTAGATGAAAACATAAAAACATAGAAGGTTCAGAGCCTTCGGGCACGGACGGATGATTGACGTAGGACTGTGATTGTTCGAAACACTAGTTCTTTTTTGTAATTCTTTCTTTTGTTCAGAAATCTGTTATTTGATTCTTTTTTGAAATTCGAAATGGTGGCCCGGAAAAGGGCCGTTTGTTATATGTACACAAAACCGTCAAACGGGTTGTAACGTACAAGAAATAAAATTAGCTTTCCTGCCAGAAGCTCAACTGTTCAACTGTCTAACTGAAAATGAATAATAAATATCAGTGTGAAACATAACAGGGTGGAATGGCAGTCGAAGTTTTTCTGGATCGCTAAATAAAAAAACTATGGATGGGTTATACCAATGATATAACCGCAAGGTTGACGTAGGACTCCCGTTGGCTTAGTAATCAATTGCATTTCTTCAATTAGCAATAATCCCACCTCGGATGATCCTCATTGGGTACGATATCGCCGCTGCGCAGTGCTATCTTTTGTGTATTGATTAAAATAGCGAATGAATGAAACTATTTACGAATTCAATTGCAAACAAATCTCAATTTAAGTCAATTCATGCATTATGGTAGTAGTTATCACAGCAAATAGTTATCAACATTTTGCCTAATCAACAAACGGTATGCGTAGAAGTTCAGTGAGCTGGTGACATGAAGGGATATCTTCCAATGCAGTCTTTAATAATCGAGCCAAAGCGTTGCATTTGTACTCGCTTTTGTACACCGTGATAGCAAAACGAGTTCTGGAATGTAAAAATGTTTGGGGGTATAAAAGTATTGCCGACTTGAATGTATCTGCAATGCCGATTCTCCCAACTTCTTGGTTTCGGAATCTGTATTGGGAAAACACATTCCGGTTTGCAAAAATGCAAGCGAGTACAAAAGTACTCGTAGTTTGCATCTTTCCCCAGGCTTCATGGTTTTGAAGTCTGTGTTAGGAAAACATTCCAATTTGCCAAAACGCAAACGAGTACGAAAGTTCCCACTGCTTGCATCTAAATTTCTATTCCGATTTCCACAGGATCCATGGTTTAGGAGTCTGTGTTAGAGAAACATTCCGATTTCAGAAACGCAAGCGAGTATAAAAGCACCCGCAGCTTGCATCAATTTTGCAATGTCGATTTCCTCAGGCTCCATGGTTTTGAAATCTGTGTTAGGCAAACATTCCAATTTCCAGAAACGCAAGCGAGAACAAAAGCACTCGCTTAGCGACACTCGCTTATATATCGATTGGTGTGATTTCAATAGCCTGTTTTGAAAGCAATTTTAGGGCTATTGAAACAAGTTTTTGGTTAAAAAGTAACAAGCATATAACGCGTAGACATTTTATCTTTCGAATGAAGTGTTTATCATACCATTTCGTTCAGTTGTTTAGGAGCTATTAAGGCTCAAAATCTCGTTCTCGGGCGTAACGCTTTCGTTTTCAAAACGTAGTAGACGTAGTCCTACGTCAAAAATATATTTATTTATTTATTTATTTATATAGAATTCATTGTGACGTGAAGAATTCTCCTTGTCATGTACTACATTTAGTTTTGATTCATTTAACACTTCAATTTAATCTTATTTCTCTATAATTCAAAATATAACCAATCAATTTTGTTGGTTCTACCTGTCCCACCACCATTTAATGCATTCCTTATGAAATCCACTCACACTATTTATACTCCTAATTTCGTTAGGTAGTTGATCCCAAAAACCAGTGCCAAAATATATTGTCATTAATTACATTGAAAAAGAAGAAGAAACAAGAAATGTTAAATCCAAAGTTGATCCCAAGAACCAAAACCAAAATATATCGTCCAAGAATGTTGAAAATACTAACCATTTCTTGATATTTTGAGGCAAAATACACATGAAAGCTGTATTATTTTTAATGGTCAGCTATGGTATTGTAAATCATCGATAGTAGTAGTTTTTTCGGTGCAATATTGTTCGTTTGCAGACTGTATTTCACATCACACACACTGACATTGTGGGTCGTGACAATACCACCTTGGTATCGCTGCAATAATAATTTTCTGAAATAATGACTTTCTATGGAATTGCAGCCATCTTTCTAACTCACTCCACCATCAACATCACCGATATTCCTACACATTGACTGGATGTCCAATTTGTTTGATAGAACGAATTATTGCACAGAATCTTCTGTTGCATACAACATTCACGGGAACTAAGTTGAAAGAAAGAATGCATAATACATGATTCCCTTTGCATTCGCTTGCAAAACATACCTCTTTAATTAGTTAAATTGCTCACTTGTTTTACTATTTCCACTGTTGATTTCTCAGGTAAAAAATTGCTTGATGAATCTGCCGTTTAATGGTATATAAACAGCCATTCCATGTCAAACCGATATAGTGGTTCTCAGATTTTCGTGAAAAGTGGTATATTTGTTCTTAAACGCAAAATATTGTACCTGTATTTTTTTGTTTTTTCTTTAGGTGCCTATTTCCGTTTTAGAGTGGTCCGAAAAATCCAAAAAGAATTTCATAACTTTTGAACTACTCGACCGATTCAGATGATCGACATATCAAATTAAAGACAATTAGTTGGTTTTTTTATATTACACTTGCAAAAAAATTGATTTTGTTTTTGTAATTATTGATTGTATTTATTTTTTGTTGTTTTTAGGGCTTTGGACTCGAGGGTGCTATATTTTTTTATTTGTTTTCTTGTAAGGTGAGGATTTTTTACATAACATATCCAATAATCAGAGATGTGATTTTTTCCGTTTTAAACTTATGAATTTTCAAAGTTAATCGAAGGTTAAAAAAATAATGTTTTCCCCTTTTTTTCAAAAAAAAAAATATTAACTTTTAAACAACTGGACCGATTCAGATGATCAACATAGCAAATTGAAGCCAATGCTCATGCTTCTTTGAAAAAATATTACTTTTGCGAAAAATTTGGATTTTCACTTTTGTAATTATTGATTGTGTTAGTTTTTCATAGCTTTTTTCGGTTAAAGAAAGAGAACGCTATATTTTTTTATATTTTTTCTTGAAGGCTGAGGATTTTGAATTTTTAAATAACATATTAAAAATCAAAAATGTAACTTTTCTCGTTTTTGAGTCATGATTTTTCAAATTTAACTTGTTTCCAGTTTTCGTTCAATATTCCTATACAACTAGATTAGATCTGTGCGATTAGAATCAGATTGTTTAGCAAGTGTACGAGGGCTGTTTAAAAAATAAGTTCCTGTGTCCCTCAGAAATCGCGGAAAAATAAAGTTAGGACAAAAAACAAGGTGATTTTCGTAATCTAAGTTTTATTTTCTTTCCGCGATTTCTGAGACACTGAAACTTATTTTTTGAACGACCCTCGTGGTAATTTCACATCGCTGATTTTTGGATAAATCCTCAGCTTTCAAGAAAAAATATAAAAAATATAGCGCCCTCCTGTCCAAAGCCATGAAAACAACCAAAAACAAATACAATCAATAATTACGAAACCAAAATTTGAATCTTTTGCAAGCCTAATATTTTTCTAAAAAATACCAACTAATTGTATTTAATTTGGCATGTCGATTATTTGAATCGGTCGAGTAGTTCAAAAGTTATGAATTTTCGAAAAAAGTAACTTTTGGGATTTTTTTGGGGATTTTTCGGACCACTCTAGAATGGAAATAAGCACCCTAATGAAAATAAAAAAAATACGGATCTAATATTCTGCGATAAAGAACAAATATACCACTATTCTCGAAAATCTGAGAACCACTATATCTGTTTGACATAGAACGGCTGATAACATGTATCGTAAGAACGATTCTGCTTAATATGACGTAGTCAATACAAATGTTGTTATTGGGGAGTTCGCTCTACGTAATGTTATGTCATAATGCTAAGCTGGACCGCTTTTGATAGAACAAGCTCGGCCTAGAGTAATATGAGCTACAACAACCGATTTAAACAATTACAGACTATCGGCATTGAGTGAAATCGTTTTGATTGAACAGAGTATTCGGAGTCGAACGGACCCAACGCAACGAGAAACATGATAGGGATTTTGCAGTATGTCAATGCTCGAGCACATATTGTGAAAGTTGTTATGATATTCTATGCAACATTGAACCCTGAACTAGTCGTGTTCTTCAAGCTATGTTCCATTTCCTTGTTACTTTTACAAATTCTAAAATAGGGGAAGCGAAGTTATGCTCACAAACAAATTTCATAAGGTGATAAAAGTTTCCTGAATATTCTAATCGATGCAGGTACAAACGAAAATCATTTTCACTAAGAGCCACATAAGTATATCTAAAGAGATCGCTACTCTACAGCGAATTTGTGAAGTAGGACAACATCTTTCATTACGGATGCCGAATAAGAATCATGCTACGTTTTTTTGTTTTGAAACTAATATTGTTGCGAACGGATTTGAATGATTTTTATACCAATGGAATCGAAATCACTCTAAGATTTGTTCGATATACAATTCTTTCAACCGTAAATGGTTTAAATCAACAGAAAAAGGAAGCCCTATCATTTTTCTTACATCTTTATGTGTTTTTTTGTATTCACCTTCCCACACCGTCGATAACAAGCTGCCAATGCAGCTGCGAGGCACATTTTTGACGTCTAATCCGTCAATATAGGGGTCCGTTTCCATGTTTCGTGTGGAAGTGTAGTTTAATTTAGAATCTTAATCTTCTTAACTAATGGATGTATTTTGACTCCAAATATACTAATTAATAGGAACCATCTTTGCCTAAGACATGTATAATGAAAATAGTAAAACAATGTAACCGATTAAATTAGATGAGTTTTTTTCCGATTTCACTCGCCACTCACATTTTTCCACAATTCAACAAGTAACATTCTTGCTTGCCATTCGGGCGTTAGTATACATGGCAAGGTTTCTTTCTTCGATGTCACGTTGCATCGAGGAAGAATTATATATTGTCCGCTATCTGGTAATGATTTTTAGCTTCATTCTAGACAGCAATCATCTTACACCATGTGTTAAAGCTGAGAGTTGATTTGGAAAAATATTGCTTCTATATCAATTGCTCAGTGGAAACATTCTGTGTAATGGAATATGCGTTTTGTTAAACAGAACAACAATAGTATGCTGTCGATTTCGCACATGTCACATTACATCGAGCGAGAGGTATACATTACGATTCGACAGTCATCCAGCTAGTAACCAGTAAGCAGCGGCGGCGGTGACGAGAGCGCTCAGGATAGCCTTTCTCAAGGCTAAGAGTTTATGTTCAGTTTCCTTTTCTTTCTCTTTTTCTTCCTTTTTTCTTTTTCTAAAATATAATTCATTCATGATTTAACAGCTATCCAGCTAGCAACCAATCGTGGTTGCCGGCGAGGAGATCTAAATAGTCTTTCTTAAGGGCAGGAGATGAGAGAATACATTTTCACATTTCCCTAGGTTTGAAAACATTCCATTCATTTTAGAAGACCTTCAATATTAGCTTTCAGAGCGTGGTAATCAACCATCGATTCGATAACGCGGTAGGGTTTTTAGCCATCTGAAAACAAATCCATGCAACAGCTTAAAAGTTCGCGAACATCGTTTATGAATGACGTAGCATCGTGATCCTCAACAAAAGCTCTCCGATGAACGAGTTTTTGTTTTAAATTGGCATTTTTCATGGCTAGAGAAGAATGAACTGAAAAAGTTCAAAGCCCCTATAATTCGAGACAATACCCTCATTAACACTAAAACGGTTCCCTGAATAAATCGCAGCATACCATAGACCATTTTATACACTCTGTCCAACTTCTATAAGACCAGGTGATGATCTCGCTGCTTTGTGTCATTGTAAACAAACAATGCTTCAATTTATATTCTAGTGTGTAAGTATTGGTGACTAACATACATTGCATGATATTCATATAAGATCATTTACATTTTCCATTGTTTTAGTTGTTTCGATCAATAAATCTGGACAATGCCGAAGGGAAAAGTGCTCATGAAGAGAGAAGAAAGACAAATTGATGCATTTCACCAAGAAAATGTTGGTATCAGAGAAATCGCTCGTCGAATTGGACGATCCCATGAAGTAGTGCTCAATTATTTGAGGAATCCTCAAGGATACGGTAAGAAGGAGAAAGCTCCACGTAAATCGAAGCTCTCTGACCGGAATAAGCGAGAAATAGCTCTCTCAAGTATCACCAAAAAATTCTTCTGAAAAGTTAATATTCAGATATGTTCTAGAATAATATTCAAAGTGAATTGAAAAAAATTCAACAATGCGTTTGTGTTCTCTTTGAAGGTGAGTCGATGACAGTTGCGACACTTTCAAACTTCCGTAACGTTTTCCGACCAAATTTAACAGTTTCTCTTCAGAATGTGTGTTTCGCTCAGTTTTGCAGTTGTCAGTGAGATCCAGGTCGAGATTTGTGGTCTCTTTGTGGTCGTTTGTCTGCTTTCAGCCACCACAGCAAGAAACTATGCTAATCTTATATTTTTCTCAACCAAGTATCAGTTTACACTTTTTCTAAACGAATCTTGATGTCCAGTGAACCTGTTCACGAATCAATACGGTGCTCCTATGAGTAATAGATAACGGTACTCAATATCAAACAAAGTAGTCACCCACACTAGCTAATGTTTTGAACTACTAGACCGATCCAGATGATCGACATATAAAATTAAAGCCAATCACCTGGTCTTTTGACGTAGGACTAAGTCTAACCGGAAGATATAGGGGGTGAAATGGAAATCTAGGCACTGAACAAGTAGGAAAAAATGCAAGATTTGGAACGCTTATAACTCGAGCATTTCTCAATAGATCGCAAAGGTTTTTTCTATCATAACGAATAACATTTCATTTTTTCTTAAGATAAATAATTGAATAATTGTGAAATATCAACCATTGTCAAAATGCACTATGTGCCCATTTTTGATTGGTCCATTTTGTGCTCCTCAAATCGTACCGACCAAAACGGGCAACCAGAGCAGCAGCGAAATATAATGAAGCACGATTGGAAAGGAAAAAGAAAAAAATGAACGAAACATTGGTCGCAGTCTCACACATGCGTAATTCTCTAGCCAGCCAGTCAGCTTAAAAATCCCCGCTCCGCTGCCGTAACGATAATTCTCATTCAAACCGTACACCACATCGGTTCTCATCACAACACATCAACAAACCAACCCAAGCAGCCATGTCTGGACATGGTAAAGGAGGAAAAGTGAAGGGAAAGGCAAAATCCCGCTCGAACCGTGTTGATCTGGAGTTCCCCGCAAAGGTAGCTAGGCCGAGCGCGTTAGTACCAGTGCACCACTCCACCTAGCCGTCGTTATATAGTTTCGGCCGCCGAAGTGATCGAGTTAGCTGGCAAAGCTGCTCGCGACGATAAGAAAACCGGCATTCGGAACAGAACACATTCGGTTCGGTGGACATCAAGACAACAGGCAGTTGCAGCGAGTAGCGAGTGCCAATCGCAATCGCAAAACGGCAGCTGGTAGCAGAAGAAAAAAGTTTGTTCTTTATACAATCTGCTTTGGTGGCAAATCCAGAACAAGGCGGCATCAAGGGCGTTCGAAATGGTTTTTTTCAAAACCACAAGTACTAAGTTTTCTAAATTGGAACCATTCCATAAAACAAGGCGCTTTTCAGGGCCATTAAACCTTCCAAAAAAGAGTTTAGGAAATACAGTTCAATGCTTTCTAAAACATTATGCAAAATAATAATAAAACACAAATTGATTTTTTCATCATTTGTTTGCCAGGATCTGATGAGTATGTGAATTTGGCAGTTGTTCTGAGCTTATTGATAGTTGGGGACTTTCCTGATTATTCAATTTTCACCCATTCTTAAATTGTTTCCAGATTGAAAGTACAGTAATTTACAATTAGTTCGACATTTAGCTAATTGGACGGACATGTAATGCGACTTATTTAGTTGGACAATTTTGTAAACATAGAGATCCAAATTATGACCCCACATTGAAAGTCGACACTGTACCACTGTCATCGCAAATGTTCAATTACAGGTTAAAATCGCCTACAATGCGACACTGAGTGGCACATCGGCACGTCGCATTGAATGTAATTTATAGTACAACATGTCACAAAGCTGGATGGGAAGAAATTTTCCAACTGTGAAAGCTGTGGCGAGTGGCAACAAATCGCTAAACAGGAAGGTTTAGCCGAACAAGATGGGGATATCGAGTTATAACAAAGCAATAAACTCTTTAGATTGAAGATAATTTTGTGATCCTGAAAAGGACCCTTTTTAGCCTGCATGTGAATCCAACGAGCGAACAAATCGTAATGAATGTATTTTTTTGCCATCGCTCCCTTTTAACGCTCATTCGTTCGGCTCGTTGGACTCGCCCCTCTGGCTGAGTCTGCCGATTTGTCTCTATGCTGTGAGTGTGTACCGCTAGAGTATAAAACACGCGGACCCCAAAAAAATATCTTATTTTCTTTCAAACCGTAAACCCGTGTGGTTGTACGGCATCGGCATCGTGGACGTAACAAAGGAGGACAAGTTAAGGGAAAGGCAAAGTCTCACTCGAACCTTGCAGGTCTCCAGTTCCCTGTTGGTCGCATTCACTGATTGCTCCGCAAGGGTAACTAGGCCGAATGGATTGGTGCCGGAGCACCAGTATACCTAACAGCGATTATAGAGTTTCGGCCGTCAATTAGAAAACCCGCATCAAGAACAGAGCAGGTTCAGTTCGGCGCTCATCAAGGCAACAATTAGTTTCAGTGAGTGGCAAAGTGTTTCTCCGGCACGTCGCATTAAATGTAATTTACTGAACAACATGTCACAAGCTGGATGGGAAGAAATTTTCCAACTGTGAAAGCTGTGGCGAGTGGCAAACGCAATAGTTAAACAGGAAGGTTTAACCGAACAAGATGGGAATATCGAGTGATAACAAAAACACAACACCAAAGGTTCTTTTCAGAACCATCACCATATTCATAAAGAGTAAACAGTAAACTAATCCATTTTTCAGGTAGATAGGTAGGTATTCACATAGGAGAAGAAAATAAAACAATATATTTAAAATATATATTTAACAAAAGCTGTCCCCTTTGTATAGTCCTACGTCACTCCGGTTATGTCCCCGACATTACCCACCCGTCTTTTATTATTTCGAGAAAAACGAGTTTGAAGTTTGGTGCTACAAGGGATTTTCATTGAGCGTTCGAAACAATTCCGATAAGTTATTCCTGCTGTACCCGTGGTTTCAAAATCTGATAAGTCTGGAATGTAGCTTACAGAATGTTTAACCTAATGCAATCAATAACTCAAAATTTTGAATTTAGCGACTTGGTCCGCTCTGACTTAACACCGGCCATATGTGCGATTCACATAGAACGTTACGGAAAAGAACGTCCACGTCTCCACTAATTCACACACGCAATCTACGCGTGCAGCAGCACCGTCACGTCAAATGTCAAACAAATGATTTATTCAATGTTATTCATGATGTCACCACCTACAACAGTATCAAATTGCAATGCTCTCTTTGCCTAGAACCAGTTCTAGATTTAGAAAGATTCAGTGAAAATCATTGAATTATATTATTTAAATACTCAAACCCCGTAGTCCCGATCCTTATTCAACAATAATAATATATGGACTATTTTCCTCAGGTAGTCGCGAATGATTTTTTAATTCTGTTCTCGTTATTATTGATTGTGTTCGTTTTTTATTTTGTTCATAGTCTAGGGACGAAGGGCGCCTATTTTTTTATATTTTTTCTGAAAAGCTGAGGATTTTTCACATAACATATGTCGAAACCAGAGAGGCGTTTGTTCGTTTTTGAGTTATGATTTTTCAAAGTTTACCGATGGTCGAAACATCATTTTTCACATTCTTTCCAAAAGTGACTTTTTCCAAAAATGTATTACTTTTGAACTACTGGACCGATTCAGATGATCGATATATCAACCTAAAGCCAATTAGTTAGCCTTTTTTGAAAAAAATGACACATTTGCCAATTAATTGAATTCAAGTCGTTGACATCCAGTCTAGTCGCATAGAAATATTGAACGAAGAAAGAAAACTTGTTAACTTTGAAAAATTATAACTTAAAAACGAAAAATAACACATCTCTGATTTTTGGATATGTTATGTAAAAAAACTCAGCGTTCAAGAAAAATATAGAAAAATATAGCACCCTTGGTTCCGGAACCATGCAAACTATAGAAAACTAATACAATCAATAATTACGAATTCAAAATCCATTTTTTTTCGAAAGTCTAATATTTTTCAAAAAAGATTATCTAATTGGCTTTAATTGTATGTGTCGATCATCTCAATCGGTCCAGTAGATCAAATATTATGAATTTTTGTGTTGGAAAAAAGAGGAAAAAATTGATTTTTCGAACCATCTGTTAACTTTGAAAAATCATAAGTCAAAAACGAAAAAAAACGCCTCTCTGGTTTCGGAATATGTTATGTGAAAAATCCTCAGCTTTCCAGAAAAATATAGCACCTTTGGTCCCGAGACTATGAAAACAATATAAAACGAATACAATCAATAATAACGAGAGCAGAATTCTAATTTTCTGCAAGTATAGTATTTTTTCAAAGAGATCAGGTGATTGGCTTTCGATCATCTGGATCGGTCTAGTAGTTCAAATGTTATAAATATTTTGAAAAAGTTATTTTTGGAAAAAAAAGAGGAAACAGTTGATTTTTCGGACAACCCTGAAATAGAAATGGTTTCCCTACTGAAAAAAATTAAAAAAATACCGGTCAAATGTATGCTATAAAGAACAAAACTACTAATTTTCACGAAAATCTGAGAACCACTATATCGGTTTGGCATGGAATGGCTGTATATGAGGGTGGCAGCGAAAATGGACATGTCAAATTTCAAAAACCGACCATGTACATTTTGTTTATTGTCCCAAAAAAATGAGAATTTTTCACATAACATATCTCGAAACCAGGGAGGCGTTTTTTTTGTTTTTCAGTTATGATTTTTCAAAATTACCCAATGGTCCAAAAAATCTCTTTCCCCTTTTCTCCCAAAAATGACTTTCTTCATAAAAGTATTACTTTTAAACTACTTAACCGATTCAGATGATCGACATATCAAATTAAAGTCTACTAGCTAGCCTTTTTTGAAAAAAAAAATAACACATTTGCCAATTAATTGGATTATAATCACATACATCCAGTCTAGTCACATAGAAATGTTGAACGAAAACTGAAAACATGTAAACTTTGAAAAATCATAACTTAAAAATGAAAAATAACACCTCTCTGGTATTCGGATATATTATGTAAAAAAAACTTTCAGGAAAAAATATAAAAAAATATGGCGCCCTTGGTTCCGAAACGATGTAAGCTATAAAAAACAAATATAATCAATAATTACGAAAACAAAATCCATTTTAATTAATTGGATTATAATCACATACATCCAGTCTAGTCACATAGAAATGTTGAACGAAAACTGAAAACATGTAAACTTTGAAAAATCATAACTTAAAAATGAAAAATAACACCTCTCTGGTATTCGGATATATTATGTAAAAAAAACTTTCAGGAAAAAATATAAAAAAATATGGCGCCCTTTGTTCCGAAACGATGTAAGCTATAAAAAACAAATATAATCAATAATTACGAAAACAAAATCCATTTTTATTCAGAGTGCAATATTTTTGCAAACAAGACCAGCTCATTGGCTTTAATTTGATACGTCGATCATCTGAAACGGTCCAGTAGATCAAAAGTTATGATTTGTGGAAAAAGTCATTTTTGGCAAAATGAGAAAAAAGGTTTTTTTGGACCGCCCTAAAATGGAAATGGTCACCCTACTGAAAAAAAATACTATATACACTATATCGGTTTGGCATGGAATGGCTGTATACAGGGAAACTTCGATATAACGTACCCTCGTTATAACGTACCCTCGATATAACGTACATTTTATCTCGATATAACGTACACATTTCCAAAGTGTAAAGGAAAATTTTTTTCAATATTTTTTTTCTGATAGAACAATGAATCATCTGTATTGTGATGCTAAAACAAGTTTTGTACCTTCAATCAATCATGAAATACAGCTGGTTTTGTGATTCTGGATTCTAAATGAATCAATCGTTAATCAACAGTACGAAGGGAAACATCATGAGAAAGGCTGGCTTCGTCTTCTGATTAAAGTTATTCATTAACTTTACTAAAACAGCAACACAATAATGTATTATAGACTACGTTTGTGAGTACTTTATTATGCTTCGATATAACGTACAATTCGATACAACGTACAATTTTGAAAGTGAAATGTACGTTATATCGAAGTTTACCTGTATATACATATATAGTTCACAAAAAAAAAGTTTATTTTTCATAATCTTGCATGTATGCCCAAATTTAATACGACCGCAAAGGGTTAAACCATTGAGAAGCATGAACTCCGAAAGATCGAATAAGAGGCAGAGGAAATGATGAGGAAGTGGAAAAAAACTGAAAAAACATACCGGAACCAACATCTTTTTAACCAAGATGATTTGTTTTTAAAAAAGAAGAGTAAGAATTTACAGCATGTTCTTGATCTAAGATGGTGAATTATTAACAATTATCAATAAGATAACTCGTCAAGCCAAAATATTTGTAAAGAAAATATAGTTTGGAACAACCATCATAAAAAATCCTGAAACCAGAAATTCATTTTTCATTTTAATTTTTTTTTTTTCAAATACGATGTTGAAAACTTTTCGAATGGATTTATTTCATTATTCTAGTTTTCAAATTTAGGACTATCCCCTTCCACTATTTTGAACACAATATTACATTCTACGTTTCTAAGAATGGTTTCAAATTCCGATGGTAGTTAGTCTCTACGTCATTTTCAATTGTTATTTTATTGTTTCCCTACACATAAATTTAACTAGTTATTAATGTTGAACCAACATCCATCACATTGTTTCCAAAAGAGCAAATTCCATTCCGACAACTTCTGGAGCAAAGGTATTGTTTGAACAGATTCAATTATTCGGTTGATTTACGCATCAAGGTTCATCTAAAGATAATAATTCTCATCCAAGCGTGCTTCTTACGCAAATATTGGCACTGAATACAGCAGCATTCCAAACGAAATGATTAATCATGTCATCCTCCTGTGTCAACAGAAGTTTCCCCCAGCCAAACCAATCCAAACTAATTTAGAAAAAGATTAGAGTCAGCAATCCACGCGCAAGAGTCAAAGCAGCAAAACAGCGGTAGAGCGAACGAATGGATTCAATGCAATGGAGTCTGTTTGATAATCAGTGTCGATCAATCACCTAATTCTGCTTCGTCGGAAAAAGTATTATCGTTGTCGAATCAAATTACAATTTTGTGAAATTCTTGCTGGCGGAGTGTACCGATTATTTGGTCTTGCTTGCAAAAAACTTAATTTATTGAGTTCTGCTTAGAGTTGCGAAAATGAGGAGGGAAAAAACAGGCACAATTCGAACTTCTCTGAATTCCAAATAAGTGTTTTTCTTACAGAATGGATTCTCAATCCCGTTTTTAGTCACATTTTCATCAAATGTATGTGTTGTAAAAAGTGGATTGATTATTCCTAATTATGGGGAAAAGTAAGAGAACGTAAATCAAGTTAAACTCCCTAAAGCAAAACGAGAAACGAAGTTAACACAAACAAAATTAGGCTGAATTTGGAATGAGTTTCGAATATAATATTATTTCACTTCACTGAATGTTCAAACAACGTAAATATTAATAGTTTAATCACGGAAACACAATTTAAAGTTTCTGTGAAAAGGCTCTTGTTCAGGACTCCCGATGTGTTTCTCATGAATGTGTGCAATTTATTGCACAAATTTACCTTCCCATCCGCACAATAATAAATTTCGTTTCGGCTTACCTTGTACGGTTTTTTATTGTCATCTTCCATTGTTAGACACTAATTGGTTTTTAACTTTTCACTAAACGCACTGGGTACGAAGTTTAACGTAAGTGAAGTTCACAGTTCACAGATTATGAATTTGGCACGATCCAACAATATATGTTCTGTATACAGATTGCTAAACTTGGAATATTTCGTTGATGTATCACAATCGGTTCAAAGATTTAATGCACACTCTCACACTTATTCGCTAGCGTAGTTGATACACTTTTCCGATATCACTACAAAAAAGCGCAACTATAAATCACTTATCACTAGAGCTAGTGATCCCCTCGAATAACAACCAATCGAATTCCCGGCTGAAGAATCATCCACACAAACACACACCTTCAGAAACCGCTGCCGTCGAACTTACAGAAGATATCCTCCGACCCTAACGATGATAAGATTCGCATTAAAATGATAAACTTTTGCACAGACGGCTCCACCTAAACCTTGCACGAACGAGAGTGGAGCACCTGAGCGTCTGAGTAACTGGGGCTCTCAATGTTTTGTCTCGCAATCAACCAATTAACAGACACTAACACCAGTGCAGCTTTGTTGTTTGGGCTGCAAAAGAGAACGGGAAAAAGACAAAGAGAATATCAGGAGAGTGATGACGGCAGTCTGACACGCACACACACACACACGCGGAGCATGTAGACCGAGCGACGCGTAGAGATAGCACGTGTCTGCTCTTCTCATTCGCTCTTCCGCGCTCTCGAGTTCGCATTCGCATTCGCGTTCTCTTCAATGCATGTTCAGCTGATGTGTGTCAACACTGTCAGCTAAATGGCGATGTTTGCTTCCATAGTGGATGAGGGTGGTTCCATTAAATTGCAGCCTGCCTGAATTAAGGGTGGAAATGAATGATGAGATCAAAACAGATTTTGAAGTAGAGATTTTGATAAATTATTTCTACTTTCGAGAGTATTAGCACTAGAAGGAAGGAAGGTATTGAATTAGAGAGACTTTAAACTCTGAGAGTTCATTCGTGTCTTATATAGCACTAGAACTACCGACAGTTCTTATATACCCATTTCTACCAAAACGATTATTTAATCCAGTGGTATAAATATAAAAAAATCAAAGGAAATAAACAATATGTTGAAAAGGTCATAAATTATTACAAAATATTAAATGAAATTTCAAGATAAAATCTAGTGATACAACTGGTCGGTGGTTCTTGTGTTAGGAATAAATATAGTGCGAGGTGCGAGGATACTTTTCACAGGCGGTAATAATTTCATCACTCCAGTTACAAACAGTTAGAATTTCAACAAGATATTTTCATACATTGTTGAATGCTTAGAATAAAGTATATTTAACGTCAATTCCATTCAAACGAGTCGTTTGTTTGTTTATTGCGATTGAATATGACAATGTCCAGTTTCTATAAGACCAGTTCGAAATTCATAAGTATTATCAATGAAAAATTCAAAACTATCGACAGATTTGTATTTCAATAATTGGTGACCTTGCCATTTTGGTAAATAACCTGGAAAATTCGTTTTGGCATACTATTTAAAAAAATTGCAGAACGGATTTCCCGGAATATTCCCATGTCTTCAAAATCGCGAGCTTGAGTTCATCAACCATGGTATACTGCTTTCCCTCAGCATAGATTCTGCGTACTAGGATCCCCCAAAGATTTTCAGCAGGATTCAAGTCTGGAGAGCGAGCCGGCCAGTACAATTAGTAAAGTTTTTGGTCTTTAATTCATTGCTTAATTTCCTCGGCATTATCTTGCTGCCGAAAATGTACTTACTGCTAAGTCAGTTAAATTTAGTGCACATCGGACCTGGCTGGATGCGTAATTTGAGTCTTACAATATGAATGTGTCTGAATACGGACCGCCGAAGGCGGAAGGTAAAGAATGAGCGGTGATGGCTTCCGATCGTTTGAGTGGCAATTGGCACATGTGATTGCAATTACATTATTTGTGTTTTTGTATACTATGCATCTTTTAGGTGAACGGCCTTTACGTTTGTTTGGTTTGTTTTGCTGTTGAAAGTGGTTCTCAAATCACTGATGGCACTTGCTATTCATTTTGAAGGATGTGAAAGCTATCTTGAGCCTCCACCAAATTTCTCTATTGTTCCTTTTCCGTAAATCATGCCAGTACCCGTAGAAACCATCAGGACCATCCAAATTGAGCTTTTTTTGTCACTGAATATAAGCTAGAAAAGTTAATAGTAAAGAAATGCCGACTTACATTTAAGACCTTCTCGTTATAATATATAGCTAAATGTAATCTTTTAAAACATTCTTTGTCATAACATACTATGTCCCACAGTCGGTTTATATAAGCTTAGGCAAAACTTTGATGTTAGATGGTGTAAGATTAGAAGCTAACCTTGGGCTAACCTTGTTAGCCCTCTTTATGTAATGAACTTCTACCAAAACATAACGAATTGTCTCCCGGGAAATATATAAATTCAAAGATTGCATTATTTGCAAAAACGATTTTGCGGTATTCGAAGCTATTCTATTTCTCACTTATCCCGGTCCGAGAGCATCGATTTTCGTGGAGCTCTCTTCTTCTTACCGTAATCTTGAGGATTCAGATTGAGTGCTACTTGATGGGATCGGATGGTAGTTACCAATACCAATTCACTAGAATATAAATTGAAGCATTGTTTGTTTACAATGTCTCAGAGGCGAATGAACTGAAAAGTTTAAAACCTCTATAATTCATCACGTTCGTTCTTTACAATGTCTCAGAGACAAATGAACTCCCAGAGTTTAAAGTCTCTCTAATTCAACATCATCATTATCATTACAATGTCACAAAGCAGCAAGATCATCACCTGGTCTCAAAGAAGTTGAACAGAGTGTACTAATAAATGTTGCCTAATAAAAAAACGATGGGTGAATTTTACCTAAGATATAACCGCAAGGTTGACGTGGCACTATCGTTGGCTTAGCAATCAATCAGTGTATTGATTAAATTATTAATTAAACCAGTGATTGAATGAAACAATTTCCGAACAAATTGCAAACAAATCCCAATTCAGGTCAATTCATGCATTGTGATAGATTACGTTCTTCGTTGCAAGTCTGACGTATGGCATGATGCCTAGTTCATTACATTCATTTATCGTGGACTTCCAAATTATGTGAACGGAAGAATGGCTAAACCATCAATGTATTTTACATTCCCCTCTGAAGTTATTGCATTTCCCAAGTGTACGGACTTCTAGAACCGCAAATTTTGCTTGATTGATGAACTTCAGGGACTCAGTTTTGATTTTGATATGTAAGTTAAACGCATATTGTTCATACGACGTTATCGCAGCAAATTGTTATCACCATTTTACCAAACGATATACGTAGAAGGTCAGTGAGCTGAATGCATGAAGGGATAACTTCAAATGCCGATACAAAAGTACCTGCACCTTGCATATATTTGCAATGCCGATTTCCGAAGGCTCATTGATTTTAAAATCTGTGTTAGGAAAACACGTACATCAACCACTGCGCAATCATAACTGAGTGGATTTCCAAGCGGGCATTCGTTTATATATCGATTTGTGTGATTTCAATAGTTTGTTTTCAAAGTTATTTTCAAGTTATTGAAACGAGTTTTCGGGTCAATAATTAACAATAATAAAACTCTCGGATATTTTATCTTTCGAATGAAGTGATTATCATACCACTCCGTTCCGCCGGTAAAAGGTATTAACGTTCAAAACCTTGTACTCCAAGCGTCACGCTCTCGTTTTAGAAACTTTGAACTTACACCTCGGTACATAAACGAGAGACGTCAATATCCTACGTCCTACGTCAATATGACTCAATCTATATCTTTCATTTTAATTTAGGGGAATCAGGATAAAACCTACACCCTAAAGATATCTCAAATTTTCAAAACCTCCCATGTTTCTTTGACTTCAAATCGTTACAGAACCTCTCCTAAACTCTACACGAACCATTCTACGGAATTTAAATGACAGATAAATTCCTGATCATGATCCGGAGTAAACATGGGCATTTTGATCCCACCGTAGATGTGGCCGATGAGCGTTGGTCGATGAATACTATGAGCTCTGGCAGCATTTTATGTATACATGCTCTGCTCAACGTTGGTCCTGTTTTTTTTTTCAGCTGAATATAGGCCCATATTTGTTTTGCAATTTTGTCTTCCAAACATAAACACAATGCGTCCACAAGAAATAAGGACGCATTTTTCTTGTCAGTGAAACACAATCCATGTGTCGGTTTTACTGACTGAAAGTTTTATCGCGAATAGACTGGAAATTCCAAAATAAAACTTTTGAATGTCGATAAGGATCAAAACCATAAGGAATACACTGAACAATTTTTTCAAATGCTAAGCTTTATTTTAACTTTGTTCAAAACAAATATCTCAAAAAATTTGAGACGTACAACATTTTAGTCAGAGAATAAAATATAGGAAATAATTTGATCATTCATAAAAAATACAAACAATTATAAAAATGACACTGCAAAAAAAACATTAAAAATTGAAATTTATTTTTCTAATTTTTGTTTTTTATTTTGAACGAAATTTATATGAAAAGTTCACACAACTACCAACAAGTCTCCCTAACATCGGAAGAAGGGTACGTTACAGGGAAAAATGTTTCTAACAATTAAGCGGCCATTTTATCATTTTTTTCCCTCAATCAACAGTATGAAGGGAAACATCACGAGGAAGGTTGTCTTCACCTTCTAGTTGGATTTTTCCATCATTATTTACTAACTCTACCCAAACAGCATCACAATAAAGTGAGCTATGAGCTATGTTTTTTTTTGAATTCTGTATTATGCTTCGATATAACGTACAATTCGATACAACGTGCAATTTTGAAAGTAAAATGTACGTTTCCCTGTATTGCGGACACGAAGTGCCTTACGATACACAACTTTTTTGCTTCGTGGTGGAGTTGGCCGTACGAACAAAGCATCGAGCGTAGACAACTGATAAGGGCGACGATGCGTTTCTTAGATAGCTTAATAAACTTAGGACTCAAGAAAAATTTGATCCATTTAGTTATCTTTGGTAGTTTTTCTTTCATCGCCATTCGAAATCATCTTGAATGGATACATTAAAGTATCTCATGCCATAACCGATTGCGAATCGAAAAGTTCCACATTTTCCGCACCGCCTTTCCGAGGTTTAAACAATAACAAATTTAAAAGTCTTAAGCTGTCAACCAAAAACAAGGAAAACTAGGAAACTAGAATTAAATGACTGAAGCGTTATTGACACGCGACAAGGCTCGGAACCTTCAGCTTCAAGCTCTCTCAAAGGCGGGTGGTTCAGCCTCAACCTAGACTTAAACTAGGGACCTCTTCACAAGTCCGATAATTCGAAAGAGAAGGATATTCAAAAAAAAAATTCCACTATGATAATGTGAAAAAAAATAATTCTAAATTGTTTTGTGATATACTATTAGATTTAGAAAAATATGCAAAGACGACAATGTATTAGACAACTGCTAGATAGACAGGCTGACACTGGTCGTATGTAAATTCAAAACAATGAAAAAATGATGAAATAATAAACACTTTAATGCGAAGGTTCATAAAAGTTTAAGCTTTCTCCATGTTTAACCAAAATAATATGTTTGTTTTATCGGTTCATTAGTCAACAATCGCGCTTTCATAAATTGATTTTCGCTAATGCGAATAACAGACTGCACCAACCCATCAATGAAAGGGTTATTGACCGATGTATCATTGATGCATCTACCTGTAACAAGATTATCGCTGACCACATCAAATACAATGTTTGCGGCTTGCCTGTGTCCTTTTGTATGGTTGGTCTTCCATACGATTTATTTTTCTCCAACCAAACTGGGTCATGCATAGGGTATCTTTTTCAGTAGATTATTACTATGGATAACATTTGTTTTCCAATTAATATCTTAACCTGTTTAGTCTGCTATTTTATCTGATTCTAACTCCAAATATCGATTCCCATATCGTGGCCCTATTTATCTCGTGCTAGCATTGACCAACTTCCATAAAATTAATAAAAGATGATCCAGGGATTTACTGCATCAATATATAAAAAAAAGTTCAACGTTAGCATACCTTTTGTGGTTTTTTATGTTCCTCTGTCATTCCACGAACTACTGAGTGTTCTCTTTTTCACACATAAAACACCAAAACACACGAAAACTCAGTTTGACAACATTAAAATTCTTTATGGCTATTAACACGCGCGATTATTAGTATTGAACCATTGGTAGGTCACTTTAAAATCGGAGTATCATAATTCAATTTTATGTATCAAATCTTGCACTCAATTCGTCGTACTGCTGCTAACTTTACGAGAATTGGCTGAACATTCTTTCCACATAAACTATCACAGAAGAGTTAACATCACACGCACATAATTCCCAATTTTCGACAACGAAAGTAATTTGCGCCAGGATATCATGGATACGGTACCCAAGTTCTTCACAGTCGAACTCGTTACCGGTTTGGGCTACAGGTTGAGCTCGCAAGTTTAAACACTTAATTTTTCCTCCAAACGACTCCACCTTGCTAGGAACTTTGCGTGTAGAGTTGCAGTTGCTGTTCTCCCGTAGAAATGCCAACCAACATATAGATAAAGACCAAAGCAAGTCAAAAAATGACGTCTCCTTGCAAAAATGGAGATGTGATCTGCGCATAACACGAGATGTGTTGAACGCACACAATCACACGCGGCATCAGCACGTGCTCTTCAATGCACGCTCTCGTGTTTTGAAAATGCATCCTCAGCTTATGTGTGTCAGTAGTGCACTGAATTGGAGATTGCCATTTTAACCGCATTTTCTTTCAGCTTAGGACTGTAGCGGACGAAGTAAATTGGAACGCTTATTTACTTGGAATTGCATTGATAGACGATTTATCGAGCATAATAAAATTTCTTCAAACACCCTTTCATGTAATAAATGAATTGAACTGTACTGCCCATGTTTGCATAGCAGACGTAATCACCAACACCATTAGTGTTGGGAAAACGCAATTTTGTTGTTTTTTTGCCTACAAGCGTAACCATGCAAATTTCCAATTAAATAATTTGTCCAGTTGAAGGATATTATCGGCAAAAAGGGGGCCTAGGGGATTTTACGGATTAAAACATATTTTTTCCATTTGGAAAACGCTTGTGTCTATTTATGCGGACAATCAATCGTTTCAATGAACATTTGTTCGCATTGCTAGACGTAATCACCAGGTTGCTCTGTGTGTAGCGTTAGTATTTACATTTCCGATAATAGTCAAAAAGTCTCCGTCGGTAGTTTCAGTTGTTATCGGAAAAAATCAAATAAGCTTGGAAGAAATTTAGTGAAATGTCTGGAAAAGGTGCTCTGAATTTGTTGCGAGTCTAAAACAGTACTTTTTTTTCTTGAATACTCTGGAATATGATAAGAACAGCAGGTTCGTGTTTTTTTTTTGTTTTTTCAATTAATTGAATTTGTAAAGGTAATCCGCAATGTTGTTAATTTTAGCAACATGATTTACCGATATCACGATCAATCGCACAAAGATGGTGGGGTGACTTACACTAACGTTATGAGTAAATGTTGAGTATGTGGAACAATTCGATATCGAGTCCGAGGAGTTATAATGCTAAAACCCAATTTTTTTTTATTTTACTACTGATCTGATTGTTTCATTACCTACTTGAAGATTCAAATGAAGAAATGTAGGTAGTTATAACATTAAAAAACGCAATTGCTTCTCTTTGATTCGTTTCACGAATCTTGGCTGCAAAGCGAAAAGCCTATTAGGAATCAATTATTCTAATACAAATTCAATCGGATTGGTTCCAAATTTATTGAATATGTAACATAGTTCATCATTAAAAAAAAAATATCTTTTTATTTCATTTAGAAATACATACATAACATGTATATATATATCACTTTTTATTTTGATTCGTTGTGCAACGTAAACACTTCACGACATTCACTAAGACGCGACGCGAGACAAGACAAACACTTATTGTTTTTACTATTAAACTGTTTAAAAATTTCCTTAAGTGTCGACCGGTTTCGGGCGCGAAGCTACCCATCTACGAGACAATGTCCGACTCTCATGTCATGTCATGTCGGACATTGTCCCGTAGATGGGCAGCTTCGCGCCCGAAACCGGTCGACACTTAAGGTAATTTTTAAACCGTTTAATAGTAAAAACAATAAGTATATATATTTAAACATAAAACAAAAACAGACTCCAAAAAAGAACAATAATCCATAAACAAAAATGAAACAACTTCATCTATATATATTAGGCTGTCAAAAAAGTCCTGCGGTATTTTTTTTGAATTTTCATTTGTTATAAAATTAGTTACAATCATCTGTTTTAAGTCAAATATGCACCGTTTTGTTCGATGACTTATTCCCAACGAGATGCCAACTTCATAATACCCCTGTTATAGAAGCTCGCTTCCTTATTGGCAAAAAACTCGGATAGCCAATTTTCACAGGTGGCTAACTTGTGGCTAACTTCTGACTACCTAGCTCGTTCGCCATTAACAAAAACAGGTGATAGTCACTTGGTGCAAGGTTCGGACTATACGGCGGATGCAAAAGAACCTCCCATCCGAGCTCCTGGAGCTTCTGGCGCGTCACCAAAGAAGTGTGTGGTCTGGCGTTGTCCTGATGGAAGACAATGCGGCCTCTGTTTATCAAAGATGGCCTCTTCTTTATGAGTGCTACCTTCAAGCGGTCCAGTTGTTGGCAGTACAGGTCCGAATTGAGCGTTTGGCCATAGCGAAGCAGCTCATAATAGATTATTCCTTGACAATCCCACCAAACACACAGCAGAACCTTCCTGGCCGTTAATGAGGGCTTGGTCACCGTCTGAGCCGCTTCAGCGGACTTCGACCACGACCGTTTGCGCTTCACGTTGTCGTAAGTGACCCACTTTTCATCGCCAGTCACCATCCGCTTCAGAAACGGGTCGATCTTGTTGCGATTCAGCAGCGATTCACATGCGTCGATACGGTCAAAGATGTTTTTTTGCGTCAACGTGTGTGGCACCCATACATCGAGCTTCTTTGTGAATCCAAGCTTCTTCAAATGGTTAATAACGGTTTGATGACTTATCCCCAGCTCTTGGCCGACGCTACGGCTGCTACTATGCCGGTCTTTCTCGGCTAATTCAGCGATTTTGTCGCAATTTTCGACGACAGGCCTTCCGGAGCGTGGCGCATCTTCGACGACCTCTACACCAGAACGAAAACGTTGAAACCATTGTTGTGCGGTGGAAATGGAAACTGTATCGGGTCCATAAACTGCACAAATTTTATTGGCAGCTTGAGATGCATTTTTGCTTTTGTCATAGTAGTATTGTAAAATATGTCGGATTTTCTCTTTTATTTTGCTCCATATTTGCGACACTATAACTCACGAAGGACTTAACCAAACACAACACTGTCAAGGACTATATTATAGCACGCAAAAATACCTTTCTAACAAGCTATAGTATGACTCGATACAATGAATACAACTAGAACTACGCGCTTACAACGACACCTCGCGGAAATACCGCAGGACTTCTTTGACAGCCTAATATAAAAATGGATTTCTGTCTGTCTGTCTGTCTGTCTGTGTGTCTGTCTGATTCTTATGGACTCGGAAACTACTGAACCGATCGACATGAAAATAGGTATGTAGGGGTTTTTGGGGCCGGGGAAGGGTTTCGTGATAGTTTGAGACCCCTCTACCCTCTCTAAGGGGGGCTGCCATACAAATGAAACACAAATTTCTGCATTATTCGAGAATCAATCAAGCAAACGCATGTTAAGATTTTAGGGGGCACGAAACGTTTCTATAGGTAATAGACACTCCTCCCCCGTCTCTAAAGGGAAGAAGAGGGAGGGGTCTGTGTCTGAAAATACAGGTCGGACTCGATCATATATAATCGCAATTTCAATTTCAACGTTAATCTTCGAATTCAATACATAATCGAATCACAAAAAGCTATTTTTCTATTAATGTTTAACATTCATACATTAACGAAAAAATTGTTTTCTTGAGATTCGATTATGTATAGGTTTTGAAAATAATTGTTGAAAAAAATGGTCGACTATATATAATCGAGTCCGACCTGTAATCTGATATTAAAATTATGAGTTTTGGTAGAATAACTAGGAATTTTTTAGTAAAAATAAATTCAACGGGGTCGATTAGAAGATCAATCAATGAACAGTTCTGCGATTAGACTCATGAACTTGCGCTTAGTAAGAAAACGTGAATGTTTGAAGGTATTGATAAGAAGAAACAAAAGTTCGCCGGGTCAGCTAGTGTTACATAAAATGTATGTATGTATACAGCAATTCCATGCCAAACCAATATAACGGTTCTCAGATTTCCCTTATTGCTATATATTATGGCGGGTTTACACTAGGGAGATCTATAGCTATAGATGGATTTATTCACCTGAAAATAGATGTAAACGGGTACAAATATGTAAATATGATACACTTATTCGAGGTATATATAACTTGGATAAATTCAGCATATGTAAACGCTTGTGAATTTCTCACTGGTGAGAAATCACTAAAGTTGGATGCAGTTCTACTTCAGGTGAATAAATTCACCGAAAATATGAATATATTCATTATAGAAGTTCACGCTAGTGTAAACGATTGATGCGATTTCTATAAATCTCATCATATTTCTTCACATGAATATATCCCTAGTCTAAACCCCCCTTTAGACTCGTATTTTTAATTTTTTCATGGGTGCCATGGAACAGAACCATCTTTTTTCACGGAAAATTGAGAATCACTATATCGGTTCGGCAAAGAATGGTTGTGTATCGACTTCGAAAAAAAAAATTGCCGTTATAGCGAATCATTTTAGGCCGTAAATCGAAAATGTGCCTTAATTGAAGAAGGCTGCTATAGCGAAATGCCGTATTATAAAGAGCTGCCGTATAGCGAGGTATGGGTGTATTAGGAAACAATAAGTTATTTATTTATTTATTTAGAAAGTTAACAGGCTAAACATAAATGCCCTATTAATTCAAGATAAAACTACTTATATACTAATACTACCAACTAAATACTTATATGTTAACAATGAAGTGTATAGTGCTATTAACTTTGAATGAGAGCAATACAGTACAATTTCTTGAGGGATGAAAAACAGAACTACACAGGTTGAAAACACGACACATACTATTTACAGGTTCGTTGTATCCATAATTCGTTCGTGTTGTGGGGAGGTACAAAACGTTTTGGGAACGCAGATACCGGCGATTGATGTTGAAATTTATCAACCGGAGGAGCTCAGGACAATCAATGTTTGATGTGATTAAATCTGATGTGAATAGCGCTTTTGCGACATCTCTTCGAGCAACTAATAAGTCTAGCAGTTTGCAACGGTCCTTGTAGCTGAGAGGTTTCAGTGGATCAGTCCACGGAAGATTACGTCGAATGAATTTTCGCTGAATTGATTCAATTCGCTGAATACTATTTTGGTAATACGGAGACCACACTACGCAAGCATATTCGAGAGTCGAACGAACCAGCGCACAAAAGAGAGCCATGATGCAGTGTATATTTTTAAAATGTTTGGTCACGCGAAAAATAAAACCAAGAGTTTTCGATGCTTTCGAGCAGAGATATGATATGTGCTCTCGGAATGTTAATTTCGAGTCCAGTATAATGCCGAGATTTTTGACGGTTTCAACACGGTTCAATGTTTGGCCATGTAGCCTATATTCATAGTTTATCAACGTTCGCTGTCGTGAAAATGAGATTGCCGAACATTTCAATGGATTCAAATTTATTCTGTTAGCTATGCACCATTCGGCAAAAATATCCAGTTGATCTTGTAGTCTTGCAGCATCACCAATGCAGTTCACTGGGTGGAACAGTTTAAAATCATCTGCATATGACAGTTTGGAGCATCTCAGGCTAAAGTTTATATCGTTGAGATATAGCAGGAAAATGTACGGACCAAGATGACTACCTTGAGGGACATCAGATGTGACTCGGAAGGAACCAGATATTGTGTCACCGATTTTTACAGACATAACGCGGTCAGTGAGATAGGAACGTAGCCAATTTAAGAAAGGACCATAAAATCCAAGACTTTGGAGCTTAGCTATTGCGATATCATGGTTGATAGTGTCAAGCGCTGCATAAAAATCAGTATATACAGGGTCAATTTGTAATAAGACACTATCGTTATAGGCATGTGATTCAAATGTAGATTTAGCTTATAGCAAATAATACTTATGATTGTTGATTTTCGAACGATGTATGAAGGCTGTATGGAACTACGTCTGTTATGCGAACAAACATTGATTTTTTGGAAACGTCAAAATTGCTCAAAAGTTTTGAACAAAAAAAATTTGTTTGCATGTTGAGCATACGTATTACATTGCGTAGAATACAAAATGGCGGAAAAGTCGATGTTGTTCATTTTGTCGCTTCCGTCTCCTATACAAACATAGGCAGTGTAGAAGGGGAGGTGGGGGTAAAATGGACATGTTAAGAAAAACTTCAATTATATCTTTGGAAACTTATGTTTCCCAAAACTTTTATGCATTTCTTGCAATTCAATATACTGTTCTTCTACCTAATTGGCCGAATATTTTACAAAAAAGGGTTTTTCAATGTTTTTTACTCAAACTAAAACAGACCGAAAACTACAACATTTTTATCGATGCGGGTAATATGGACATATAGTGGAGGTAATATGGACAGTTTTGGGAATGATGGAATGATGGATAAATCGAATTAATCCCCCTAGAAGTGATATCGTGCTTTTCAGCAGTATAAACGGACAGACCCTCAACTATTTTGCTTTTGGTTCCAGTCCACATTCGGTGATTTGATTTCCATTTATAGACGCAGGGCATTACTTAGGTATAGATTAAACTGACTTTTCACAGTTCATCTCACTCTAACTGGCAACTGTCCGTTTTACCCCACCAGTACAATTATTCCAATAATTTAAATTTTCCACTCAAAAATGAATTTACTTTTCCGTACCCAATATCGCATCTCTGTTAACTCACAAACCGAAATATAACCATCAGCGAATTGAATTTTGATATTAAACCACTCAAACTGCTTAATATCGAAGCAGCTAAAATTACATTTGATTTTCGATACATACGATTTTCGGTTTTTGTTTCCCTTTTCCACTTTTGATCAGTATTCATTGCCATAGGGTGGTTTAAATATTATAGAATAACATGTAGAAGGTGTTCTCATTAACAGAAACTCAAAACACAAATCAAGCGCCTAGATGCAAATTTAGTCATAGCAACATCGCCGATTTGCCGTGTAGGGAATATGTTGTTGTAAAAAAGGTTCCAAAGGTTCCAAATATAGGCTGACCAAATAGTTCAGGAACACAAACGATACACGTAAGCAAAAAAAAAAATAAACAAATGCAAATTTTCGAATAAAAAATTATGAATAAGTGAATAAAACCAAACAATTAAACATTCTTAGAATTACCTACTTTGTTCTCTACAACGAATTTTATTCGGTCATATTCAGATGATGGAAAGACTTTGCGGAGTAGATCAGAATTTTTAGAAATTTTATCATTGTCACATTCCAGGTCGAATTTTTGTTGCACAATTATTTTGCCTGTCAGGGATTCAACATTGTGTCGCGACTTTTCCGTTGCCCACATAATGTTCATCGTACAAAAATCATTTCAACTGGACCGTTAATACTAGGCAGACACAAAATATAATTATAAATCTTCATGAACTCCTTACACTCTAGAAATATGTTTTCCATTCCAGAAAATATAATCGCCCAACGATTTGCAACTAGCACAGATTCTCATCTCATTAATTATAATTTCTCTGATCATTGTCCAACAGGCATACAGTATGTTTTTATCTATCTCATTTTATGTTTATTTTTTCAAATGCTACTTTCAATCTCCCATTTATACTTTAGTGCTTCTCCTAGGTTCTTCTTCTTCTTCAATGACACTAACGTTCCTAGAGGAACTTCGCCGTCTGAACGTAGTATTACTTGCGTCATTTTTATTAGTACTTAGTTGAGATTTCTATGTCAAATAACACGCCTTGAATGCATTCTGAGTGGCAAGCTCTAGAATACGCGTGATCACAGTGCAAGTCGGTGCAGTTAATCCTAGGTTAATCTTCCAATTTTCAATGTAGTCCAACATAATATCGTAGAAAATTTTTCACCTCTCTCCAATTCCGCGAGTACCCTGCGCTCACCATGTAGGGGAACCACGGGTAATACAGTGGGGGTAATATGGACAGTTGGTTGATTTCTATAGTCATAATTTGAATTTCTGATTTCTCGTAATAAGAACACCTTCTACATATTATTCTATAATATTTAAACCACCCTATGGCAATGAATACTGATCAAAAGTGGAAAAGGGTAACAAAAACCGAAAATCATGCATGATTCCGCGTGTGGATGTAATTTAAGGTGTTTCGATATTAAGCATTTTGAGTGGTTTAATATCAAAATTCAATTCGCTGATGGTTATATTTCGGTTTGTGAGTTAACCGAGGAGCGATATGAGGTAAGTACGGAAAAGTTTTGAGTGGAAAATTTAAATTATTGAAATAATTGTACTGGTGGGGTAAAACGGACAGTTGCTAGTAGGAGAGAGATGGACTGTGAAAAGTCTGTTTAATCTATTCCTAAGGAATGCCATGCGTCTATAAATGGAAATCAAATCGCCAAATGTGGACTGGAACCAAAAGCAAAATAGTTGAGGGTCTGTCCGTTTATGCTGCTGAAAAGATTGGATTAATGGATTAATTCGGGTCTTTCATCATTTAACAGATATTCGGGATGAGTTCACCCCTTGGTTGAATGAAATTATTCCATTCGCGATCGATAAACCTCTACGCTTCATATATTACAAACCTGTCCATATTACCCCCAGTATATTTCCATATTACCTGCATCGTAAAAAATGTTGTAATTTTCGGTTTGTTTTGATTTCAGTAAAAAACAATGAAAAACACGTTTTTGCAAAATATTTGGCCAATTAGGTAGAAAAACAGTATATTGAATGTTTCTTGCAATTTTTGTTCAATGTTTTGGGAAACATAAGTTTCCAAAGATATAGTTGAAGTTCTTCTTAACATGTCTGTTTTACCCCCACCTCCCCTACTGTTCCACTTAGTCTTACCACCTTGCTCATTGCGCTCCTCATCGTCTCGAACCGGACGGATTCCCGATAAACATCATTTTTGCAGGATAATTGTCCGACATTCTTGCAACACGTACTGCCCAGCGTATCCTTCCAGCTTTGATCACATTCTGGACACAGGGTTCACCGGTGAGTTGCGTTAGCTCGTGGTTCATCCTTCGCCTCCATACGCCGTCCTCCTGTACGCCGCCGAAGATGGTTCTTTACACCTGTCGTTCAAAGACTCCGAGTGCTTGCAGGTCATCTTCTAATATTGTTCACGTTTCGTGCCCGTAGAGGACAACCGGTCTTATGAGCGTTTCATGCAGGGAACATTTCGCCCGATTGCTAAGTCTGTCTGATCTTAAGTGTTTGTGGAGACCATAGTAGGTACGACTCTCATTGATAATGTGTCTGCGGATCTCGCGGCTGGTTTCATTGTCAGACGTTACCATTGAGCCAAAGTAGACCAATTGGTCCACTACCTCGAACTCATCGCTGTCGATCATTACACTGCGACCTAATCGAGTCCTGTCGTGCTCGAATCCGGAAGCCAGCATGTATTTGGTTCTAGACGCACTGATTTTGAGTCCAATTCTCTCTGCTTCGTGCCTAAGTCTGGTATAATGTTTAGCTACCGTCTCAAATGTTCTGCCGACAATGTCTGCGTCATCAGCGAAGCAGATGGATTGACTGGATCTATTGAAAATCGTACCACGCAAGTTAAACGCCGATCGTCTCATAACACCCTTTAGCGCAATGTTGAGACAGCAGGTAAGAGAAACCAACACCTTGGCGAAGCCCCCATGCGGGACTCGAATAAACAAGATAGTCCACCCGATATTCGCTCACAGCACTATATTCTATCCATTGAGCCTCAACCAGTCTCGTCAGCTTCACGGGGAAGCCGTTTTCGTCCATGATTCCCCATAGCTCTTCTTGTGCTATTGAATCATACGCGGCTCTAAAGTTGTTGAATAGATGCTGCGTGGGGACTCTGTATTCACGGCATTTGTGGAGGATCTGCCGCAAGGTGAAGATTTGGGAAGTCCGACCTTCGATGAGGCCGGTATGATACATTCCCAAGAATCTGTTTGTAAGTGGTGATAGACGACGGAAGATGATTTGAGAAAGCACTTTGTAGGCGGCATTCAGGACGCTGAATGCCAAAAAGTGTTCATAGTCTAGTTTATCGCCTTTTTTGAAGATAGGGCAAATAACTCCATCTTTCCGCTCCTCCGGTAGCTGTTCTGTTTCCCAAATTCTGACAATCAGTCGATGCATACAATTAGCCAACTTTTCCGGGCCCATCTTGATAAGTTCCGCTCCGATGCCTTCTTTGTCAATTCATTTATTGTTCTTAAGCTGTTTGATGGTACTCTTAACTCCACTTATCGCTGGGGGTGGTACATTTTCATTATTCACTGCACCAACGTAACCGCTTCCATCGTTATCATGGTCTCTGCCTGTACGCAATTCAGGTGTTCATCGAGGTGCCGCCTCCACCTTTCAGTCACATCACGTTCGTTCGTCAGTATACTCCCATCTTTATTCTGACACATTTCTGCTAGTGGCACGAATCCTTTTCGGGATGTATTGATTTTCCGCTAGAACTTTCGCGTCTCATGAGATCGTTGTAGCTGTTTGAGTTCTTCACACTCCTCCTCTTCCTGGCGGCGCTTCTTTTCCTGGAAGAGATGAGCTTACTGTCTCCGCTTCTGTCTATATCGTGTAGCCACCGTGCACAGTACTGTTCAGAGTCCCACGCTGGCACGAGGACAATGATCAGCGGCCTTTGACATGGGAAACAGAAACTGTTTGAGCCGCATCATCAAGTAAACAGACGCTCAGAAAGGCCCCCTTCCCTGTTAGCATACGACCAAGATCCCACCGGGGTTGGTGGGGTTCATCACGGTTAGTCGTACCCCAGTCGGCACCGCGAGGAGGTAGGGACAGGAGTTACTGGACAAGAAGCTAAAGGACCACGCATGGGATCTACATTATGCCTGCGGGTACACGATGTACCGATGACACACTTTGTCCAGTCGTTTACCAACCAAAACAATCGTAAAACAGTTGAATATCGCCAAAACTTCCATGTGTGATGCAATTCATACGATTCCGTGAGCGGAACAGCGTAGCCCGAGTGGCTCAAACGAAAAGTCGTAGCTGAACTTAAAAACGTCAGTTTAATTGGAAAGCGTTGAGAAACATCAAAGCCTGATGCCGGTACCGCTCGTAGTACTATTCGAAGGATCCGTTTGCGAGCAGGCTTTCGTTCTTACCGAGCAAGCAAGCAACTAATCAGAACGTTGAAGCATAGTCTAGAGTCCAAAACTGGCGCTCGTAGATTGTACGAGCAGGTTCTGTTGAGTTACCATGGATATCTGCTAGGAATGCATTTCGGACAGCTGACCAGGTAAACATTGAACTTAGACACGGTACTAGAAAATGTTCCTGACTTTGAACTCTCTAAATCCTATTCTCTATTCTCTACTCTTTACTTTCTACTCTACTCTTTACACTCTAATACCTACTCTATATTCCTCACCCTCTACACTCAAAAACGATAGAAAAAAATTATGTAAAAACTCAATAAATGTGTGGTACACCTCTTCTTGAATGGCATGGTTCTCAGAGGAACTTTTACCGTCTCAACGTAGTACTACTTGCCTCATTTTATGTAGTACTTTGCTGAGATTCCTTATGCCAAATAACACGCCTTGAATGTATTCTAAGTGGCAAGCTCTGGAATACGCGTGATCACAGTGCAAATCGGAAGAAATTTCTTTGACGAACTGTAAACGAACACGAACCACCGGCAAGATATATTTGAGGCTAACCTTTCGACCACGGGAGAAGATGGATTATGCTGTACTGTCCACGTTCAAAGAAAAACACTGTCCATGTATATTTTGAAACATTTTATTTGTGATCATATTAATTTATTTCATTCAACAAATATTGAAGCAGCATAGAATATATCTTGAAAAAAAAACATATAGCATCCAGGTTTGTCCATGTCCATACGTCCCTCGTTGTAGTCTTGCATCTATAAGAAATAGTTTTGTTACAATTTTGCAAATAGTATACATGAAATGAATACTTACATCAAATATCAATTGTGTTGCTTCTTCCTACGCTCCTTAGGATTCGTTGTTTTGCAGGCGTCAACTTGCTGGAACAGGAACTCAAAACATTTCATGCAAAAAAAATAAAACAATAATTAAATCTTCCACGAAGAAGTTCTATGAATGAATTGTATGCGATTTACGATCTAAACTAAATATAACAACCTAACAAACAATTGAAAAAGCATAAAAAGTCTGATATGAAAATATAACATTAAACACAACAACAAAAATTGCAACGAAAACCCAATAATATACACATAGCATAACAATAAAAATGATAACAACTAAATATTCAAGAGAAACAAAGCATGAAACCAAACGGAAACGAAAACAATAAAATATATAAAATATCAACTAAACTCATGACAAAAGCTAAAGTACAATTCGTGCAACGAAAACAGGATCAAACAACAACAAAAAACAAATAAAAAACAATGCAACACAACAAACATTCACCACCTCATTTAGTTTATACAATTGATTTAAAATGAATTAAAAACCGATTCCGCCACCTCGCCCACCATGAATAGCATGAATCGGAAACAGAATCGGTTTATTAGGCTTACGCCTTTTTTAGCCTTCAATCCCTGGTTGTCTTGCCGAAGTTTCTCGTTCTCTGCCTTTATTTTCAAGAGATATCTTTCAGCTTTTATGTTCATAAAAACTGGATAGTCGATCTCCGAAATATTACCTGGTTCCCAGTCACATTCATCTTCGTCATCACCCTCTAGATGCGCGTCACTGGGAACCAACTCCGGAGGAGTTATATCCTCGATCCTCCCTATATTAGAATCAATGAAGTTCGCATACGATACCTTGATGTCACTTGGGACAAGCTGCGGCGATGATTCTTCTTCAATCCACATCCACCATCCACTGTAGTTGAAAAACCATATTTGGTGTTTTTTCTCCTTTTGTTGATCGCCTACATTTCCAACACCCTAGAAAAAAAGATTTGTTAGAACAGCCACACTTTCTGAAATGATTTTCCTTACCTTCTTCGAAGTACGATCCTTTTCCTTCCTAACTCCAGTCTCCTGACTGACCCAAGAGCATATGGGAATCTTTGGTATTGACGGAATTCTTGAAGTAAGTGGTCTTCGCTCCATTTTGGCTTCTGGTGAGAATTATAGTTGCTTCTCTCATGTAACTATAAACCTCAGTGAGCAAAATCGTCGCATCAACAAAATGCTTGCTTCGATTGAAAATTAAAATTCGGAAAAAGGATCCCGGCCTACTTTTGCATCGATTTTCATTTTGACATTGTGTCTTGTTTTATTGTTATGTTTCGCGATATGATTTTTCACGCAGCTCGAAAATAACTTTCTCCCAGTAATTGTAAGTGAATTCTCATCGAAATATTGTTCAAACTGTTTTCAAACGTAGGACTACATTGAACAGAAATACATAGGGCGTACAGTTACTTTCCTAGGTTTGCAACCAACCTTGTTTTTAATGAGAACAAATGAATCCAATACATACGACACTTAACATTTTTCAGGTACACATGAAACTGCACACCAAAGCCAACGGGTTCTTCAAGTGTGATAAGTGCAGCAATACGTTCGAAATGGCGGATCAGCTCAAATCCCACTTGCTGGAACACCCGATCGATGTGGAGAAGATTTCGGGTAACTTCAAAACGTTTTGTTTAAGGTGAACGCCCTATGGAAGCGCATAGTTTGCATCTCAATGAGACAATAGTTTGTGATTGGACGAAAGTGTTTCGATAAGAATCTGTGTTAACCCGTATCCGTACTATATACATATGCCAATATACACAAGTGTTTTTAGATGTTTGAAACATGTACTATTGTGATCGTATTAGCGAAATAAATGTTGTTGTATATAATAACGATAATACATAAAACATGTTTTCTTCAATTGATTAAATTATAACAAAATTTTATTATCGAAAAAACTCATATAATAAATACATATTCGGCTAACCACTGTTGCATACAAAAGTTCAACTTTTTGTATGTATAACTTTTTTTGTATCGGCAAGCCAACGTAAAGTTCTTTTCTCTATCGATATCGAACGGTTAAGACTAGAGGAGGATTCATAGATTCAAAACATTTGGAAGGTTCACCAAGCTATCCAACTTATCACAATCATTTATAGTTTCTCAAACAAAAAAGATTAGCATTGAAATCCCACCTGAGAACGCTATCGTAACATATCATATAACAGCATATTTCGAAAGCAAAACGATTGAATTATTGTTCCAAATTTTCATCATTATGTGTTCAAACTCGAATATCTGAATATCCAGATATCTGATTAAAATATGATGATCCGCAAAGTTGTTGTAAAAATTACATTTTAAATACACTGTTGAAAAATCTCTTTCAAAAATTCAATTTCATATCAAAAACTTTTATCTCAAAACACCCCCCTTCAAAATATTTTAAATATATTTTTATTATAAACCGCTCTAAATTAAAAAAAAAATGCCATGTAGAAATCAACAAAATGGGGATTTGATTTTTTAGGAATTGAAGAAATTTCGATACTTTGCGAAATTGTAATCATTTATGAAAAATGGAATCTACTTGCGATGTTCAATGTTCGTGCAAACATGAAAAACTATTATTAACGATTTATGGTAGGAACTATGCCATCCCACATTTTTTCCCAAATTCATTGCGACCGATCCCACTTCCTTCCAAATAACAATCAACGTTTAGCTAGCTCTGACCATCTTATTTTTTTATTCTCTATTTGAGAGGCTTTTAGACTCCTGACTGGTTCGCCTACGTATCGATGGCAGTGGACAGGCTTGGTTAGAAATAAATCATTTCACATAAAATGGTTTCATCAAAGTTGAACTTCAAATGACAAGAAAATTACACATATATAAGAACATTTTAGAAAATATTTTAACAAAATAGATTACTGGACTAGAAGGCAATGATGTCTTCGGGCCATGGCTCCAGGCTAGTGGAGAGGGAGCCGTGCCGCTAAAGATATACTCCGAATCGATATTAGCGACTCGATAGGTTCTGACGTCAGTCATATCCGAAAAATGCCGACCGTCTATCAGAACATGGTCGATCTGAGATTCTGTTTGTTTTGGTGACCTCCAGGTGTATTGGTGGAGGAATTTGTGTTGAAAGAAGGTACTGCGTACGACCATATTCTTAGAGGTGGCGAAATCGTACGTGATCCACTTTTCATCACCAGTCACCATCTTCTTCAAAAATGGGTCGAGTTCGTTCCGTTTCAGCAGTGCATCGCAGGCGTTGATTCGGTCTAAAGGATTTTTTGCGAGTTAAATCTATTCGGACGTGGTATACTTTTTAAAAAATATCCGTCTTCATTCGTGGTTCGATATCAACTGATTTATTTAATAAATTAAACCCTAGCTACAGTTCTAACTGCTGATGGTGCACTCCTAGCGGTGTGGTCATCGATCGAATTCCATCCATCGCCATCCTCAATAAATACGCCGATCGTAACAAAATCGATGTCGTCCGTTTTTTGTCTTCCTTGCTGTCTCCACGTGCGATGCTTGCGTCAGCTTGTTAGCAGTGAGCCTCGGTAGCTAACTTGCGTCAACTCGTGTGGCACCCATACATCCAGTTTTTTCCAATCTTCTGCAAATGGTTCCAAACAGTTTTATGGTCTATACTCAGTTCCTGGCCAATCGAGCGAGTGCTCACATGCCCGGTCTACTTGTATGATTTCAACGATTTCATCGTTTTCCACGACGATTGGCCTACCAGTACGGGGTGTATCTTCGACAGCCACTACACCAGAACGAAATCGATCAAACCAACGCTGTGCTGTGCGAATCGTTACAGTATCGGGTCCATAAACTACACGAATTTTTTTGGCCGCCTTAGTTGCAGTTTTACCTCGCAGGTAGTAAAAACGTAAAATATAGCGAATTTCTTGCTTGGTGGACTCCATCTTTGACGAGCTATAACTTGATACTGAAAAGGACAATCACAACACTGTCAAAACACTGTTTGTAGCACAGAATGTCGTCTTTAAATAGCCGTATAGTATGACCCGATGCGATAAGAACAACACAAGATATGTTTAAGTGTTGCCATATATTGACAATATACGACATTTCTTTTTCCCCAACCCAATATATACTAGTATATATAAACATTTTTCCTCAACATTAAGGAAACTGATTACTCGCAGTCGACTCGAGTTTAGGAGGGTGACCTATTTTCTTTAGGAAAAGGAATTCTAAATTTTGATGTTTATTTTTGTTATCTAACCTAAGAAAAACGTAAATTAAAGGTTCTAATGAAAAACCTGTTTTCGAATTATTTCCTTTTTTAACAGGAGTCGGAGTTGGAGTCGGAGTCAGAGTCGGAGTCGGTACTAATAACTGGGGGGAGTCGGAAAAATTTTCTCCGACTCCACAGCTCTAGTTTTGTTTAGCTAACAATAACTTACACACGTTAACAAGTTTTATGTTTTATAAGTAGGGGAGGTGAAGGAAATACGCACACACTGAGAAGAACCTAATTGATATCTTTCGAAACTCATGTTTCCTCAACTTAAATGTAGTTCCTTGCAATTCAATATACTGTTTTTCGAATTAATCGGCCAAATGTTTTAACAAAAGTGTTTTTCAATGTTTTTTACTGAAATTAACCCTTAGCGGTCGGAATTAATTTCCCTTGAAATAGATCCTCTTATCTATCCACACTAATAATATTTTGTTTATACCGAGTACTGTTTGATATGATGCCTAGGACTACCAAAATATGTGAACGGTAGAATTGGCAAACGATCATTGTATTTTACATTTCCCTCTGAAATTATACCACATCACATGTTTACGTAGTTCTCGAATCACGAAATTTCATTCACCTATAGTATCAGAAATGACTATTTTCCCAGGCTTCTCAGTTTAAAAGTGCGCTTTAGCGAAACGTATTCCGGTCTGCACAACGACAAGCGAGTACAGTCCAGGCACATTGCACAGCTCGGTGGGAACAAAAATACCCCCGACTTGCATGTATATTTTCAAAGCGGATTTCTACAGGTGCATCGATTTTGAAGTCTGTCTTGGGGAAACCGTAAATCAGGCCAATGAAACTTGGCAATTAGGACGCTTAGATAACGCTAGACATTTTACAGTTATTCAATTGTTCATCTCAGGAAAAATAACATTTTATTATTTGTGATAGACGCGGAGAAATATTTCCTGTCAATTGATGCAAACATCTTTCCGATCTATTAAGAAATGTGAGAGTTATAAGCATTCGAAATACGGGTAGGGTTAGCACGTAAAACGGCAGAACAAATGTATGGGATAAAAAGAAGGTCTTCCAGTTTTCATGAATTTAAACCGTTTAGAGATTAGCGAATTGTAATGTATAGCATATCAAACAAATCTTAATTTTTGATTCGATTGGTATGCAAATCATGAGAATTCGTTCAGAGTGAAAATAGTTATTAACGTTAACTTTATTTCATAAAAACGTGATCTGTTTTCAGATTTGGCACCCTTCCTGAAAGACGTAGTTCTACGTCAAAAATAAACTATTATATCATTGAATAAAGTATTTAGTACGATTCCTTGGTGTGGTGGCTGATAGCAGACAAACGACCGTAAAGGGTTAAAACAGAGGTCTGTTTTAACTCTTAATCCTGGGAGGAATATGAATAGGTTTGTAATAATTGCCTTCGTGTATCTTCGAATTTTCATGAATGTAGGGGAACAGGGGTCTTGGTAGCTTAATTGGTTGCGTGTCCGCTACTAAGCGAACAATGATGAGCTCATAACTCAGGACCCTCAACTGACCATCTTTGTGTGTTATTCTAGCTACTACGTCCACGCAACAATCATAATGTCTTGGTAATTCCAGTCCCTTACCGCACACATTACGGTCTGCTGCATCGGTAGTTAGTGCTATTTGTAACATAACAATGGAAGCCTCATATCCAGAGATGCCAACCTTCCTGATTTTTCAGGATTTCCCAGAATTTTTGGCTCGTATCCGGATATCCTGACAAACACTCGATTTTGCCTGATTTTTCTGAATTGATCCTGATTTTTCCTGATTTTTAAGTTTTTTTTATTTTATCACAATGAAAAGGATGATGTATACCGGGATTTCTGTCAAAAAATTACTGGTTGGAAATGAGAGCTGTCAGAATAGCCTATATAAAAAGCTCTCTGGTTCTCCCTCGTATAGTGATTGCTCTTTCTTTCGTTTATAACTTATTATTACGTAATAATATTTATTTGAATGCTTAAAAAACGTAGTGCGTTTAATCCATCTGAAAAGCCATTATGTTTTTCGCTTCACAATGACAGAAAATGGAACCGTCTACGCCAATTGAATGAATGAAAATTGAGGATATTTTTGCGAGATTGTTTTTCTCACTTATGTCAAGGAAATGCCTAAAAAAGGACAAGTGAAAGTTTGCTGAGGTATAAAACAAAGTAATAAAAGTAATAAAACAAAGATTATTAATAAACTGGGTACGGAAATAACGGAAATAAAAAGAATATCTGTCACTAAGAATTACGTAGAACTGAAAAAAGAAGATAAAGGTTTCCTTATGTTTTCGCAGCAAATTCGGCCGCCGTTGATGATGAATAAATCGAAACGTTAATCAAGAGTAGTCCTCAGTATACGCCAAATGAATTAGCAAATTCAATACAGATATCTAAATCCACCGTTGATGAGCATCTGCTGAAGCTTGTTTACGTATTTCGGGACCATATGTGGGTTCCACCTAATTTGAATGAAATGCCTTCAATGGATTGTACTCCAATCTGCGGCTCGATTTATAAATGTAACGAAAATGCCGTTTTGAAACAAATCGTCTACGTGATAGACGTCGCCTTTTCATCAGGCCAACGCCAAACTGCATGTCTCGATAAATTACACAATAAATTATTTTGGAGAAATGCTATATCATCAGCTCTCAACCCAACCGGTTATTACACCCTCAGATTATCACAGGTTGAGATTTCTACAAAATTCATTCAAGGGCAAGAACTTCGATTCTTTGGACAGCATAAAAAATACCTTGAACAGTTTTCGACGAGAAAGTGAACATGATCTGGTAAGATAGAATTTTAAAGCTGTATGAAACATGGCAAAAGATTGTGGAACATAACTGTGCACATAAAATTGAATAAATGTATGTCTGTCTAAAAAATGATGCCTTTGTTCTCCTAAAAATCGGCACAAACTTTCCGGATATACCAAAATGACCTATCCTGATTTATCCTGATTTCTATTTTCATTTTCTCCGATTTTTGAAAATAACAGTTGGCAATCCTGCTCATATCAACAGTCACGCTGGGTATATAGCCTAACTGTGAAAATTTCAACCACAGGAATAATCTTACGCCGAAAAAAGGCGACATGTGTTGTGCATCGATAGAATAGGAATACTCTAACGCCTAAACGGCGACTGTGTAACAGATAAAATGTGTATCGATAAGATAGGAATAACCTAACGCCTAAAAATGGCTAATGTGTATACAACATGAGAAAAGATGTACACGATAAATTCGGCTCTGTTACAGCTAAATTGCTAAATTAGCCTAATAAAAATAAATAGATGAGATAAAAAAAACTATATCAATAGTTTGCTTTCAAAGCATAGAACTTGTAGACATTTTATCTTTCGAATGAAGTAATAGTCATGTTACTTCGTTCAGTCGGCTAATAATTATTAATAATTAAAAACATGTGCCTATAACGTAACGCTCTAGTTTTCGAAACTCCAAGAAAAAACATGCTGTCAAAAATATAAAAACATGCTGTCATAAAAACATGCTGAAACACGAATAAAAAGATGTCAAAAAAATAACAATAGGAACACATAAAACTAGAACAGAACAGCTAAAATGGAAGCCGTAGAGATATAGAGTGAGAGAGAGAGAGAAAGCGAAACAAAGGATTGGAAAAGAGAAAGAGGAGTATAAGTAGCACTAAAAAGGAAAGTGAAAGAAACTCAACTATTTCTTAGCGCACGATCCATCGAAGGAAATGAATCGAGGTAATCTAGAAAAGTTTTTTTTATGGAAAAAAGAAGTGAAGTGCGAGAGAAACTAAAGAAAGTTGCTGCTCCTGGGAACCGTTCGCGACGGGCAACATCAACCCTTCTCGCATAAAGATACCGACGGAGAAGGTACCTGGAAAATGTGCCGATTCGGGGAGACGATCTGGCATAGTGGTAACATCCATACCTCTCACGCTAAAGATCACGAGTTCAATACTCACTCCCGACATTCTTCCGAAATGGAAGGTAAAAGTGACGAACCAGCCAAAAGTGTCTATAGTATATATATATATATATATATATATATATATATATATATATATATATATATATATATATATATATATATATATATATATATATATATATATATATATATATATATATATATATATATATATATATATATATATATATATATACTAGCTAACCCGGCAAACTTCGTCCCGCCCATTTACTTGATTAATTCTCGAGTATTGCAGAAATTTGTGTTTTATTTGTATGGCAGCCACTCCTAAGAGAGGGGGGAGGGGTATTTAACCACCATAGAAACATTCATTGCACCCTAAAGTTTCCATATGCCTAGTTTGGTTTAATTTGCTTGATTAATTCTCGGGTAATGCAAAAATTTGTGTTTCATTTGTACGGCAGCCCCCTCTAAGAGAGGGGGAAGGAGTATCTTAACACCATAGAAACATTTATTGCATCCTAAAACCACATGCCAAATTTGGTTTCATTTGCTTGATTAATTCTCGAGTAATGTAGAAATTTGTGTTTCATTTGTATGGAAGCCCCCCCCCCCTTTGAGTGGGGGAAGGACTGTCTAACTATCATAGAAACATTTATTGCACCCTAAAACTTTCACATGCCAACTTTGGTTTCGTTTGATTGATTAATTTCCGAGTAATGCAAAAAATTGTGTTTCATTTGTATGGCAGCCCCCTCTAAGAGAGGGGGAAGGAGTATCTTATCACCCTAGAAACATTTATTGCATCCTAAAATCTCCACATGCCAAATTTGGTTTCATTTGCTTGATTAATTCTCGAGTAATGCAGAAATTTGTGTTTCATTTGTATGGCAGCCCCCCCTTTGAGTGGGGGAAGGACTGTCTAACCATCCTAGAAACATTTATTGCACCCTAAAACTTTCACATGCCAACTTTGGTTTCGTGTGCTTGGTTAATTTCCGAGTAATGCAGAAATTTGTGTTTCATTTGTATGGCAGCCCCCCCTTAGAGAGGGGGGAGGGGTCTCAAAATATCACGAAAACCTTCCCCGGCCCCAAAAACCCCTACACACCAATTTTCATGTCGATCGGTTCAGTAGTTTCCGAGTCTATAAGAATCAGACAGACAGACAGACAGACATCACTCCATTTTTATATATATAGATATATATATATATATATATATATATATATATATATATATATATATATATAAGTTAAACACGGAACCACCCTAGCGGACCCAACCGCTATCGGAACCACTCCAACATCACCCAGGGAGTCTAACGGCGGAACAGCATGGTCAGCGATATCGGACACGCGTGTACTGCCAGCGAGATTTACTGGAACCAGCAAGAATGCAGCCGCGGTATTTGACACCGCCAACGTGCCATCGTTGTCTGGTGCTAAGTAATCAGTTTTGGCAGGGCAGTTAGGCTTCGGAAATAATAAAGATCATTATTACAGTTTAGACCTTCAATCAGTGAGGTTTGAATTGATCCGTTCTCCTTCCATCCTTAGTATTTAGTTAGTTTTTTTAAAAACCCTTCCAAACTCATGTAAAACTTATCTTATATATATTGAAATAAAATATATCTACCATTCTCTTCTTATTAGAATGCGATTCCATTAAATATATTGGTTCTACATTGTGAGCCTGCTTCTTCGAAAATATACCGGGAAATTGTGTTTTTGAAAGGATAATGCTTCATTTATCATCTAATTTTATATCATCGCCATCAAAAAAGACCTCTTCTAAAGCAATACACTCAAAACACATTTTATAACTGTATTTAGAAATTGCCTTCAGATCAGGCAGCGGATACGTTTTCATGTCTTCAATGCTGTTAAAACAGGTCCCAAGAAGCGGTTATTTGAGTTTCAGAAATAGAAAAAAGTCACACTGGGCCATATCTCGAGAGTATGGTGCTCGTTCAATCACATTCGTGCCATTTTTGGTCAAAAATTCGTTCACAATGATCGATTGAAATTCGTTCACATTCGTTCGATGATTATCGTGGTGTAAAATCCAAGTGTTATCCATCCACAAATCTGGTCATTTGCGACGAGTTTTCTTTCTCAAACGCCTCATTACGTCAAGGTAATACTCTTTATTGACCGTTTGGTCCTTCGGAAGGAATTGCGAATGAATAACATCATATCAAAAATCGCCGAGCGAAAAAAGTTATCTTGTTCTTAATGACGCTGTAAACAAACTACAGATCGCACTCAAAATTGACATTAAGACCACTGACAGCAGTACCAACTCAGAAAAATTTAAAAATTGAAAGAACGAGAAAATTTTACAACTACATATTTCCGGAATATATTTAACAATAAATCAGCATAAAACAAGGGAAAAGGTTATATATTTCAAAAACGAAAGAAAAGTTTGAAAGAAAGTTTTGAGAAAATGATATGTTATGTAAAAAAGTGACAGCTTTCTATGAATGACATGAAAAGGCAGGGTTCTCTTAGGTCTCGACACCTTGAAAATCTCAAAAAATAACATTTTTACCGTTTCGCCCAAAAGTGAACATTTGTGCATGGACCTGTATCGTCGGAATTTATGAGTTTCCAGCTTCCAGTTGGTACTCTGCTGACATTGGGATATTTTATTCTGTTGTACTGTTTTTGTATATTGTAGCCTGAGAGGCCACGATAAATTCAGCATTGCATATTGGGATTCGTTTTTTTCACTGCACAAAAAAGTAAAAAATGAAAAAAAATCTCTGTTAAGGACGATGCAGAGTTGAATTCAATAACGCCTGCTATTAATACCAATTTGATATATTCTACCCGTGTGGGTTGGACCATCGATTCTGTGAGTTTTGTTTCATTTCATTAAGAAAAACGTTCAACCGAGTTTCCTCTAACAGAACTCCCGCTAGGAGGTGGGTATTGAAATTCCAAATAATGGATTTCCCTGAAGTTTACAGTGCAAATCAGTTGGGTTGTTCAGAGAGTTTGTGTCGTTTTCCAGTGAAAATGATAATAATTATAGATAGACATAAAGTCTCTCAAACTTCAGCGACTACAGCATTGATTTGTATAGCAAGACTCTTTTACTATATTTTTTCTCCCAGTTGACTTCATATAGTTCCACTGAGCTGAGGGAATCCCTACCATCCATAACAGAAAAATATCAATTTCGTTCACACTCGACTCTGCTTCCCAACGAAAGGTGGATGTTGTGTACTTCCCAGTCGCCATAATACATTCGAATGATAAACTTTGGCAGGAAACATAATACCTATTCGTCATCTAACCATTGCAATTGCTCTGAGCAGTGGAGAAAGGACACATTTATAAGTTCAAGCAGCTCCAAGCAATCACACTTATTCCCAATATCAAAATCCACTATGAGAAAAGTATTCCAGAGTTTTATCATTCAGAAGAAGACGTTCTATTGTTTGGTGGGGTACTTTACGTTGTGCATAATATGCTATCGGATTATCCTGCTGAAAGTCGTCCGAAAGTGTTCACTACTCGATGTTATATCCATGTTGCTTCGGGCATGAAGAGCTCTTATCAGAGTGTTGTTCATGCACATGCACACATCTTATGACCTTTTAGTTCCGAATTCATACTAATAGAGGGGAAACACTTCTGCTATAATATAGTGGAGGCGATCTGGCGTAGTAGTAACATCTTTGCCTCTCACGCTAAAGGTCACGAGTTCAATTCTCACTCCCGACATTCTTCCAAAAATGGAAGTAAAAGTGACGAACCAGCCAAAGGAGTTGAAAATCACTATAATACAGATAAAAAAAAACTTCTTCTATCGAAATCAAATCAGAACTCAAACTACACGAACGATTAATGAAGCAAAAGCAGGATGACCCCGATCGATGAATTTCATCGTTTTCGTTGAAATAATAATGATGCATGCGGAATTTATCCCCCATTATCGCAGCAGTGTATAATATTGCTTGGAAAAAGTTCACAGCCAACGACAATTACTTCGCTGATTTTCTCCCAAAAAGTTCGGCAGAGATGTGCCACAGGGCGTAAAATATGAGCTATTTCTGCTCCAGCAGTTTAATTATTTACTGCATGCCAGCGTAAAATTGTTCTGACTTTTTAACAGCAACAATGGCAATTCATATTTTTTCGACGCAGACAAAGATGGTTCTGTTGCTCAACATTTATCCATTTTGTATTGAGGATATGCACGAAGGTCATGATAGGAGGAACGACAGGGGAAAACAATATTTACATGTAATATTACTGCATCGTTGAACTGATAAAATAAACTTTCGCATTTACACTCCCAAGAACCGCCAAGGTAAAATCTGCATTTATTTCTTTTGCAGAAGGCACTGTGGGACCTTACTGAAACAGACAAAGAAAGAATTAAGCTGTCAGATTGTTTCTTAAACTTTGTTCATAGTTCTCATGAGAATTATTGTTAGTTTTGCAACACAATTTCACTGAAGTATGGTAGGGGATTTCAAGGGAAAATATTACAACGCTCTCGTTTTTCGCATTGTGTTCTTTACTTTAGTTGTGGAAAAGAGGGCAGTAAAGTAAATTAAATTTCATCTGCAGTATCTCCCCTACGGCACATTCTTGGAAGACTTCTACATTTTTTTTAAATTTTATTTAACAAGAGTGGATTTTGCGATTACCTCAACCCCTTGAAACATGTACTTGCTTTTAGTAATGCTTTTATAGACATAGAACTTTAAATAGAAATAACACACCGATAAATTGTTTTAACTGCTATGACGTTGCCTGCATTCGAGAGATATTTCTTCTAGTGTTAAGGCTTTTTCTTAGACCCTTGCCTGAAATTTTTATACCCAATGACCTCAATCTCCTAAGCGTCTGAGCTCGTACTGAATAGGATATTCATCACCAACTCATCGTTACCCTTTCGTGCCAACATGATCCAAGCCTTTCAGTACATAATCTGTACCAACTCAATACTCAAATTCGTGCTAGCATTGGTACAAGCACTCCGAAATAACATCAATAATTCGACCTTGGTATCTAGATACTAATAGCGTTAACCATTTATGAGGCCGTGGAAACCAACTTCAAAGAACGTAATCCTTGCATGAAGAACATTTTTTTATTTATTTTATAATGAACTATACCTTTTATAAAAAATGAACTATTATAAACTATATAAAAAGTTGGTGCAAATAGTTGCCACTACCCGTTGATCCCAAAAACACCGTTTACTGCTGTCTTTTAAGCAGGGATGCCAGCCTTCCTGATTTTTCAGGATTCCCCAGATTTTTTGGCACGTACCCTGATATCCTGACAAACACTCAATTTTGCCTAATTTTTCTGAAATGATCCTGATTTTTCCTGATTTTTGAACATTTTATTTCATTGGTACAGGGTCTTTCAGATTAAACGATCATGCAAAAATTTTTAATGACTTCTAAAAAAGTGAACCGATTTTTGTTTTCAAACAAAATGAAAATATAGCTTATTTTAGGACATTTACGATGTGACCACCTCTTTCTTCGAAAACGCGTTTTAAACGGTGAACAAAGTTATTCGTGCACAACTCTAACATTACGACTTCGATGCTGGTGAAAATCCGAGTTATTTCTTCTTTAAGTTCCTCCAAATTTTGTTGCTTATTAACATAGCAACGGTCCTTCACGTACCCCCAGAGGAAGTAATCGACGACGGGAAATTTTGAATTTCTTACCGTAAGAGGACAAAGACTCATTATGGCTTCGATTGCTTCAGTAATACGTTTTCACTAACAATACCCATTCTTGTAAATTATACATTTTGAGACTTAAAACCATCCGTTCAGACTGCACGATTAGCCGAATATTATCGTCCCGAAGTGGGAAATGCAGTGTATCGACGGAGCGAAAAAAAATTTAATAAGGAGCTATCCGATTTTTTTTTGCGTGAGCGTTTAAGCTGAAACACCCTGTATAAAAATTATCCGTACTAAATATAGTGGGATTCTTGCCAAAGTTTTTTCTGCTGCAAATCAGAAATGTCATAATATGCTACATAAATGCTCTCCGTTTCGCACTTGTATAATGCTTACTCTTCCTTTCGTTCATGAACTATCTACTCCGAAGTGATTCGCGTTATCGGAAGGATAGTATCAACATTAACACGTTTAGCCCCGACCGATGTAGGGATCCGACAATGAACTTTACATCTGCTCCACGTCAGTCCCTGCTTATCGATAATGGGCTTTTCTAAAAATCACGATTCTCACGTGGATTTAAGGTTACCTATTTTGTTACGCGGATTTTCAAATTAACACGGGTTTTTTACGAAGAACCTATTCCCGCGTAGAAAAAAATCTGGGTGTCCCGTATATATAATATGTTATGAATTCAATAAACGCTAGGGGGTCTCCGTAGCCACATTGGTTGCGCGACTCTTGACATATCAGAAAAATACCTTAAACAGTCGAGAAAGCAATCATGTTCTGGGAGGATAGAATTTGCGAACTACGTGATTGAAGATTGTAAAAAGAACTATGTATAAAATTGTATGTCTGCCCATAGAAAAACACTTTTTCTCTCAAAAAAACATCAACGAATCTTCTGGAAAACCCAATATCCTGATTTCTCCTGATTTTTATTTTCATTCTTTCTGATTTTTGAAAATTATAGTTGGCAACAATTTCTAGCGCAGTGAGAAAAAATGTTTTTATATAGACTTTCAAAGAAAAAAATTAAAATTTGAATTTTTCATCAAATACACCATTTATTTTATTGAAAAAACTGCATAATCTTACACAGGAGATCCTAAAGAGAACGTTTCCAGTAAAAACTTATCAACTTGTTGCATTTTCCACATAATTTAAACAGAATTTCCTGCCGGCGCTCTAATATCGCGATTTGTCTACATAAAAATGACTCCCAAACAAATATCGTACAAAATTGGAGTATTCAATTTTTAGGGCTGCTGAAAATGAACGATGTTTATTTGGGAGTCATTTTTATGTAGACAAATCGCGATTTTAGAGCGCCGGCAGAAAATTCTGTTTGAATCCTGCTAAAAATGTAGGATGTTTATTTGGGAGTCATTTTTATGTAGACAATACAGATACATTTAGAAGCCTTTGGTTAAATAAAATATTGTAATAATATTTCAAGTGCAGCGAAAAAAAAAATTTTTTCTGGGTGGTAATATAATTGCCACTGCTTTATAAAGGGTTGAACATGACGTCGCCAGTGGTTGTGTGTTACACGACTTATAAACTTGTATGATAGCCAAGTAGAGTATGTGCACAACAAAACCTAGGTAAAGAGAAAGTAAAAAGTAGTAGTAAGTAGTAGTAAAAAATTGTTTTGTTTTATTTTCATATGATTAACAATTCATCATGAAGCGGAATACCGTTGTGTCTAATATTCCAAACACTTAAACTTTGTTGGCCATGAAACAGTGTCTTATTACTAAACATGGTACTTTTTCGCGAAATTAATTTGATGTTTGGATACAAGAGAGATTTTTTTCATTTGACTACAATAAAATTAATTTACAAATACATATTCATGGTAAAAAACTATAAATATGTTTAATTACATTTGTATCCAATTCCGAACACCATTTTTGTTACTGAGTCAAATTATTTATTGATTAGTATAATTAGTAGTCATTCACAAAGTCACATTCGAATCTTCAGGATCCAACATTCACACGGAAACATTTACAGTGTACCTGCACTAAGCCACAACTCAATGTTATCTAAAAGATACTCCAGAAATAATACTTAAGAGCTTAGATTTCCCATCCCACCTTCCTGGAACAGAGCGAAAGCTCAATCGCCAAAGTTGTTCGGCCAATGAGATTCTGTTCGCGCAGCGCTTTCTTTCGTGGCCTTGAGTTTGGGGAGGGAAATGAGAAGGCAGTATTTAAAGAGAGTTGGTCGTAGCAAGATGCACACAAGGGGATGCATTGGGGAAATTATCTTCGGCTGATTTTGACCTCTGAATCGCGAGATTTTAATTTGTGATCATTGTTCCTGGTTAGCAAAGAAACGCTAAATAAAATATAACGAGCAACTAAGCGACTACTACAGGGAAATTCCTCCTGGCGAAACCCGGCTAACCAAAAAACGTCGGAGAAAAGACTGCGCCGTTACCATCGCGCCTCCAACGGACCCGCTGGAAGCTACCGACCGGCGGAGAAACCGCCGCAAAAAGTAGACGGAGTGGGTGAGGAAACTTGTATCCTCACCACACTCCCTAGATACCCTGTATTGTGTAGTAAATTGTTCATGTACACATGTGATGTCCCTTAGATTTAAGCAAAGCTAAATGTACAAATAAATGTAATTGTTAACCGTAGCCCAGACAAAAAGATTTGTCGTTTTATAAGCGTTCGTTAGCAGTAAAAGTCGTCAATACATGTGGTCTTTTTTTTCCAACTCATTTATTTGTAAGGCTCAATCGCATGAGCTTTGCGGAGCCACTAATTCATGATTTGTTTTTACAGAATTTCAACTTAAATCTATGTTTAGTAGGTTTCGACCGATTACTCGCGGTTTACTCGAGGTTAGAGAGGCAACAATTACATGTGGTCCTGTAATTGTTCAGTTCAGGAATTGATACAGCTCGACCGTCAATAATATGTACAGCCCGGAGTTGCAGAACTGCAGATGTGGGCCGAGTTTATTGTAGTGATGAAGCGGATATCCGGTAACTATCTGGTATCCGACCTTTCCGGCCAATATTTCCTATCCGGCCAGATACCGAATGTTAGAAAAAAAATCAATACAGTAAAACCTGTTTTTGTGCGAATTTTTTTCTGTGCGATTTTTTTTGTTCGATTTTTTCTTGTGCGATTTGTTCTTGTGCGGTTTTCGGTTCTTGTGCGGTTTTTTTGTGCGATTTTTTTTGTGCGGTATATGAAAAGAAGCATATTTGACGAAGTTATGGTCCATTTAGTTTTTTTCGATGGTTTTTGATTATATGCATTTCAGCGCGAGAAAAGCATATTTGCGTCTCAATTATCCACTTCTGAAATCATTCCCTTCTTCCCATCAAATGCTCTTAGTTTTTCTAAGTGTTTGCATGACATGATTTCTAACAGCAACACGTTTCAACATGCAACTGAAAGCACAAAACAGCCACGCACAACCGAAAAGGTAAACTGTCCCGTCGCAAAGTATGGAAAAAAAAGGAAATTGAACGGTGAACGGCGTGGATTTGAGTTATTTTCTTGGGGAAACTTTTTTTATGCGGTCCCTATCTACCGCACAAAAAAAAGTATTTTTCAAAATGCGTACCGAACACGATTTTTTAAAGCTACTGGTGAGGTTTTGCACGATTTTTTTATGCGGTCCCTATCGCCCGCACAAAAAAAGGTTTGCCTGTATTTCTCATTTACACAAAATAAATAATATATTTTTCAAAAATAAGGGATTTTTTCAATATTTTTCTGCATATGGACAACCTAATCGGTATTAAATATATGATAGTCGGTACCCCAGCGGTATCATACAGTGGTAGACATTCGTTTAGCCGCACCCCATTTTTCCTCAATATTTTTAAAAATAAGTCAATTCTTTGTACAGTTTTGTTCATAAAAGACTATTATTGTTTATTTTCATCGAATTCATTCTAAAAAAAGTATAAATTCACTTTTTGTTTTCTAAGTAATTCAAATATGTGGAATCAGGGTGGACATTCGTTTAGCCGCATCCTAAAATTTCAATAAAAGAAAATTTGTGCGGCAAATTTCGAGTCCAATCGGTAGCTAATATTTAGTATGTCCACCTTCATTTCGGATCACTTTGAAAACAAGATTTGGCATCGAGTCAGACAGCCTTTAAGGTGTTGCCATATTGATTATAGCCCAACACTCCTGAATTACTGCCTTGAGACTGGAAATGTTGTAAAATTGTCATCCGTTTGCATAGACCATCTCGGCCAAGATTCTCCATAGGTTCTCTATGGGATTGCAATCGACTGCAAGCAGGCCATTCAAGAAGCGGGATGCCCTTTTCGGTAAACAATGCCTTCGATTGCTTGGAACCGTGGATTTATGCATAATCCTGCTGAAAAACCGCAGCGTCAACATGGCCAATCAAAATCCTCCAGTAATTGAAGATACTTTTCGGAGTTCATTTGGGTGAAAATGAAACAAATGGGAAGCTTGCTGTGATAGGAAACGGCTCCCCACACTGTCAAACTTCCGCCCCCAAAGTTTCGCTTCGGTTTCACAACATGCCGTTGACTTAAATTTTACCAATAGCAACAGTCCGGACCATCCAAATTGAACTTTTTTCGTCGGAAAATACAACATTTCTCCATTTTAGTTTCCATTCCATGTATTGCCGGGCGAAAATGATATGGTCCTGCTTATGGGAGGCGGTCAGTTTCGGCTTCCCTTGAAGTTTCTTTCACATGATGTTTGGTGACTCATTCAAGATGCGCGCAATATGCCTCTTCGTTACTGAAACATCGTTTCCTGGTTGCTTCGTGTCTTATTCGACCTTTAAGACGCAAAGTAACTTTGGTGTTCCCATTTGTTTGTCATTATATCCCATATTTCTAACACTATTTAAAGAAATTCTGTACCACTTTCTCAGATCGACCAATTTTTATTACGATCGAGCGATTAGAAAACTTTTGTTCACTGAATATCTTTATTATTTTCCGCCCCTCTTCCGTCAATAGGATACCTAAAAAACGACGTTTGAATGTTTATATCCACCGATGCCGCTTGTGTGTGATTGTGACGCACGTCCTTTCAATAAAATTGACCTAAATATACTACCACTACAGCAAATAAGTATCCCGATAAAAAGAACATTCCTAGTTGTTTTGTAAGTGTTCGAAGTGCGGCTAAACGAATGTCTATCACTGTATCTATATAAATAAAAATGTAAGGCAAAATCTGTTGGTAAGCGGAAAACCCGAAGAAGGGATGATTAGATTTTAGCCTTCTTTATTTTGTTGTATTCGTCTCTTCCCGTAGATCAATATAGTGGAGAGAAAAACCGGAAAATTTTCGGAAAACTCTGAAGGAAGGTCGGAAAATTCGGGAAATTGAATTTCCACATGTTCGAAAATTACATCATAATAAGCGTTGTTAGTCCATTCGATATTTGTGCTATCGAAATTGATCTTTGTTCGTAAGTGGGAATGGATTTTCAGGCGGAATAACGCATTTCCACATCTTATATCGATCTATATAAATAAAAATGTAAGGCTAAATCTGTTGGTAAGCGGAAAACCCGAAGAAGAGATGATCAGATTTTAGCCTCCTGTATTTTGTTGTATTCGTCTCTTCCCGTAGATTAATATAGTGGAGAGAAAAATCGGAAAATTTTCGGAAAACTCTGAAGGAAGGTCGGAAAATTCGGAAAATTGAATTCCCACATGTTCGAAAATTACATCATAATAAGCGTTGTTAGTCCATTCGATGTTTGCGCTATCGAAATTGATCTTTGTTCGTAAGTGGAAATGGATTTTCAGGCGAAATAACGCATTTCCATATCTTATATCTCTATAAATAAAAATGTAAGGCAAAATCTGTTGGTAAGCGGAAAACCCTAAGAAGGGATGATCAGATTTTAGCCTCCTGTTTTTTGTTATATTCGTCTCTTCCCGTAGATCAATATAGTGGAGAGAAAAACCGGAAAATTTTCGGAAAACTCTGAAGGAAGGCCGGAAAATTTGGAAAATTGAATTCCCACATGTTCGTAAATTACATCATAATAAGCGTTGTTAGTCCACTCGATATTTGCGCTATCGAAATTGATCTTTGTTCGTAAGTGGAAATGAATTTTCAGGCAAAATAACGCATTTCCACATCTTATATCTCTATAAATAAAAATGTAAGGCAAAATCTGTTGGTAAGCGGAAAACCCGAAGAAGGGATGATCAGATTTTAGCCTTCTTTATTTTGTTGTATTTGTCTCTTCCCGTAGATCAATATAGTGGAGAGAAAAACCGGAAGATTTTCGGAAAACTCTGAAGGGAGGTCGGAAAATTCGGAAAATTGAATTCCCACATGTTCGAAAATTACATCATAATAAGCGTTGTTAGTCCATTCAATATTTGTGCTATCGAAATTGATCTTTGTTCGTAAGTGGAAATGGATTTTCAGGCGGAATAACGCATTTCCACATCTTATATCGATCTACATAAATAAAAATGTAAGGCTAAATCTGTTGGTAAGCGGAAAACCCGAAGAAGAGATGATCAGATTTTAGCCACCTGTTTTTTGTTGTATTCGTCTCTTCCCGTAGATTAATATAGTGGAGAGAAAAATCGGAAATTTTTCGGAAAACTCTGAAGGAAGGTCGGAAAATTCGGAAAATTGAATTCCCACATGTTCGAAAATTACATCATAATAAGCGTTGTTAGTCCATTCAATATTTGTGCTATCGAAATTGATCTTTGTTCGTAAGTGGAAATGGATTTTCAGGCGGAATAACGCATTTCCACATCTTATATCGATCTATATAAATAAAAATGTAATGCAAAATCTGTTGGTAAGCGGAAACCCCGAAGAAGGGATGGTCCGATTTTAGCCTCCTGTATTTTGTTGTATTCGTCTCTTCCCGTAGATCAATATAGTGGAGAGAAAAATCGGAAAATTTTCAGAAAACTCAGAAGGAAGGTCGGAAAATTCGGAAAATTTAATTCCCACATGTTCGAAAATTACATCATAATAAGCGTTGTTAGTCCATTCGATGTTTGCGCTATCGAAATTGATCTTTGTTCGTAAGTGGAAATGGATTTTCAGGCGGAATAACGCACTTCCATATCTTATATCTCTATAAATAAAAATGGAAGGCCGAATGTGTTGGTAAGCGCAAAACCCGAAGAAGGGATGATTCAATTTGAGTCATCTATTTATCGTTGTATTCGTTTCTTCCCGTAGATCAATATAGCGGAGAGAAAAATCGGAAAATTCGGAAAATTGACTTCCCATATGTTCTACAATTAGCTAAGCGTTGTTAGTCCATTTGGCACACACATACTAATATATGGGGCGAAAAATTGCCTGAATTGTACTAATACTAACAGACATGAAAAACAACTGTCAATTCGCGTGGAGGTTCGTGCTTCGCTTTTGGGAAATGATAGTGATAATTGATTTTCGGGTGCAGTTAACACATATTTAAAAATAAAAATTATGAATGAAAATTAACATTTTCTTATAAAATATGTTCTTAATGCAATAGAGTTACACGTTCTTTTGCAAGTGATGAAAACCCCCTGAACAAGGATTGTGTTTAATAATAATTTCATATTACAATGATGAGTTTTAGTGACAATATCAAGAAAATTATACAAAAATGGTATTACGAGTTTTAAGTGATCACATAATATAAAGTAAAAATTTTCATTAAAAATTTGAACAATTTAACTGTCTTAAGGTCTGATATTCCCATAGAGAATGATTTACTTTCCCAAACCGGTGTCTGTACCAGACGTCGACACAATACTACTGTCATCGCGTATAATGCTTGTCCGGTCACCGGACATTGCAGTCGCAGTGGACGGCTGCATCACGGCGCCGTGAAGAGGTTGGTACGGTCGAAATTTGCCATTTGGGATTCTAACCGGTCCGGCGGAAACCGGATAATGTGTAATCGCCCTAAAAGTGTTAAAAAAGTGACATACGTCCCCTTTGTACCAACACATGAGATACGCTAAACCAGGGGTTTTCAAATGGTGCTCCGCCGGAAATTTGTGCTCCGCTAAGTTATAGCAAATGCTCCACTTGAAAACCCACCTTGGAATAAAACAATCTTTAATTCGATTTCACAGCGCATACAGTGCTTTATTTTGTTTACTTCGGGTAAAATGCCGTGTAACTGCGGCACGCAACCGAAATATAGTTGTTCCCAGTTAGGTAATGTCAATGCAAGTAGGATTTGTTTTGTTGATGGAAAAATGTAGGTGCTCCATCTATTTTTTTTTTGCTATAAAAAGTGCTCTGCCATAAAAAAAATCTGAAAACCCCTGCGCTAAACGATGACGAACGACGAATAACGAAGCTAGAGAGAAACGAAAAGTCGTAATGTTGATATTTTCTGAGAAATGAACGAATTATTGATTTCTAGGTCTGACAGACCAATGCGCGAGTATAGGAGTGTTAACGGAGGATTGAGGAGTAAAGGATCGAAATTTTCGAGTGATTTCGGAACGCTGTACCGTTTTGACTTATATTCCGAACTGACTCAAATTCCGAACACTTCATTTTGAAATTAAATTTACTAAACATCGTAAATTATAAATAATTGAATGATGAAGACCCCGATATTCTTTAGGGTAAACCCAATGAGATACATATAGAGGTGGAGCAGTAGGCGAAGTGTATCTGTATTGGCAAGCGAAATATCGTGCTGTAATTATTTGCATTTAATATGGAATGTATATGGAAGAAACAAAACAATGTTGAAAGTACTCACGGTTGCATGATAATTTGAGCCAAAATTCCCATGAAACCATCCAAGTGGTTGTTTTTTAACAGATGACAATTATATCGTGGCTTATTTCGATTATTTATGTGGTAAAAAGGTCCAGAGAGCAGTCGTATGTTTTGTTCTCGAAAGCAGTAACATTTTCGGTGAGATTTTGATTAATTGGCGATTATTATCTCACAACATACACGCCGACACCGAGAGCCTTCGAAACATCAACTTCATAACGGTAAAATATTGAAACTTCGTTTTTTTTTCTATGAACGTGGGGGAGTGAAAATGCCACATGGAAATATCACTTTTATCCGTCTTTTTCGACGAGATTTCACAAATATTCACTCCACGCTATCACATTAGCCTCATATGTAGCGGGAGCTCTACAAAAATGTAAGTTTTTAATTGATAATTTACTACCTGAAAATAGCATTTCACATGGATGTGGTGGGCAATCAAAGATAAGCTCAACGACTGACGTCACTATTTGCGAAATAGTTATGGTAGCGCGTGCTATGTCGCTCGAAACTCGACCATCTTCATTACCTTTTTTCCAGGACATTGCTCCGTAACTATGAAAGTTCGATCAAAGGATGTTTACATGAGATATTTTTAGAATATATATTCCACTGAAAAAGTTCAATGATATGAGAAAAAAAAATATGAACGTTTGACTGGGCTGCACTCTCAGACGGTTCAATTTATTTATTGACAAATACGGAGAGTTTTGAAATTCTTAAAAATGTAATAGATTTTATTCAATTTTGAATGTATAGGTGAGTGTATTTAAAAGATATATTTGTTCTTCCTGTCAATTTTAACAGAAGGACAGTTAGGTGTAAACAAAAGTGACCAGATGGCCAGAGATCCAACGCGGGACGCCAACAAAAAAAAGTACGTTATGTGAATATAAGCAAGAGAAGTACAATTGTTTAGTAAGTCTTTAAGTCTTATTCACTCGTGAAATACTTTACATGACAAATATTTACATTGCAAAAATAGGAGGCAATCTAGCGTAGTGTTTAACATCCGTACCTCTCACACTAAAGGTCATGAGTTCAATTGTCACTCCCGACATTCTTTCTTCCAAAAACCTTAAAATATAAGATATTTTTCGACTCCGTGTATTTTACGTAGAAGTGAAAAATTCTTAAAGGCATTTTAACTTGAGTCTCCGCACGTGTTGTGGAAGTTAAACCTGACCTGTAATATTTCTTTTAACCCTTTACAAGGGCGTGGACACTAAGCAAGGGATCGACTCCAAACTTCAGTAAAACATAATCCTTATATGAGGAAGGGCTCATATTTTCCTTTGATGAAAAATAAACTATTGAGTCAGTTGAAAAAAATTGTGACAATATACAGGGCGGACTCGATTATATACAATCTCCAATTTCTTTCCACTGTATGTTATCGAACCCTGTATATAATCGAGTCAAAAATTTTAAAAATCTTATTTTCTTTATTTCTTTTTTATACATACATATATTTTTCGTTCCCCTTAAATTGTGTCCAAAATTGTATATAATCGAATCATATAGGTTCGAGTCCGACCTGTAGTTACCACTGCCCGTTAATCCCAAAAACGCTGGTGGCAATATTTTTGCCGCTGCTTTGTAAGTTCACTTGATTGCCAGTATAAAATAAACAATATACAGGTAAACTTCGATATAACATACATTTCACTTTCAAAATTGTGCGTTGTATCGAATTGTACGTTATATCGAAGCATAATAAAGTACTCACAAACGTAGTCTATAATACATTATTGTGTTGCTGTTTTAGTAAAGTTAATGAATAACTTCAATCAGAAGACGAAGCCAGCCTTTCTCATGATGTTTCCCTTCGTACTGTTGATTAAAGTTTGTTTCATTTAGAATCCGGAATCACAAAACCAGCTGTATTTCGGAATTGATTGAAGGCACAAAATTATCCGTATTGTTTTAGCATCACAATACGGATAATTTATTGTTCTATCAGAAAAAAAGCATTGAAAAAAATGTTCCTTCACACTTTGGAAATGTGTACGTTATATCGAAGTAAAATGTACGTTATATCGAGGATACGTTATAACGAGGGTACGTTATATCGAAGTTTCCCTGTAGCAATTAAGACACAAATGGATTATTTAAACAAAATATAAAAACATTATTTCTAGTGCAGCGAAAAAAAAATTTTTTTTGAGAAGCAGTATAGATGCCACTGTTTTACAAAGGGAAAATTTAAAATTTGAAAGTTTTCATCAAATAAACTATTGCAGTTTTTTC